>NW_024070205.1:72497562-72692924 GCF_014754425.2 Oryx dammah | reverse complement strand
TTAGGCTCACTAGTTCAGTCGCGCTGTGGGGAGAGGGGGATGCTGCAAACAAATAGCACTGTCGTGGGCACACAGCATCTCAACCCCGCTGGACCTGTCTCCCCCCACGACGCACAAACCGCTCCGGCTCCACGGAGCTCAGCCGGGAACCATCCGAGGCCAGCCCCAGGCTGCGCGCACCTCCCCGGTCCAAGCCGCTCAGTTTTGGCGCCCAGGTAACCCTCAGAGGCACAAACTTGTTTGGGACTGCACTCTGCGCCCCTCCCGGGTCCGAGCAGCTCGGGAGCTTGGCGAGCGCGGTCGCCGGGACTTGTCCCCTTCTCTGTTTCTACTGCTCAGTTTTCTGGGTGTACTGCTGGCGCTCCTTGTGAGGCGGATGGTGACTGTCCTGCATCCCCTGAAGTCTTAGCAAAGAAGCCTGCCTGCCGCTTTTTAGGTAGTCTCTCCGGGGCTGCGATTGCCCCTTTCCAGCCCTTACAGCTCTGGCTGCCTGTCCCCAGCGGGGGATGGTCTGCAGCCAGCTATTTCCGTTCAGTCCTTTGTTCTGTGCGCGGTCCTGGCAGGGTCTTATGTTCCAGCTTTTCGCGTGGTAGCTATCCCCCAGTCTGGTTTGCTTGCCCAAGTTCGTTCGCTCTGGTTACGCGTGGGGCGTTTCTGCCGGCTTCTTACTGAGCACGGCAGCCCGCGTCTCCCGCGCTTCCCTGCCCTGCCCCCACTTGCTAGCGGCAGTTGCAGGCGTCTGCGTGGCTTTTCCGCTGGGGGAGTTACTGTTGGGCTTGTAATCTGTTGGTTTTAATTATTTATTCATTTTTCCTTCCTGTTATGTTGCCCTCTGTGTTTCCAAGGCTCGCCCCAGACTCAGCAGGTAGAGTGTTTCCTTGTGTTTGGAAACCTCTCTTCTTAGAATTCCCTTCCCGGGACGGGCTTCCCTTCCCGGGACGAAGCTCCCTCCCCACCTCCTTTGTCTCTTTTCTCGTCTTTTAAATTTTTTCCTACCTGTTTTTGAAGACAATGATCTGCTTTTCTGGTTGCCTGATGTCCTCTGCCTGCATTCAGAGGTTGTTTTGTGGAGTTTGCTCCGCATTGAAATGATCTTCCGAGGAATTTGTGAGTGGGAAAGTGGTCTTCCCTTCCTATTCCTCTGCCATCCTACAATGTCTTTCATAGGCACATTTAGATCATTCATTAAATACATGAAATAAAATATTGGGTTATTTCCAGAGCCAATTTAAGTTGACAGTTACATGAGAAACACTAGTTGTATCATTCATTTGATAGAATCCATAGAAAATAAACGCTCTAGAGAGCAACAGGAAACACTGAGTACCTGATAGAGAAGTGTGTCCAACATGCTGATACTGAACACCCTGCCAGCAGCAAAAGGCAGTCGGAATATGAAGGCCAAGGCAGAACCTCGTTCTCTTTCTTTCTGTTCAGAAATTTGAAAAAGAATAATTTGTGAGCATCCTCTATCTTATGCTTTTCTGCTTAGTTAAATTCCAACAAATGTGAAGGAAGTAATTTTTGTCATGTGGTTCTTAGCTGTGCATGCACCGTGACTTCACCTTTAATTGTACTGTTAATGTCCCTTTACTTTTCATGAATGTGCATGCGTGCTCAGTCGTGTCTGACTCTTTCACAACCCCCATGGACTGGAGTCTGCTGGGCTCCTCTGTCCATGGGATTACCCAGGCAAGAGTACAGGAGTGGGTTTCCATTTCCTTCTCTAGGGGATCTTCCCAACCCAGGAAGCAAACTCACATCTCCTGCATGGCAGGATTCTTTAGCATTGAGCCACCTGGGAAGCCCCTTTCATAACCATGTTTTCTTCACTAAAATACCCAACGGTTAAGAAAGCTGGATCCTTTCATACATTAAACATTTATTTACCTTTGTACATATTTCTTAACAGGATTTGAAGTAATGTTAATAAAAAGCTCAAACACAATATCATTATTTCATCAAATTTGGAAAAATCCCTAAAGCCACATAATGTACTGTAATACCTAGAATATCAGCTTTTGACTATTCTCATATGTGAGGACACAGAACACAGGCAAGTTGGAGTGATCGCAACCAGTGGATTCTAGCTTTCTGTCATTTGAGTTTTAATTTGTCAATCTGCCTTTCAAGTTGTGCCAGCCATACATTTTCTCTGTCATAAAAGACAGAAATGGTAGGGACCTAACAGAAGCAGAACATATCAAGAAGAAGTGGCAAGAATACACAGAAGAACTATACAAAAAGATCTTAATGACCCAGATAACCATGATGGTGTGATCACTCACCTAGAGCCAGACAACCTGAAATGTGAAGTAAAGCGGACTTTACAAAGCATCACTACAAGCAAAGCTAGTACAGATGATGGAATTCCAGTTGAGCTATTTCAAATCCTAAGAGATGATGCTGCACTCAATATACCAGCAAATTTGCAAATGTGGAAAACTCGGCAGTGACCACAGGACTTAAAAGGTCAGTTTTCATCCAAATCCCAAAGAAAGGCAATGCCAAAGAATGTTCAAACTACTGCACAATTGCACTCATCTCACACTCTAGTCAAATAATGCTCAAAATTTGCCAAGCGAGGCTTCAATAGTACATGAACCAAGAAACTCCAAATGTCCAAGCTGGATTTAGAAAAGGCAGAGGAACCAGAGATCAAATTTCCAACATATGATGGATCACAGGAATAGCAAGAGAGTTCCAGAAAGACATCTACTTCTGCTTTACTGACTACGCCAAAGTATTTGACTGTGTGGATCACAAAAAAACTGTGGAAAATTCTTCAAGAGATAGAAATACCAGACCACCTTACCTGTTTCCTAAGAAATCTGTATACAGATCAAGAAGCAATAGTTAGAACTGGATAGTGAAAAAGTTGGCTTAAAGCTCAACATTCAGAAAACTAAGATCATGGCATCTGGTCCCATCACTTCACAGGAAATAGATGGGAAACAGTGGAAACAGTGTCAGGCTTTATTTTGGGGGGCTCCAAAATGACTGCAGATGGTGATTGCAGCCATGAAATTAAAAGACACTTACTCCTTGGAAGGAAAGTTATGACCAACCTAGATAGCATATTTAAAAGCAGAGACATTATTTTGCTAACAAAGTTATGTCTAGTGAAGGCTATGGTTTTTCCAGTGGTCATGTATGGATGTGAGAGTTGGACTGTGAAGAAAGCTGAGTGCCAAAGAATTGATGCTTTTGAACTGTGGTGTTGGAGAAGACTCTTGAGAGTCCCTTGGACTGCAAGGAGATCCAACCAGTCCATTCTAAAGGAGATCAGTCCTGGGTGTTCATTGGAAGGACTGATGCTAAAGTTGAAACTCCAATACTTTGGCCACCTCATGAGAAGAGTTGACTCATTTGAAAAGACTCTGATGCTGGGAGGGATTGGGGGCAGGAGGAGAAGGGGATGACAAGATGAGATGGATGGCATCACCAACTCAATGGACATGAGTTTGAGTAAATTCCAGGAGTTGGCAGTGGACAGGGAGGCATGGCGTGCTGCAATTCATGGGGTCGCAAAGAGTCGGACACGACTGAGTGAGTGACTGAACTGAGCTGAACTGAACTGATGGAACAACAGACTGGTTCCAAATTGGGCAAGGAGTATGTCAAGGCTTTATATCGTCACTCTGCTTATTTAACTTATATGCAGAGTACATCCTATGAAATGCTAGGCTGGATGAAGCACAAGCTGGAATCAAGATTGCCCCGAGAAATATCAATAACCTCAGATATGCAGATGATACCACGCTTATGGCATAAAGCAAAGAAGAACTAAAGAGCTTCTTGAGAAAAGTGAAATTAAAGCCATGAAATGAAAAAAAAAAAAACACTTGCTCCTTGGAAGAAAAGCTATGACAAACGCAGACAGTGTATTAAAATGCAAAGGTATTACTTTGCTAACAAAAGTCCGTCTGGTGAAATCTGTGGTTTTTCTATTAGTCATGTATGGATGTGAGTGTTGGACCATAAAGAAGGCTGAGGGATGAAGAACTGATGCTTTTTGAATTGTGGTGCTGGAAAGGACTCTTGAGAGCCCCTTTGACTGCAGGGTGATCAAACTGGTCAATTCTAAAGGAAATCAGTCCTGAATATTCACTGAAGTACGGATGCCGAAGCTGAAGCTTCAATACTTTGGCCACCTGTCGTGAAGAACTGACTCATTTGAAAAGACCCTGATGCTAGGAAAGACTTAAGGCAGGAGGAGAAGGAGATGACAGAATCGTGATGGTTGGATTGCATCACTGACTTAATGGACATGAGTTAGCAATCTTCAGGAGTTGGTGTTGGACAGGGAAGCCTGGCGTTCTGCAATCCATGGGGTTGCAAATAGTGGGACACGACTGATTTACTGAACTCAGTTGACTGACCCATACCAAACTGCAGCTAAAATTCTGTAAATGACCCGCAAAAGTGTGTTCAAACCAGAAAGAGAAACACAAATATCATATATTAAGGCATATATGTCGAATCTAGAAAAATGGGATAGAGGAACCTATTTGCAGGGCAGGAATAGAGACACTGATATAAAGAACAAATATATGGACACTGAGGGTTCAAGTGGGGGTGGGATGAAATGGGAGATTGGGATTAACATATACATACACATATACATATACATACTAGTGATACTATTATACAATAGATAACTAATGAGAATCTACTGTAAAGCACAAGGGGAAATAAAATGTGTTTTTAGGACATATATTTGTTAATCTTAAGAAAAGGATTCCAGTATATAGTAGGTGCAAAAAACACTGCTTGAATCCACTTACATGAGGTACCTAGAATTTCAAATTCAGAGTCAGAAAGGACTCTGGTAGATGCCAGGTGTCAGGGACTCGGGGTAAGAGAGGTATGGGGAGTTAGTCTTTAAAGGGGATAGAGGTTCAGTTTAGGAAGGTGAAAAATCCCAGAGACAGATGACAGTGAGTGTTGCAGAACAACATGAATGTACTTAGTGTCCCTGAACTGTACAGTTAAATATGCTTAAAATAGCACATTTCATATGACTTTTACCACAGTAAAAAAAAAACACAAAGAAACAACGTGAAAAAGCATGTGTTTGTGTGTATAATGATGTATGAGGGTTTCGTTTGAAAAATTTGGTTGCTATTATTGTCCATTAATAAGCAAAGGCCTAAGAGCAAATGTTTGTGTAAGACTGGAACGAATTTCTTAAGGATGAAACTTCACCTTGTATTTAAGTGGTCACCTCAGAGATGCTTCTTTCTCTTTTTGCCAGCTTCCCCTTACCAGGAAAGACTGACATAGAGAAGCAAGTGAAAACATCAGCCCTCACTCTGAGGCAATGGAAGAGGGCTCCAGTCTTCAATGCAGCAAAATTGAGAGATCTCAGGGGAAGGGATGGCTCTGGGTCGAGTTTTTTAGGAATGGGTGGGAGGGCATAGTGTTGACAGAGGGGGTCTTGGAGATAAACAGGGCAGCTGCTGCTGCTTGTTGTAATGATGGTACTAGAGCAACTAGACCCTTGGGCTTTCCCAGGACAGACAGACGAGGCTGGGCTCAGCATCAACCCTGTCAGGGAGAAAGAGGAGTTACTCCACCACATCTAGCATGTCTACATGTTGAGAAGACTGTCCAGAGTATAAGGACATCCTGACTTGAAATGTAGGGAGAAGGAAGGATAGGCAAGTGGTGCCCCCTTGGTATCTGTGGCCATTACATCACAATACAGTCACTGACTCATTAGCCTTGGAGTCAACAAGGCTTATTTGAACCATCTAGATAGGCGGCTCCAAATGAGCTGTCTTACTACAGAAATAGGTAGGATTTCCTATGAACCTGGGGCCACATGTGGTTCTTCAGTTCAGTTCAGTTGCTCAGTCACGTCCGACTCTTTGTGACCCCATGAACCGTAGCAAGCCAGGCCTCCCTGTCCATCACCAACTCCCGGAGTCCACCCAAACTCATGTCCATCAAGTCGGTAATGCCATCCAACCATTTCATCCTCTGTCATCCCGTTCTCCTCCTGCCCTCAATCTTTCCACCATCATGGTCTTTTCAGGTGAGTCAGCAATTTGCATCAGGTGGCCAAAGTATTGGAGTTTCAGCTTCAACATCAGTCCATCCAATGAACACCCAAGACTGATCTCCTTTAGAATGGACTGGTTGGATCTCCTTGCAGTCCAAGGGACTCTCAAGAGTCTTCTCCAACACCACAGTTCAAAAGCATCAATTCTTCGGTGCTCAGCTTTCTTTATAGTCCACCTCTCACATCCATACATGACCACTGGAAAAACCATAGCCTTCACTAGACAGACCTTTGTTGGCAAAGTAATGTCTCTGCTTTTGAATATGCTATCTAGGTTGGTCATAACTTTCCTTCCAAGGAATAAGCATCTTTTCATTTCATGGCTGCAATCACCATCTGCAGTGATTTTGCAGCTCAGAAAAATAAAGTTAACCATTGTTTCCACCTTTTCCCCATCTATTTCCCATGAAGTGATGGGACCGGATGCCATGATTTTAGTTTTCTGAATGTTGAGCTTTAAGCCAACTTTTCACTCTCTTCTTTCACTTTCATCAAGAGGCTCTTTAGTTCTTCTTCACTTTCTGCCATAAGGGTGGTGTCCTCTGCATATCTGAGGTTATTGATATTTCTCCTGGCAATCTTGATTCCAACTTGTGCTTCCTCCAGCCGAGGGTTTCTCATGATGTACTCTGCATATGGTTCTTAGGTTGTGCCAAATGCCTAGCACAGTCAATGAAATTTTATTGAACAAATGAATAAATCTTTTTCTACTTACAGCGGTTGTCTACATCTAAAGAAAGTTTGTTGCATAAAGTTTATAACATTTGTATGAAGAGGCAAGAAACAAACACCTTGAGGTTACCTCAACACCCCTCTCTTCTCACTTCAGTTCTTTAATGGAGATTTGAAGGTGGAAAAAAACTGCAAAGTTTGTGTTATGCAAAGTTCTCTGATTTTAGTATCTTTTGACTATTGTGTTTTACAAGATACAATAATGAATATTTCTGTGATTTCTTCTAGTACAAACATATACTGTATTAATTTTTTTTCAGGCATACTTGTTTCTTGGTATAATTCTGGATTCAGTTAAAGTTTCAGCAATGATTTTGTGTTTTCCTAACATCCACTCATCTAAAACTTTGTTGTTGTTTAGTCGCTAAGTCATGTCTGACTCTCACAACTCCTTGGACTGCAGCCCACTATGCTCCTCTCATGGGATTTTCCAGGCAAGAGTACTGGAGTGGGTTCCATTTTCTTCTCCAGGGGATTTTTTCATCCAAGGGATTGACACTTATCTAAAAATAGCTAAAAGATATCTCAGACATCCAAATCAGAAATCTCAGACACTTTAATATCCTTGATCTTACCTTTCTCTTCCACTTGGTTTACTATCGTGAACACATGGTTTTGTTGGAAGAAGGAATTTTTTTCTGGCATCAATTGTGTTTTCTTTACTGTGTCCAGCCAGTGCCATACGGAATGAGCTGATAGCATGGCTGGACTTAGCAGATTCTACCCAGACCCAACACATAGTAATACTGTAACCCCAAATCAAGTGGCTTTTCCTACCATTCACCCTACTTGACCTTCTTTACAGAGTATAACATGACATCTTCTCATCTTTTCCCACTCTTTTCCTCTCTCTTTCTCCCCACCCCTACTCTACTTCACTAACAGCCCTCAAATCTTCTTTCCAAATTCTCATGTCCTGGTTGAGCTAACTCTGTCTTTCCTCTCATAAATTTGCTTGCCCAGGGAGTGACCTTTGGAATTCAAGTACAGGAAATCCTCACAGTAAAATACAAACATCTTCAACGTGTTGCTAGAGTTTTGTGTATCCTGCTTAGAGCTTTCCTAGGAAAGAGTCTCAGAGGTGGCCTAGCAGCTCTGAATCTGTATCTCTTCCAGAACAGGGTTCCTATTAGACCTTCTCAATGAAGTATGTGCTTAGGAACTGAAGTGACAGAGGATCCTGAGTCGTCAGTGGCTTTAAATCAATCTCTCTTTCTTTTACTTCTTCTTCGTATTGCACGCAAGAAGGAGGCAGTTCCAGTAATAAAGAGCATTTCTTTGCATTTCCAGTTTTCTTCTTACTGGAAAGAGTAGGTTCCTCCCACACACCCACACACTCACATGAACACAGACGAGTACATGTGCATAAACACACACACACATACACGTCTATTTCAGTCTCACTGCCAGCTTAGAGGGGTTGCATTTTTTGGACACTTCATGGGTTCATCTTACTTATGAGGACTCAAGGCAACCTCAGGCCCACATCCCCTAACACCTTTGAGTCAACCCAAGGCAAGTTCATGCTGAAGGAGTTTCGGGTGTGGGAGACCCCATTCCTTATCTTAAAGAAGAATGCAAGGTCTTCAAGGCAGTTACTAACCTCCTGCACTAAGATACACATGGTCCTCACCTTAGAAATAGAATGATAGGTTAGTTTATCATCCAAATCAAGACCTCTTGACAGGCGTGCTTAGTACGTATACTGAGCACCTCTTGTCAATTCAACAAAGTTGATGCAGCAGACATCAGAAACATGGTATGGGAGTCAAGCAGAGATGGAAATCTGGAGTTTCCCACAACTCCCACAATTTCAGTAATTTTCCAGAATGCTCACAGAACTCACAAAAGTGCTATATTTAAGGACTATCATTTGAATATAAAGAATGCAAATGAACAGCAGATGAAAAGGTACACTGGGCAAGTCTGGAAGAGCCGTAAGCATAGGAGCTTCTGTCTCCATGGAGTGTGAGGGCACCACCCTCCTGGCACATCAATATGTTCACCAATCAGGAGGCTCTCTAAACCTCATTCTTCAGCGTTTTTATCAAAGTTTCATTATATAGGCATGATTAATTACATGGAATTTACATTGTATAATTTAGATATTATAAGTAATCAGATTATTAAAAATACACAGGAGGATGTGGGTACATAGGCTATATGCAGATACTAAATCATTTCCTATAACGGACTTGAGCGACCTCAGACTTTGGTCCTGCTGAAGAGTGGGAAGGGAGGGGGCTGAAACCCATTCCCCATGGACCCTGAGGGAGGACTCTATTATTGGATAAATAATATCAGTGAGGCCATGTGAATATCCAGGACCAGAAAGATAATGTGAAACAAACAAATGAACAACAACAACAACAAAAAAAAAAAAAAAAAACCAGCAACAATGAGAGAAAATCAGATTAAAAAAGCAAGCTAAAGCATGATGTTCAAGGATGTTTAGATTGGTTTTACAAATTTGAAGAAAGTAAGGGTGATATATCACATATGACCAAGAATATTGACTGTCCACCAAAACTCATTGCCCAATTCTTCTTGGGCACATGGTTGGACTACCTTTCTCAGTCTTCCCTGAAGTTAGATGTGTTCACAAGATTGAGTTCTAGCCAATGGCATCTGAGTGGAGTCTCTGTGTCACTCCCAGACCTGGTCCAGGAGAATCCCATCTAATTGATATTGATGTGTGAACACTACTTGCTACAGTCAGTCAGATGTTAGAAGAAACACAGCAGCTCAGGCAAGAACTAACTTCAGGTTCCCAGGTGGTGCTAGTGGTAAAGAATCCTCCTGCCAATGCAGCAGATGTAAAAGATCTGGATCCCATCCTGGTCGGGAAGTTCCCCTGAGGGAGGACATGGCAACCCCCTCACTATTCTTGCCTGGAGAACCCTGTGGACTGAAGAGCCTGGTGGGCTACAGTCCAAAAGGTCCCAAACAGTAGGACACGACTGAAACAATTTGGCGCACAGACTAAATAGGGAGTCAAAGAGTAAGAGCCACCAATATTTATAAAGCGTGTGTTTCTGGATGCCTACGGTAATAGAATATACAACTGAAAAAATAGTGATTGAACAACAAAGTCCAACACTATTGTCTCAACAACCTCAAAGGAGTTTTGAAAAGATACGAGAGATAGGGATGAGGAGGCAAATAAATAACTTAAACATTTTATTTAAGAAGGAACTTTAGATATATTTTGGCCATAAAAATGAATGGAATTAAGAATACCAGAATTTTGTCACGTTTTTGAGAGAAATGAGCAGTCCAGTCTGAAAAATCTTTAAAAGATTTTAGAAATCTTAATAAAATTGCCTTTATGAGCTTTAAAATCTTTAGTTTTTTTTCCTTAACTTGTATAAACAAGACGTAGGTTATAAAAGTAGCAAAAGGGGACTTCCCTGGTGGTCTAGTGGATAAGAATCTGCCTTCCAATGTGGTTACAATGAGTTCAATCCCTGGTCAGAGAACTAAGACCCCTCATGCTCCATTTATGTTGTTCAATTTCTCAGCCGTGTCTGACTCTGCGACAACATGGACTGCAGGATGTCAGGTTTCCCTGTCCTTAACTGTCTCCTGGAGTTTGCTCTAACTCATGTCCATAGATTTGGTGATGCCATCTGATCATCTCATCCACTGTCACCCCATCTCCTTCTGCCCTCAGTCTTTACCAGCATCAGGGTTTTTCTAACGAGTTGACTCTTCAAATCAGGTGGACAAAGTATTGGAGCTTCAGCTTCAGGATCAGTGCTTCAAATGAATATTCATGGTTGATTTACTTTAGGATTTACTGGTTTGATCCCCTTGTAGTTGAAGGGATTCTCAAGACTCTTTTCCAGCACTTAGAACTAACACCCCAAAAAGATGTCCTTTTCATCATAGGGGACTGGAATGCAAAAGTAGGAAGTCAGGAAACACCTGGAGTAACAGGCAAATTTGGGCTTGGATTGCGGAATGAAGCAGGTCAAAGACTAATAGAGTTTTGCCAAGAAAATGCACTGGTCATAGCAAACACCCTCTTCCAACAACACAAGAGAAGACTCTACACATGGACATCACCAGATGGCCAACACCAAATCAGACTGATTATATTCTTTGCAGCCAAAGATGGAGAAGCTCTATACAGTCAACAAAAACAAGACCAGGAGCTGACTGTGGCTCAGATCATGAACTCCTTATTACCAAATTCAGAGTCAAATTGAAGAAAGTAGGGAAAACCGCTAGACCATTCAGGTATGGCCTAAATCAAATCCCTTATGATTATACAGTGGAAGTGAGAAATAGATTTAAGGGCCTAGATCTGATAGATAGAGTGCCTGATGAACTATGGAATGGGGTTCGGGACATTGTACAGGAGACAGGGATCAAGACCATCCCCATGGAAAAGAAATGCAAAAAAGCAAAATGGCTGTCTGGGGAGGCCTTACAAATAGCTATGAAAAGAAGAGAAGTGAAAAGCAAAGGAGAAAATGAAAGTTAGAAGCATCTGAATGCAGAGTTCCAAAGAAAAGCAAGAAGAGATAAGAAAGCCTTCTTCACTGATCAATGCAAAGAAATAGAGGAAAAGAACAGAATCGGAAAGACTATAGATCTCTTCAAAAAAATTAGAGATACCAAGGGAACACTTCATGCAAAGATGGCCTCGATAAAGGACAGAAACGGTATGGACCTAACAGAAGCAGAAGATATTAAGAAGAGGTGGCAGGAATACACAGAAGAACTGTACAGAAAAGAACTTCACGACCTGGATAATCATGATGATGTGATCACTAATCTAGAGCCAGACATCTTGGAATGTGAAGTCAAGTGGGCTTTAGAAAGCATCACTAAGAACAAAGCTAGTGGATGTGATGGAATTCCAGTTGAGCTGTTTCAAATCCTGAAAGATGATGCTGTGAAAGTGCTGCACTCAATATGCCAGCAAATTTGGAAAACTCAGCAGTGGCCACAGGCCTGGAAAATGTCAGTTTTCATTCCAATTCCAAAGAAAGGCAATGCCAAAGAATGCTCAAACTACCGCAAACTGCACTCATCTCACATGCTAGTACAGTAATGCTCAAAATTCTCCAAGCCAGGCTTCAGCAATACATGAACCGTGAACTTCCTGATGTTCAAGCTGGTTTTAGAAAAGGCAGAGGAACCAGAGATCAAATTGCCAACATCTGCTGGATCATGGAAAAAGCAAGAGAATTCCAGAAAAACATCTATTTCTGCTTCATTGACTATGCCAAAGCCTTTGACTGTATGGATCACAATAAACTGTGGAAAATTCTGAAAGAGATGGGAATACCAGACCACCTGACCTGCCTCTTGAGAAATCTGTATGCAGGTCAGGAAGCAACAGTTAGAACTGGAAATGGAACAACAGACTGGTTCCAAATAGGAAAAGGAGTACGTCAAGACTGTATATTGTCACCTTGCTTATTTAACTTATGCACAGAGTACATCATGAGAAACGCTGGACTGGAATAAACACAAGCTGGAATCAAGATTGCTGGGAGAAATATCAATAACTTCAGATATGCAGATGACACCACCCTTCTGGCAGAAAGAGAAGAGGAGCTAAAAAGCCTCTTGATGAAAGTGAAAGAGGAGAGCTAAAAAGTTGGCTTAAAGCTCAACATTCAGAAAACAAAGATCATGACATCTGGTCCCATCACTTCATGGGAAATAGATGGGGAAACAGTAGAAACAGTGTCAGACTTTATTTTTTTGGACTTCAGAATCACTGCAGATGGTGAATGCAGCCATGAAATTAAAAGACGCTTACTCCTTGGGAGAAAAGTTATGACCAACCTAGATAGTATATTCAAAAGCAGAGATAATACTTTGCCGACTAAGGTCCGGCTAGTCAAGGCTATGGTTTTTCCTGTGGTAATGTATGGATGTGAGAGTTGGACTGTGAAGAAGGCTGAAGTTGGACTGTGAAGATTTAGACTATAAAGAAAGCTGAGTGCCAAGTTGTTGGTGCTTTTGAACTGTGGAGATGCCTCTTGAGAGTCCCTTGGACTACAAGGAGATTCAACCAGTCCATTCTGAAGATCAAGTCTAGGATTTCTTTGGAAGGAATGATGCTAAAGCTGAAGCTCCAGTACTTTGGCCACCTCATGCAAAGAGCTGACTCATTGGAAAAGACTCTGATGCTGGGAGGGATTGGGGGCAGAAGAAGGGGACGACCGAGGATGAGATGGCTGGATGGCATCACTGACTCGATGGACGTGAGTCTGAGTGAACTCCAGGAGATGGTGATGAACAGGGAGGCCTGGCGTGCTGCGATTCATGGGGTCGCATAGTTCAGTCATACAGTTGTGTCCGACTCCTTGCAACCCAATGGACTGCAGCATGCCTGTCTTCCCTGTCCTTTACAAACTCCCGGAGCTTACTGAAACTCATGTCCATTGAGTCGGTGACACCATCGAACCAATATCGGCCTCTGTCGTCTCATTTTTCTCCCGCCTTCAATCTTTCCCAGCATCAGGGTCTTTTCAAGTAGGTCAGTACTTTGCATTAGGTGGCCAATGTATTGGAGTTTCAGCTTCAACATTGGTCCTGCACAATATTCAGGACTGATTTCCTTTACCATTGACTGGTTGGATCTCTTTTCAGTCCAAGGGACTCTCAAGAGTCTTCTCCAACACCACAGTGCAACAGCACCAACAACTTGGCACTCATCTTTCTTTATAGTCCAAATCTCACATCCATACGTGACTACTGGAAAAAATGTAGCTTTGACTAGATGGACCTTTGTAGGCAAAGTAATGTCTCAGCTTTTTAATACGCTGTCTAGTTTGGTCATATTTTTTCTTTCAAAGACCAAACGTCTTTTAATTTCATGGCTGGAGTCACCATCTGCAATGATTTTGGAGAACAAGAAAATTAAGTTTCTCACAGTTTCCACTGTTTCCCCATCTATTTGCCATGAAGTGATGGGACCAGATCCTATGATCTTAGTTTTCTTAATGTTGAGTTGTAAGCCAACGTTTTCACTCTCCTCTTTCATTTTCATCAAGAGGCTCTTCAGTTCTTCTTCCCTTTCTGCCATAAGGGTGGTGTCACCTGCATATCTGAGGCTATAGATATTTCTCCCAGAAATCTTGATTCAAGCTGGAGATTCATATATCCTGGCCTTTCTCATGATGCATTCTGCATGTAAGTAAAATAAGCAGGGTGACAGTATACAGCCTTGACATACTCCTTTTGTGATTTGGAACCAGTCTGTTGTTCCATGTCCAGTTTTAACTGTCACTTCTTGATCTACATGCATATTTCTCAGGAGCAGGTCACATGGTCTGCTATTCCCATCTCTTGAAAAATTGTCCAGTTTGCTGTAACCCACACAGTCAAAGGCTTTGGAATAGTCAATAAAATAGAAGTTTATATTTTTCTGGGACTCTCTTGCTTTTTCAAGGATCCAGTGGATGTTGACAATTTGATCTCTGGTTTCTCTGCCTTTTCTAAATCCATCTTGAACATCTGGAAGCTTGCAGTTCATGTACTGTTGAAGCCTGGCTTGAAGAATTTTGAGCATAACTTTGTTAGCATGTAAGATGAGTGCAATTGTGTAGTAGTTGGAACATTCTTTGTATGATTGGAATTAAAACTGACCTTTCCAGTCCTGTGGCCACTGCTGAGTTTTCCACACTTGCTGGCATATTGAGTGCAGCACTTTCACAGCATCATCTTTTAGGATTTGAAATAGCTCAACTGGAATTCCATCACCTCTAGCTTTGTTTGTAGTGATGCTTCCTAAGGCCCACTTGACTTTGCATTCCAGGATGTCTGGCTCTAGGTGAGTGATCACACCTTCATGGTTATCTGGATCAGGAAGATCTTTTGGTGTAGTTCTTGTTTGTATTCTTGCCAACTCTTCTTAATATGTCTGCTTCTGTTAGGTTCATACCATTTCTGTCGTTTATGTGCTCATCTTTGCATGAAGTATTCCCTTGGTATCTCTCATTTTCTTGATGAGATCTCTAGTGTTTCCCATTCTATCCTTTCCCTCTATTTCTTTGCGTTGATCACTGAGGTAGGCTTCCTTATCTCTTCCTGCTATTCTTTGGAACTCTTTATTGAAATGGGTATATCTTTCCTTTTCCCCTTTGCCTTTAGCTTCTCTTTGTTTTTCAGCCAATTGTAAGACCTCCTCAGACAACCATTTTGCCTATTTGCATTTGTTTTTCTTGGGGATGGTCTTTATCACTGCCTTCTGAACAATGTCATGAACCTCCATCCATAATTCTTCAGGCACTCTGTCTATCAGATCTAATCCCTTGAATCCATCTGCCACGTCCACTGTAAAATTTGATTTAGGTCATACCTGAGTGATCTAATGGTTTTCTCTTTTGTTGTTGGAAGAGGGTCTTTGCTATGACCAGTACATTCTCCATTCTCTTGGCAAAACTCTGTTAGCCTTTGACCTGCTTCATTTTGTACCCCAAGGCCAAATTTGCCTGTTACTCCAGGTATCTCTTGAATTCCTACATTGGCATTCCAGTCCCCTATAATGAAAAGGACATCTTTATTGGGTATTAGTTCTAGAAGGTCTTGTAGGTCTTCATAGAACCATTCAGCTTCAGCTTCTTCAGCATTACTCATCAGGACATAGACTTGGATTACTGTAATATTGAATGGTTTGCCTTGAAAATGAACAGAGATCATGCTGTTGTTTTTGAGACTGCATCCCAGTACTGCATTTCCGACTCTTTTCTTGACTATCATGGCTACTCCATTTCTTCTGAGGAATTCTTGCCCACAGTAGCAGATATAATGGTCATCTGAGTTAAATTCACCCATTCCAGTCCATTTTAGTTCACTGATTCCTAAAATGTCCATGTTCACTCTTGCCATCTTCTGTTTGACCACTTCCAATTTGCCTTGATTCATGGACCTAACATTCCAGGTTCCTATGCAATATTGCCCTTTACAGGATCAGACTTTACTTCCTTCACCAGTCACATCCACAACTGGGTGTTGTTTTTGCTTTGGCTCTGTCTCTTCATTCTTTCTGGAGTTATTTCTTCACTGATCTCCAGTAGCATATTGGGCACCTACAGACCTGGGGAGTTCATCTTTCAGTGTCCTCTTTTTGCCTTTTCATACTGTTCATGGGTTTTCAAGGCAAGAAGACTGAAGTGGTTTGCCATTCCCTTCTCCAGTGGACCATGTTTTGTCATAACTCTCCATCATGACCCATCTGTCTTGGATGGCCATACGTGGCATGGCTCATAGTTTCATTGAATTAGACAAGGTTATGGTCCATGTGATCAGCTTGATTAGTTTTCTGTGACTGTAGTTTTCATTCTGTCTGCCCTCTGACAGATACGGATAAGAGGCATATGGAATCTTCCTGATGGGAGAGACTGACTGAGGGGGAAACTGAGTCTTGCTCTGATGGGCAGGGCCATGCTCAGTAAATCTTTATTCCAATTTTTCTGTTGATTTTGGGGCTGTATTCCTTCCCTGTTGTTTGACTTGAGGCCAAAGTATGGTGGAGGTAATGAAGATAAAGGTCCCATGCGGCACTGCTGCACGCAGTGCCTCTGACCCTGCAGCAGGCCACGGCTTCTGTCAGAGACTCCTGGACAGTCACAGGCAAGTCTGGGTCAGTCCACTGTGGGTCACTGCTCTCTTCTCCTGGGTCCTGGTGTGGACAAGGTTTTGTTTGTGCCCTCCAAGATTCTGTTTCCCCGTCCTGGGTAAGTTCTGGTGGCTCTATGGTGGGGTTAATGGCGACGTCCTCCAAACAGTTCAGTGATAAAAAGCACCAGTTAGAAATGAACAGTTACCATTATCAGTGATGGCACATGTGTTAGATTGTCAGCACTGCCATAAGGAAGTGTCATAAACAGAGTGCTAAAACAACTGAAATTTATTTCCTCTCAGTTATGAAAGCTCAGAGTTTGAAATGAAGGTGTTTCCAGCTTTGGTTCTTTCTGAAGACTCAGTGATGGATTTGTTCCAGGCCTCTCCTCTTGGCTTGTGGATGTCTGTCTTCCATTTACAAGTATCTGTCACTTGGTCTGAATTTACACTTTTTAGAAGGATGGCAATCATTCTGGATTAGGCCCTTAAGGTCTTCTTTACCTTGCTTACCTTGGTAAAACCCTCTCTTTAGAGAATTTCACCTTCTGAAGTAGTGGAGGCTAAGACTCCAGCACATTTTTGGTGGGGCAGAGAAACATAATTCAACCCATAGTGGTGGTGGTGGTGGTTTAGTAGCTAAGTCATGTCTGAGTCTTGCGACCCTCATGGACCATAGCCTGTCAGGCTCCTCTCTCCACAGGATTCTCCAGGCAAGAATACTGGAGTGGGTTGCCATTTCCTTCTCCAGGGGATCTTCCCGACCCAGGAATCAAACCTGGGTCTCTCATACTGAAGTTGGATTCTTTCCTGACTGAGCTGTGAGGGAAGCAGCCTAAAATGCTTCTAGGCAACTGTCAGGGAACTTTAGGATTCCTGTATGTTGTTTTCTGTTTCTCATGAACCCTCTGTTCCTTATCAGTTCCTGGTAGACAGGCACGAGGGCAGCGGCACACTGTTCCCAGGACTGAGGTCCTGGGACAGAGCACATGCATGGATTTCCTTCAGGAACCTTTTACCCTAAGGTAAAACTGTGTAGTCATGCGCTCTTACTCAAGATATGGATTGTCTTCTGGCCTTGTGACAATTGTTATTTATAGTTATTCCCTTGGTAACAGTTGTTATACATGTGGTTTCTCGTTCTTTGCCTAACATTATTTTTCACCTAAAGCTTCCTTGTATAACAATATATAAGCTCACACAAACATGAATAAAGCACCCTTGTTCCACTAGAGACTTGGGTCCCCCCGTGTCCTTCTTTCCATCTCTGACTAGTTCTTTGGAGAGTGGAGGCCTGCTGAGCTCACTTTCCTGCCCGGCTTTCAAGACCTCCTCGAGAGGACACTCTGTGCCTTCATGAGCGGTACAAACCCTATTCTAGGGCTTCATTGGTTTTCCACGTAACCCAGGAAATATTAGTCTCTCTCTCTTTTGCTTTCTTTTCATCGACTCCAATCCACCAGACCCTGGTCTGTAAAAAAGACCACAACATGCAACAATCCTATTTCAATAGATATAACTCAGAGTAACTGAATTAAAATTCACTTACTGAATTTTTACAAAATTTCCATAGTTTTATAACATTGAAACCATTGGTTTCAATTCCACTTCCCTTAACTCCTCTATTCTTAATAATTTGGTAATATGTTATTTCTTATTCTTCTTGGAAAATATCTAGAAGATGCAAGTGAAAGAAAGTGAAGTGGAAGTATTAGTAGCTCAGTCCTGTCTGTCTCTTTGCAACCCCATGGACCACAGCTAACCAGGATCCTCTGTGCATGGGATATCCCAAGCAAGAATGCTGCAGTGGATTGCCATTTCCTACTCCAGGGTATCTTCCCAAACCAGAGATGGAACCCAGGGGTCCTGTATTGCAGGCAGATTCTTTATCATCTGAGACACCAGGGAAGCCCCCCAAAAGATGCAAGCATAAATATAAATCTCAAGAAATAAATGAATTCCCTCATGCCAAAAAAAAACAAAACTGTCTCCTTCCCTTTCTTTTTCCTAAAGAGTTTCCTTTTAGAAAATTTGCAATTGTAAATCCTTTCTTTGTCTCTTAGAGACAGATGCAAAACTTTTGAAAATGTGAATAACCTCCAGACAGCTTTGTTTCCCAGGAATGTCTTGAGGGCCTTGGAACTATCTTTTTGAAATGGGAACATAAAGTACCCTGTCTGTCTCTTTGGTAGTTTAGCCTAGATGCCAGGCTCCAAGTTGTAACTTCTTGTTTGCTGCAAAGATAGAAGACAATTTATTTTTCCTTTGGATCAAGACAATTAACATGTATGTAAATGACTGTATCGGCCCAGCTACATAAACAGATGAGATGTCTTTCTGTCCTTATAATCTCTTTAGGGGATTTCTGAGATGCATATCATACATAATCTGATTTAAAGCTTATTCAAACAAAACTTTTCTACATTACTGGAGAGGATTTTAGGTTGGAGGAAGTTTTTATTTTTAATTAATTCCCCAATACAGGTCAAATTTCATCTTGTTCCTCTTTTCCCCTAACATAATTGACACACAATAGTGTAGACACACAGATTCACCAATACTGAAAATAACTTCCACAATTATAACCTTACTGTATCAACTGAACTGGTATAAAATAAAATACACATAGGAAAGATCCTGATGCTAGGAAAGATTGAGGGTATAAGGAGAAGGTGACAGAGGATGAGATGGTTGGATGGCATCACCGTTTCAATGGACATTAGCTTGAGCACACTCTGGAAGATAGTGACGGACAGGGAAGTGTGGAGTGCTGCAGTCCATGGGTTTGCCAAGAGTTGGACATGACTTAGTGACGGAACACAAAACCAATAGAATATTTATTAGTAATGATGTCAACAATACTAATTTATAATTATGCTTTTGAGACTATTTATAATTATGCTTTTGAGACTATTTATTTGAGCACTGATTATATGCCTAAACTGGGCTAAATATTGTGACTAGATTGTGTGATGTGACCTTTGCGATGACCCTATCATTTGGCTATCATCACTGTTTTCCAGAGACAACTGCCAAGGGCTATGACGGTGTAAATGTTTTATCCAGGTTCCATTCCTAAAAAGCAGTAGAGCCATGGGTGATGTGACTGCAGAATCTGTCTGGTTTTATCATGGGGTGATCCTCCCTTACATGTCATGAAGGAGACAAGGCCACACCAAGCCAGCATCGACTCCACCGGCTGCTTAATCCTGGGTTTGTCTGTGCATGCTGAGCCATTCAGCTATGGTTCTTGGTGTTAAGGCAGCGTATGACACAGGGGATGTTTTCTGAACACTAATGGCTTTATGTTTCTCTTATGCACTGACCAGATGAAACTGAGAAGGACCCTATCTTTTTTTTTTTTTTTTTTCAGTTTCCTAGACCTTCCCCAATTTCTAAAGGGCAGATTCAGTTACTAATTAGGGGAGTCAAATAATGCAGAAAGAAACAATAGTGATCCATTTATAGTTACTATAAAATATTGGCTGTCTTTCCCTTGTTATACAATATATCCTTATAGCTTATTTATACCTAACAGTTTCTACCTCTTAATCCCCTGTAGATCGCCCCTCCCTTCTTCCTTGACCGACCCGTTTGTTCTGCATATCTGTTAGTGTTCGTTTTTGTATATTCACTAGTTTGTATAAACTTTAATAAATATAGATGACCATACTGTACATCAACTATACTTCAATAAACTAGGAAAGAAAAGGAAAGTACAGCTATGGGTCCAGGTCTGGGCTCCTCCTTGGGGGATGTGCATACAATCTGATCCACATCTCTGAAATCTATAGGAACTAAGGCCCCCACACTGGTGGAGGGTGGTAACCTCATGCTGAGCAAAAACTCCTGGACTCCAGACTGGTTGGAACCAGAAGGCTGATCTTTGAGATTCCTAGAACACAACTTCCAACTAATCAGAGGAAAGTTACACACCCTGCAGTCCCCTCCCAATTTTGCCTATAAAAAGTCTTCCCAGAAAACAATCAGAGAGTTCAGGTCTTTAGAACAGGAGCCTCCCCTTTCTCCTGCATGGCCCTGCAATAAAACTTTCTCCACTCCAAACTCAGACCTTTCTGTTTCTTTGGACTCACTGACCTCCGGCTTGCTGATTGGGTTCGACAACATTGATAGCTATATGATCTTGGGAAAAAAAAGTGATTTAGTCTGTCTTAAACTCAGTTTCCTTATCTGGAAGCAGTCTCTCATAGCAGTGTCACTATGCTTATAAAGTAGCAGTGCTAAGACTCTACTAACATAATGTATGTGACCAGCAGTGAAGATGAAAATGACCAGACAAGAGCACAGAAGAGCCCTCACTCAACTGTATGCTCCACAGGTATCAAGACAGTGCCTGGCACAACAGGGAACCAAAATACAGTGAAAGAGAAAACTAACCAACCAAACAAACAAACAAACAAGAACATAAGCCATCCTTCTCTCTACTTTATATTATTACAAATAATGAAGATGGCATAGATTTGACACATTTTCACATGTATAAGACCAGATCTTTTTTTTTTTCCTCTCATATATCTAATTCTCCCAGTATACTAACATCAAGTACACCTTGAATGCAAAGTCCGTTTATCCCCACAGACAGCCTGGACACTGAGAATGAAAACCATGCCTTTCTGTCCCCATAACATGACTGTGCAATAACGCCACTGTCTTCCTTAGCACTATTCTCATATCCTTGCAATCCTAATAAGTCTCCACCTGGGAAGACCCTCATTCCATAAAATTTCAGTTCTTGATAGACTTTGACCTTCCTTCCCCCACTACAAGGCTCTCTTGAGTCTTAATTAGCTCTATCTGATTTCAGGCACATTTTAGATTTGTGCTGAGAAAACCCATCTTTGGCTATTTTAAAATCACTCTTCTCAGGTGGATTTTGAGTCTTTGACATGTCAGGGCCAATGTTTATTTGATCGCAGGTATATGTTTTTTAGGGCTTCCCAGGTGGCAGTAGTAGTAAAGAACCGGCCTGCCAATACAAGAGATGTGGATTCCATCCCTGGGTCAGGAAGATCCCCTGGAGGAAGGCGTGGAGCCCACTCCAGTATTCTTGCCTGGAGAATCCCACGAACAGAGGAGTCTGGTGGGCTACATACAGTCCATAGGGTCGCAAAGAGTCAGACATGACTGAAGCAACTTAGCACACAGCATATACGTTTTTACCCATGGATAGCTTACTCGGGGCACAAATTCTGGACATCTTTTACATAACAGTATGAAGAGAGATGCTGACCACAAGTCAAGGAACAAGGAGTTTTAAGTAAAAGCAGATAATCGATAATCCTGATGATTTCAAGGGCATTTATGACACTAACCATGCATCTTAGCAGTTGATAAGCAGCTGGATGGATGCTCATGGGACAGAAGAGCAAACACCTTTCAATTTTAATAAATATTTATAAACAAAACAAAACAAAACAAAAACTCTCCTGAGGTGACAGTTCCCTTACTTTGTTGTTCAGTCACCATGTCCAATTCTTTGCAAGCCCATGGACTGCAGTTCCATGGAAGATCCCCTGGAGGAAGGCTTCCCTGTTCCCTACTATCTCCCAGAGTTTGCCCAAGTTTATCTGGAAGATCACCTGGAGAAGGAAATGGCAACCCACTCCAGTGTTTTTGCCTAGAAAATTCCATGGACTGAGGAGCCTGGTGGGTTACAGTCCATGGGGTCGCAAAGGGTCGGACATGACTGCGCGACTGAGCATGTGTTCATTGGATCAGTGATGCTATCCAACCTCTCATCCTCTGATGCCATCTCATCCTCTGTTGCCCTCTTCTGCCTTCAGTCTTTCCCAGCATCAGGGTCTTTTCCAATGAGTCGGCTATTTGCATCAAGTGGGCAAAATATTGGAGCTTCAGCTTCAGTATCAGTCCTTCCAATGAATATTCAGGGTCCCCTTACTTACCTAAGCAATAAACTTAACTTTGTCTCAGATTGTATGTCAGATTATCTCATTTGGGGACTGACTTTCAACAAAGCCCATGGGTTTTCTAAGATTTAAAGGATTTTTGAAACCTGCAAATATACACGTCTTGACATAGCACTAATGATATTATCAATAATAGATATCATTTGTGAGTGTATGTATATATATATATTTTTCCAGGTGTATTTAGTTCTTTCATAAATCATGATTTCAATTTGTGATCCATGAGGCCAGAATGAGATATTTCCATCATGTTCACTTCTGATATCACTGGTTCAAATCCATCACTATACACTTTAAAAAACTTATAAATTAAGATTTTAGCCCCCACATAGGAATTCAAAATAGCATTTTTATTTTTAATATTTCATGGCATTTCTTTCTACATGTAAAAATTTCCCAAGTTAGTCTTTCAATCCAAACAGTTAAATGCAACTTACTTCATCATGTGGCGACTTACCTTTTCCAACTTTGAAAGAGCAAGAGAGTAACAGTCTTTGGCTCTGAATTGCATGAATCTCATGTTGGCTGGGTGGGTGAGCTCTGTGATAATACTGAGACTGGAAAACAACCTACATTTCAAAGAAATATTTGCATTACACTAACAATCCAAAATGGTGTTTTTATAACAACAGGTTTAGGAGTGAGTGATTCCTAGCCTCAGGCATTAAACTACATGCAGTTGCGAGAGCAAGTCATGCCACACAAACTGTTCTGTGGAAGAGAAATGCGTTGCTATTTTCCAAAGAATATTTTAACCAACATTTTAGCACTGTAAGAAAACTAAATTCAGTAATTTGATTTTTATGCTGCATTTTCTTGCTCCTCATAAAGCTGATTGAAGAAGTCACCTCATGAAAAATAATGAAATATAAATTTATAACATGAATATGTGGATTGGGCAAAAATTTCCCACAATGAGCTTATTGTCCATAATGTGAGTTCTAAGATTTCCTGCGGCTCTCTGTTGTCACAGTATGTGCTTTTAATTGTCAAATCTTACCTCAATGAAGCAAATATTGTCATTGAAATAACAACTCATTGTAATGAACTGAGGACATTGCCGCGGCCAGCACTGCAAGGTTTTTTCCCCACCCGGGAGTCACGAGAAACGGAGCTCGATCGCTGAGAAAAAAAAGGAGACAGAAAGATGGGGTTGAGAGGATCAGACCAACACAGCTGATGGCTGATGGCTGATGCCTTCGTTTATTGAGGAGAGTTTTTATAAGAAAATATACGTGACTCCTGGCACATATCAGAGGGCTAATATTTACAAGACAGTCTTCAAACCCAACATTGTTTAAGGAGTACTTGTCCTTGAAGTGCAGCTGCTGCTAGACCTTCGGGAGCTATGAGGTCATGATAACATTCTTAGGAGAGGCGGGACAGGGCGCTTAAGGAACAGGCCTTAGGGCTTAGCAAACACGCCAAGCAGCTCCCAAGACTTAACCCATTACGGGCAGTCTCCCGCAGGACATGGCTCAGTGGATAGTGTTGTTCTAGAAGAATCCTGAGAATTTCCACTCATCCTAGAGTTTTACATAAGCTTTCTTCCTATTTACATCCTCCTGCACAATCCACACATGCACATGCACACGTGCACACGTGCGCACACACACACACACACTTGATGTTTTCCCCCATAAAAATGGGGCAAGATAAAACCACAACAAATACCTTGCTGCTGCTGTGGTTGGTGATCTGATCTTTAGTTGATGTCTCTACATCACTGGTAGCTCTCCTGGTTCACATATTTTGAGATTCCCTGTAGCAGCCACTTTAAGTGATAATCAGCTTTGTTCTCATACAATATGCATTTAAACTTAGTTAAGGCCACTTAACTATGGGGGCTTCCCTGGTGGCTCAGACAGTGAAGCATCTCCCTACAATGTGGGAGACCTGGGTTCAATCCCTGGGTCAGGAAGATCCCCTGAAGGAAATGGCAACCCACTCCAGTACTCTTGCCTGGAAAATTCCATGGATGGAGGAGCGTGGCAGCCTACAGTCCATGGGGTCACAAAGAGTCGGACACGACTGAGCAACTTCACTTTTTAAGGCCACTTAAAAAATCCCTGCTGGTAACTGCACCCTTGCCTAGACCTCAGGCTCCAGAACTGACTGGAATATTCAGGACAGAAACATTCAGTTAGTAGCTCAGAAACACGTTGTCTCCAGCTGACCTTTTATTTTTTAAAGATTCTTTTTTATGTGGTCCATTTTTAAAGTTGTTATTGAATTTGTTGCAATATTTACGTTTTGGCTTTTTGGCCATGAGGCACGTGGCATCCTACCTCCTCGACCAGGGATCGAACATACATCCCCTGCATTGGAAGGTGAAGTCTTAACCACTGGATCACCAGGGAATTTGATCTTACTCTTATTATCTGCTGGGTCCAGGAGGGAGGGCACTGTTACTCACATGCACCTGAGCACTTGATCTGATGTCTTAGAGAGGAACTGACTTTCAGTAGGACCCATGAGATCACCCCTCTCCTCAGCTCTAACTCTAGAAAACTGATGGATGCTTTGCCAGAATGAAAGTCTCCCTCCTTCTGGGATTGAGAGGGCTCCCTGCAGGCTTCCTGGGATTTTCCCAAAGGGCCCTGAAGTCAGTTTCCACTGGGCTTAATCATCCTCTCATTTAAGATCTAAACAACTCTTAAAAAATGCTTAATTTCAGAGTTATCTGTGAAAACTATATGCTGCCTTGGTTACATTGCTGTAACAGCATTGATGCTTACCTAATCAAAACATTTAAAAATTACGATATCATTAGGTGTTTGATGAGACCTACACTTTGTGGGAAGCAATATAACCAGAATTGCATGGCCTCACCTCCATTTTGAGAGCAAATATTATTCAACTGGGTTGGAAAAAAGTTTGTTCAGATTTTCCCATAAATATGTTAAGTAGGGGGTTTCCCAGGTGGTGCAGCAGTAAAGAATCCACTTGCCAATGCAAGGAATGCAAGAGACATGGGTTCGATCCCTCGGTCAAGGAGATCCCCTGGAGTAGGAGATGGCAACCTGCTCCAGTATTCTTGCCTGGAGAATGCCATGGACAGATGAACCTGTTTGCAAAGAATTGGACACTACTGAGCATGCATGCACACACAGTTTATGGAGAAACACAGTATAATCTGTATTCCACATGACTTTCTTTTAGAAGCTCTATTCTTCTCCCTCAAAAGTCACCAATGTGCGTACATTTGATAAAAAGTTCGTTTTTTCAGACATTCCTGAAAAATTAGAAGGGTGAGTTAGTGAGTGAAAGTCGCTCAGTCATGTCTGAGTTTTTGTGACCACATGAACTACAGCCCACCAGTCTCCTCTGCCCATGGAATTCTTCAGGCAAGGATACAGGAGTGGGGTGCTATTCTCTTCTCCAGCGATCTTCCTGACCCAGGAATTGAAACTGGGTCTCCTGCATTGTAGACAGATTCTTTACCATCTGAGCCATCAGGGAAACCTGAGAAATTAGAAGAGTGGCCTAATGGCAAAAAATATCAGTTGACTTTTGGGCTGGTACTACTTCATCTGGTAAGCCTAGGAAGTGCCATCAAGTGACAAATCTCATACCATCTGGAAGTTTCAAAAGTCTTCACTTAAGAAATATTTTGAAACAACCATGTCACTAAAGATATTTACCATGTTACAGTCTGTCACAGATCATATTCAATAATCTGATGCAGCAGAAACTAAAAAAGTCCAAAACTCTATCATACATAAAATTTAAAAGGCAGTCTTATTAGAGCTTTCCATGCACTAACTCATGCAATCTCCAGAACAGCAGGTGGAGACCTCCTTGTTCTGTGTTTCTGTCTGCACCTCCTGTTCCCTGGGAGGAGTTGGGGACCTATGGCTCACCCATGGCTCTGCCTTCTCAGTATCTCTGGGTTTGCACTGGTCTGAGCCAGGCCTTGGGGTGAGCTCAGCCCTACAGGGTGGGCCCAGTGATTGTCTAGCAGGGTCCCTGATCAGACTCCTCTCTACTGCCAGCACCAACCCAGCACAGCTCTGCCTAACGTGGGGATCACCATCTGCCAGAGAGGGGTCTACTATGGTCATTGCTACTTTCAATAAAGAGCTGGGTAGGAAAGGAGACTCAGATGACCCAAATAAAAAGGAGTATTATTAAGAATATCCAACTACATGTCAGAGTTGCTAATTTAAACTTCTGTAATCTCTATTTCTGTATCTACCCCTCAATAGTATTTGTTAGATCATAATTTCATTACCGTGGTTTCAATTTACTGAGGACCATATTTAGCATCTAATTTAGTAAATAAGTATCAAGTATCTGCTATTTATTGTAAAACTCTGGTTTCCAAGTGATTAAAAAAAAAAAGTGTAATGTTAAATCCCTGCCTTTGGTTTAGACTTTAGAAAAAAACTGCAAAACGTTCATAAATTATATGAATGTATATATTTTTCTAAGGATGCTAAAAGTGGCTGACTGAAATCTGTGATTCACAAATTAAATAAGAACATCTTGGAAGGTGCTAAGATGCATCGGAGAAGGCAATGGCACCTCACTCCAGTCCTCTTGCCTGGAAAGTCCCATGGGGTCGCTAAGAGTCGGCACGACTGAGTGACTTCACTTTCGCTTTTCACTTTCATGCATTGGAGAAGGCAATGGCACCCCACTCCAGTATTCTTGCCTGGAGAATCGCAGAGACAGAGGAGCCTAGTGGGCTGCCGTCTATGGGGTCGCACAGAGTCGGACACGACTGAAGCGACTTAGCAGTAGCAGTAAGATGCATGGTCAGGGAAGGAATTTCTGAGGAAACAAAGCTGAAAACAAGTAAGAAATGTATCTCATATTTTAGAAATTTTTATTTTCTCTGAGAAATATGACTTTTTCTTTCATATATGTTATTTTTGAATTTTAGAAAAATTTTGGATTATTTGAATTTTTTTCTTTATAATCCTTTTCTAACAAAATACATCAAATATGAACACACAGTGTACCTTGTATGACTCTTTACAATCTTATGGACTGTAGCCTACCAGGTTCTTCTGTCCGTATATATGTATAGACAGATATATTTGAGGCTTTAGTAAGAGACAGTGATAAAATATTTGAGTGATCCAGTCATTGTGCTTAAGTGACTTCTAGAATTGAAATTAGATAAAACAATAATATTTATGTTATGTGCTATTTCTGTTCTATATAATTGAACCTACTCCATTTATGTTACTTTAAACTGAAAAACGGAGTGAATTATCTAGTTTGCCTATAGAGAAGTCCTACATATAAGTGACTCAGTCATGTCAACTCTTTGGAACCCTTGTACTGTAGCCCGCTAGGCTCCTCTTCCATGGAATTCTCCAGGAAAGATTATCAAGTGGTTAGCTGTTCCCTTCTCCAAGGGATCTTCCCAACACATGGATCAAACCCAGGTCTCCTGAACTGCAGGTGGATTCTTTAACATCTGAGTGTAGATCACAACAAACGTGGAAAATTCTTCAAGAGATGGAAATACCAGACCACTTGACCTGCCTCTGAGAAACCTGTAAGCAGGTCAAGAAACAACAGTTAGAACCAGACATGGAACAGCAGACTGCTTCATACTGGGAAAGGGGTATATCAAGGTTGTGCATTGTCACCTTACTTATTTAACTTCTATCCAGAGAAAGAGGAGAGTGAAAAATTTGGCTTAAAACTCAACATTCAGAAAACTAAATCATGGCATCCAGTCCCATTACTTCATGGAAAATAATTGGGGAAACAATGGAAACAGTGACAGATTTTATTTTGGGGGGTCTCCAAAATCACTGCAGATGGTGACTGCAGCCATGAAACTAAAAGACGCTTGCTCCTTGGAAAAAAAGTTATGACCAACCTAAACAGCTTATTAAAAAGCAGAGACATTACTTTGCCAACAAAGGTCCATCTAGTCAAAGCTATGATTTTTCCAGTAGTCATGTATGGATGTGAGAGTTGGACTATAAAGAAAGCTGAGCACTGAAGAACTGATGCTTTTAAACTGTGCTGTTGGAGAAGGTTCTTGACAGTCCCTTGGACTGCAAGGAGATCCAACCTGAAAGGAGTCCATCTGAAAGGAAATCAGTCCTGAAAATTCATTGGAAGGACTGATCCTGAAGCTGAAACTCCAATAATTTGGCCACCTGATGGGAAGGACTCATTTGAAAAGACCCTGATGCTGGGAAAGATTGAAGGTGGGAGGAGAAGGGGACAACAGAGGATGAGATGGTTGGATGGCATCACCAATTCTATGGACATGAGTTTGAGTAAACTCCTGGAGTTGGTGATGGACAGAGAGGCATGGCATGCGGCAGTCCATGGAGTCGCAAACAGTCAGACACCACTAAGCGACTGAACTGAACTGAACTGTTGCAGAGTACATCATGGGAAATGCCAAGCTGGATGAATCACAAGCTGGAATCAAGATTTCCAGGAGAAATATCACTAGCCTCAGATATGTAGATGATCCACTCTAATGGCAGAAAGTGAAGAGGAACTCTTGATGAAGGTCAAAGAGGAGAGTGAAAAAGCTGCCTTTGAAAAAAATTGAAAAAGTGACAGACTTTACCATCTTGGGTTCCAAAATCACTGTAGATTCTGACTGCAGCCATGAAATTAAAAAAACACTTGCTTCTTGAAAGAAAAGCTATGACAAACCTGGATAGCATATTAAAAAGCAGAGACATCACTTTACAGACAAAGCTGTGTATAATCAAAGCTATATTTTTTCCAGTAGTCATGTAAAGATGTGAGAGTTGGATCATCAAGAAGGCTGAGTGCCAAAGAATTGATGCTTTTGAATTGTGCTGAGGAAGATGCTTGAGAGTCCCTTGGACTTCAAGGAGATCCAGCCAGTCAATTCTAAAAGCAATCAGCCCTGAATATTCACTGGAAGGACTGATACTGAAGCTGAAGCTCCAATCCTTTGGCCATCTGATATGAAAAACAGCCAACTCATTGGAAAAGACCATGATGCTGGGAAAGATGAAGGGCAGGAAGAGAAGGGAGTGACAGAGGATGAGATTGCTGGATAGAGTCACCAACTCAATGGACACGAGTTTGAATAGACTCTGTGAGATAGTGAAGGACAGGGAAGCCTGGTGTGCTGAGTTCATGGGGTTGCAAAGAGTTGGACATGGCTTAGCAACTGAACAACAACAATTCTCTTTTTCCTAGGTACTAGGATCACCATAAAGCAACATAATAACTGAAAATAATGTACTTTGTTTTATCTAAAAATGTTCTACAATTACTTCTCTAGGTAATACTCTAGTTACATTTTAAAACGACTTGTTTAATACTTTCTTTGTATGGTGGAAGAAAACTTGCTACCCCCAAATGCCTGTGGCATTTAAAGTTATTTTTTATTCAAGGCATATTTTGATGTGGTTATTTAAATTTACTCAGTGATGTAAATATAATCGTGTGAAATATCTAGGGACTAGTTACCTGCTTGAATTAATTCATTTAATAAATAATTCTGAAATGCTCAGGTATGCTAACCAACATAAAGATGAAAACCATACCATACACTCTATTTCACAAACTGGGAGAACTCTGAGACTAGCTGCATTATATATTAAAGCAAGACAATCAAACATAACAACATAAAAATCTGGAAAATATTTATAATATTTAATAAAATATTAGTATGCTAGTATGTCACTCTATACAGTTTGATCTGTGGTGGCTGGGATTGATGTTTCTAAATCACAAGGGGTATATATTACTATGTAAGGTATATAGACACACTTAAATGCATGAGACACCAGTTTTAGACTCTAACTGAATATTGGCACTAAGACAAATATGAAAATATTTTAATTTTTCACAAACACTTTTAAAACAATTTAGATCTGAGTCTGAGGTAGTCATTAAATGACCATATAGTAAACATCAGATAACTCCTAAATAGAAAATTTTAACCCATGTAAACCAAAGAAAATATTAAAATGTCTTTGCACTATATAAAGGAATTACTCTTGCATTGATATACATTCGGTATCAGTATTCTTGAATTACATCAATTCCCAAGTGCCTATGGGTGTCATTTCTTCAGTAAGACTATAATTACTAGTACAAAGCTAGAAATAATATTCCCTTTTTATTATTACTCTTAACATGACGTTTTTCTTCCTATAGTCCTGTCAATTCAAACGTCTTCTAACTGTCTGGCTCTCACTTGCTCTCACTTATCCTCAAACCATTCTTCACCTTGAGGCTAAAATAATATTTTATTTATTTATTTTTAATTAACTTTAACATTACTTTACAATTTGGTGCTAGTTTCTACTATACAGTCGCAAACAGTCAGACACGACTTAGCGACTGAACTGAACTGAACTACAGCAAAATTAATTGGCAAAAAAAAAAAAAAAAAAATTAAATCCCGTATCTTTCGATTCCTGTTATTCCTAAAATAAAGCGCAGCTCATTAAACTGCTCTTCAAAGCCATGAGTAGTCTGGCTTCTGATTTCCATGTCAGCCTAGGTAGGACTTTCCCCTGGCTCTGCTCCAAGTGCTGTTTAGTTCCCAGAGCCTTGGTATTTGCTGCCCTCTTGTGGAATTCTCTGCTCATCTCTACACACACTCAGCCTCTTTCTAGTAAATGTGTGTGTGTACTCAGTTACTCAGCTGCGTCTTGACTCTTTGTGACCCCGTGGATTGTAGCTCACCAGGCTCCTCTGTTCAGGGATTTCTCAGGCAAGAATGCTGGAGTGAGTTGCCATTCCCTCCTGGAGGGGATCTTCCTGACCCAGGAATCGAACCTGCGTCTCCTGCATTGAAGGCTGATTCTTTGCCACTGTGCCTCCTGGGATGCTCTTCTTGTTAAAGACTAAATACCAATTCTTCAGGGAGGCATTCCTTCCCCCACTGGACTAGATCACATAGATTCTTCTATTTTCATTAGTTGCCAAACTAATGAGAGGGTAACAGGCAGGAAGGCCAGGGGTCTCCAAATGGAGGAAATAGCTTGCAAGTGTCAGACATTTTTCTCTCTCTTAAGCAGCAGGAAGAAACAAACTAGGTGATATTTTTCCTTCTCTATACAAATTTAAAAGGAGGTTTCTCTTAAAATACTGTGTTGCCATAATGACACCTGGTTTCACCTGAAGTTAACTATTCTCAAACCTTGAGATAACCAATGCATTTTTCTTATGGAAATGTTGGTCTTAAGCTATGCTAATGTACTATGCATTTACCTCAAACTCTGTCTTCAAGTCAGTTGCCTCATGGCTCAGAACCTACTTGACAAACCAGCATGTTATACTCAGATATTGTTCCCCTAATCTATGTAAATGAAATTATTTGTACGGTAATTTGTTCTTCTACAAGATTCAAGTTAATCATTTTATGGCCCAGGATGAACCATTTGGTGCCAAGATTATCCCAAAATGCAACTTATGGGTGAGGGGCCTGGTGCCATTCTGAGTTTTAAGACATTCCTTTCTTTCATTAACAGACTGCTAGTGACTATATAACATCCAGCTGAAGACTAGCAAGGGGGTACTCTTTCTGTCCTCTTCTGATGTCTATGTCAGAAGGTTTTTCTATCTCCTTTATACTTTAATAAAACTTTATTACACAAAAGCTCTGAGCGATCAAGCCTCATCTCTAGCGCTGGATTGAATTCTTCTCCAGAGGCCAGGAATCCCAGTGTCTTTTCATTCAGCAACAACCTTTCACTAACAATCCTTCTAGCTAGATCTTTAAACGACTTGCTTAATATTTTTCTTGTAAAGTGGAGCAAAACTTGCCACTTCAAAATGTCTTTGGCGTTGGAAATGGTTGTTTTTATTCAAGGCACATTTTGATGTGCCTATTTAATTTGAATTTAGGTACTAACACTTGTTCATAAAAGTGTGAAAACGTTCAGCATTTCCCAAATGTACAGTGTTTTGTTAGGTAAAACCTCAGCAAGAGAAATTGATCCCATCAATTCTTTGGTGCTCAGCTTTCTTTGTAGTCCAACTCTCACATCTGTAAAAAGCTTCAATAAAATTCCTTCATAGAAGTGATCAATATGCATAAGAAAAGTGCTCAAAATCACTAAGTATCAGTGAAACAGAAATCAAGTCCAAAGGAGATATCACCTTTCAAGATGTGTATTATAAATAGAAAAAAAATAGATATTAGCAAGATTGTGGAGAAGTGCAACTTTTGTACCCTGTTGGTGGAAATGGAAAATGACATACCCATGATGGAACAGTTTGGAAGTCCCTCCAAAAATTATTAAGATCCAAAAATTATCAAAGGTTCCAGAAATCACTTGTTTGAGTTTATGGCCAAAGGATACAAAGCTAGAATGTTCCAGGATATATCCACAGTCTCTTATCCTTTGCCACATTGTGCACAACAACCAAGATGGAAATACTGTCCAGTGTCCACGGGCAGCTAAATCAAAAAAGAAAACGTGATGTATACACACACCGGAATGTGATCAGTCTTTAAAAATGAAGGAAATCCTGTCATTTGCAGCAATAAATGAAGTGGAAGGATATAGTTAAGAGTGAAATTAGCCAGTCACAGAAGGACAAACAGCACACGATTCCATTTACCTGCGATATCCAAAGGAAAACTCAAGAGAAGCAGAGAGTGGAAGGGTGATTCCAAAAGCTGGAAGGAGGTTTACATTGGGAGGGTCTGTTAAATAGTTACAAAATTTTAGTTGCCAGGTGGAAAAGTTCTAGAGACATGCAGAGCAACATGTTGTGTTATGCCCAAGTCGCGAAATCTCCCAATGACCACCAGGGAGCCGATATCCGATACAAAAGCAAGAGAGTTTTTATTACCAAGCTCGAGCTGGGGCTCCCACCGATATAGACGCAGCAGCTATAGGGAGGGGCCCTGAGCTCTGGGTTACATTGCTTATATAGGGTATTCTCACGTGAAAAATTTGAAAAACGGGAGTCTCCAGGTCTGATTGGTCACCTGGTGAAGGGTTAGGTGTTGAGTTCTGATTGGTTCTCATTTCCCGGGCTGGCCACGGGTGCTGATTGGTTTCCATTTCCCGGGCTTGATTCGAATTTCCCAGGCTGGCCAAGGGTGCTGATTGGTTCACAGGTGGTGGGGTGAGGTCAGGGGATTTCCAAAGGCTCTTGGATTTCCAAAGGCTCTTTTCCGGGAACCTTACAAGATGGAGTAGCTTAGATCCTTCATTCCCCCCTTCTCTAGGATCCAGGACAGACCCAATCATGGGTCTGGGGTCAGCTCTATACTGTCTCCCACTAAGGGGACCATTGGCAAGGCCGTATATTGGGATCTGCGCGCCATGAGCTGCACCGCGTTGATGCGGCTTTTAATGAAGGCCACTAGTTAGTTTAGTAAGCATAGCCTGAGGGTGAGTAGCAGTGACAAGATAATCAGGGGCCCCACCAAGGAGGATATGAGAGTTGTGAGCCAGGGGGATGAGTTCAACCAGGATTCAAACCAATTTTGAGACATTTCTCTTTCTCTTTTTCTCTGACTCAGCCCTTCTCTTATCTTGGCCAGGGACTCCCTGACTACCCCCAAGTGAGTCACATAAAAACAACATTCTTCCCCTAATGCAGCACATAGGTCCCCCTGAGAGACTTCATACTCAAGATACTTCTTGGGAATTGGGGCAGAGGTCTCTTTCTTCTGTAACTTCTTCCTGCTGTGCATGGGCATAGGCCTGCCTAATAGAGCAGAAGTCTCTCGCTCTACCTGATCTAAGTTGGGGTGTTCCACATCTGAAACCAACTTCCATCCTCGTAGTAACAGCAATTTAGTTGGCCCCTCTCAGAGATGAAATAGACAAGGGCCAAACAGGAGACCTAACAGGATGGTCATCTCTGGTCCCCGGAAACAGAAGGCAACATTTGGGGTGAGGGTTGAAGGCTTTGTGACCCCTTCTGATTGGTTGGTGGTGAGGCAACAGAGCTGTGCTCCAGGAATCTTGTGTTCAGTCTGAAGTTACCATCTTCCACCTGGGTGGGGGCTCAAAGACATTGTTATGCATATTTCTTTGAGTAGGAACCAGGACTCTGTCTGGAGGCTGTACCAACCTTTGATTGTTTCTATTTTTGTATCCCCTCCCTTCCCTGATTAGCAATTGTTTGAATCCAGCTTTGGAATTCAGAGAAGGTCAAGGAGGCTGAACAAAGTCTATATCCTACAGATAAGAAATGGAGAACACAGAACAGATCTGTACTCCAGAGCCCCAGAGAGTCCCGCTCAGGTTTAATTTTAGGGAACTAGGCAACTATGACTGTGATAACTTCCTGTCAAAATGGGGCATAGGACTGCCCCAGCTTGGAGCAATACAAGCTCTAATCTGAAAGTATACCCATAGCATCACCTAGTTATTTCCCAGGATATCTGAACCATAGCTACTCTATTTTGACTTTTAATTGTAAACTTTTCCTTAATAGCCAAAGCAGACTTCACCGTTAATGACGTCAGTATTTCTCTAGGTATGAGAAGATGTAAGAATTGGGACTCATAAAATCTTCTCCTGAAAAGATCTAACTATCTGAAGGCCTGTTCTGCCAGTTTTTCCTCAGAGCACAGAGTGCCTCATTCCTGATTTTCACCCTGAACCCCTTTCAGGGGCGTTGAAAGTCAGCAGTTGCAGCGGCCATGATTTAATCTTTGTAGATGCAGATGGTGAGTGTCAGTCTTCAGTTGGCAGAGCCCCTTTTTGCTCATAAACTTGACTATGATTATGAGGGGGACACTTCATGACCATTTTATCCCATGGTGCTGAGAGTGTTCATTCTCAGGTAAACAAGCCACTCAATGTGCTGTTACTGGACTAGGCCATAAAACAGTATCCAAAATTCTCTGGACCACCTGTCTTACTAGCTTCTTGGTCCAGGAAAATATTCCCTCTTGTTACTTCTTGCCATATCTAGAGTTACACTGTTACCATCATTGATCTCATATGGGACTATATATTATTCTATTAGAGGCCTCACACACATATTTGACAGTGTAAGAAACAGCAATTTTGTAAAACAGGTGAAATACAAATAACATAGCCAGCAGTATTAGTAAAGTCACAAGTAAGACTTATGTTAAGAACTTCCATTAGATGTAGCCCAGTATATCTTCAGGTCATCTGACTTAGTCTGCCCTGTAGAATCTTTATCTTTCAGGGTAATTATATATTGGCACCATCTATAAGGCACATAGCCCAGTTTTCTAGTGTTACTAGACTGATTATCTTTAGTACAATTTAATTTTTTAAGTAAATTTTCTCAGGGCCAACCAGTTAGAGTCTTGTAGTAGAGAAATTTACCAAGGTAACCCAGAACTAGACACAGGTAATTGGCCACAAACCCAACAATTGGATTGATTTTTAAAACTAGCATAGGATCAGGCCTATGATAGAAAAGCATTTGACTTATATGCAAAGGTCTAGGAAGTCAAGAAAACATAAATGATCATATGAATCAGGTCTAGCATCTTGGGGAAGCTGTCTACCTCTGATGTCGTTGTCTTCTCATCCTGGTGTAGTGTTGTAGTGTAGTTTCTCCTGATAAAAAAGTCCTTCCATCCATGTTGAAGACAGTCCCTTAAATTATGTCTTTTTCCAGTCCTGGTTGCAGGTCATGAGGCATCTGATCTTCATCCAAAGAGAGATTACTGAGATAAGCTTCAGAAACAAACTTAGGGTGTTCTTCAAGAATTCAATTAAATTTTACATTAACATCACATAACAGCAAAGAACTATCTAAGAGATGAGTCTTACTAGATGCAGACCTCCGTTAACAAACTAGTATTTAACATTTTGAAATACCTTTTTCTCCTTAAAGTTAACCTTGTTTTTATTAATATAACCAAATTAAGGCTAGTTTGTTTGCAAAATAGGTCTGTTCTCACTAATTTTGGTGTGATGATTTTTATAACCATAATTGATTATAGGCTTTTTATTTTGCTGAAACATTTATAGAGTTTCAGACTGAACTTTTAAAATAAAACAGGGCTGGGAAACTCACACCAAAGGCTTATCACAGAGTTTGCCTAACAAATCTAGGTGAATTCTTCCCTTTTTAAGGTCTCAAAAATTTCTTGAGATTTTTGTATCCATAAGATAACCTTCCTAACTCATTTGATAAAGTTACTGGAAACCTAAGAATTTCTAATTTTGGAAGAGTCAGATAGAAAATATAATTGTTTTGTTTATAACGTTTAATTTTACCAAAGTATTGTCATAATTAGTTTGAGAGGAAGATTTTCCCTACTCCCTGAAAACATAAGATTCAAACCCATAATTTTTCAGATAGAAACCATAAAAGTTATAAGCATATTCACTGGTTCTTTCAGTCCTTTTGCTAACTTTTGTGAAGTTATCAGGTTTTCCATTAAAATACCAGGACATATCAGAATGTTAAAAACTCCATATAATTTCTAGGATATCTGTATTAGTTATTTTATCATACATTATAACATGAGCGGATTTATTACTCATTTGATAATCTTTTCCATGTAATTTAACCAACCAAATAAACACAGTTTAATATCTCTCTGGGATGCTCCAGGGGCCCTCTGAAGCACCCCAAAGTTAGCTTGAGATATAAAAGCTCATATCTCATTTACATTTTTTAGAAGTTTCTTCACTTGAGGTAATTTCCTTGTTGACAAACTTGTAACATATATAATATTTAACTTAAATTAAACCTAGGTACAATGAAAATATTTTATTTAATGTTAATTAGTCTAAGACATGTCTATATTAGATAGGCCAACAAACAAACATTAATATCAGGTATTTAACATTGAATATTTCCCAGTTCACATGAACCTGGAATTTATTGTTTAATTTAGAATTACTTGATTAGTAAGCACTTACCTTTTTTTAAGCCAAATAAATAGAGCTCATATACAAATTAACCTCAAAAATATTACCCAGAGACAAAGACATACCAAGACATATTTAGACAGACACAGTGCAAGATCTAGCTTCAAGTCTTTTTTTCCCTTTTTCCTCAGTGTCAGGAGTTAGAGGTGGTCTAGGTAAGTGTCCCTGAGAGCCCTGGTCTCAAGGCACAGGGAAAGAAAATCAAGTTCTAACAAAATGGCGGCAGGTCTAAACCACATGGTTGCCAGACAGCAAAATTTCCTTTTCCAGGGGATCTTCTCGACCCAGGGATTGAACCCAGGCCTCCCATATTGCAGGAATATGCTTTAATCTCAGCTCCACCAGGGAAGCCCTTAAATACAAAAATACAGTCTCTCAGAAAACCTCCTATAGAGACACAGAACTTCAGATCTAAGTACTAACATCAAAGATTTCAAAGGAGGAAAGGAAGCCAGGTTGAAAAAGAAGGGAGAGGAGGCGGGAGAGGGGGGCAAAAGTGGTGGCCTTACAGATGTCTCCTGCCACCTACAGATACCCAGGCATTACAAGACTTTTCCCTGGGCCTCCAGAGAAGGGAGGACTGGAACTCGGCCCTACCAGAAATCAGAACCAGAAGTCGAGTTCTCTGCCAAGAGGAGGTGATCAGTTTCTAATTATCAGCTCAAGCTGAGGTCCCTTTGACCAGATTTCTGTGTCCAGGACTGGGGGACTAGAAAAACAGGGAAGGATAGGAAGGGTTAAGGAGAGGAGACAAAGAGTGAAGGGGAGAGAGATCAATAAAGTCTCTTGTTCCTTACCGGTCGGGGCACTCTGGCCAGTTGTCTGCATCAGGAGGAGACCAGGGACAAAAGGGTCCTAGTTGCGGCCTCTGGGTCTGGTCCATTGGCAGGCAAGCTGGCCCCTGAGTACCCTGAGTGGTTAGAATGTCAGTCTCGGCGAAGAAGAGTCCCCGCCAGAGTCGCCATTTGTTGCAGGAAGAAGGACCTCTTCCAGGGCCCGAAACTGGGCTCTTGTCCAACACTCGGAAATGAATTGTCCAAGGAGACACATGTGCTGACAAAGGGAACTTGGTCAGGGTGTCCGATCCGCAGTCAGAAGATCATATCTCGGACTCGGTGTACAGTTTCCAAGTCAAAGGTGCCTTCTGAGGGCCAGCCTACGTGGAAGGTTGGCCATTCTGTGCTGCAAAAAGTGATTAACTTATTCCTTTTAATTTCTACACTGAGGTCATGAGCACGCATCTTGACCTCCTTAAAATTATCAGTAACCAAGGACAGAGGTGTGGGGCTAGAATGGCATTGCCCCATCGTCCCTGAATCAGTCAGATGTTGGTAAATTAACACAGACAATATGAACAGCCACACAGACAGACAGAGAGACAGGAGAAATACACCTCCGGGAGTCTGGAGGTAAAACCGAATGACGATGGCCTCCGGCCGTTCAGCGGGAGCGATGCGCTATCGTCTACAGAGAACAGGGGCACTCCGTCCTCCCCCTCCGGGGTCGGGGACGTCTCCCAATGACCCCCACTGGTGACTCGTCGGCACGTCCTCCTGAGTCATATACCAGCCTCAGAAACCAGGCCCTGCCAGAAAGGAAAAGAAAGACAGAAAAAAGCTTACCGGCTGCAGATGACTCTCCGGATTGGTCTTCCCGTGGAGCCAGTGGGAGATCCCAGACGAGCCCCCAAATGTTATGCCCAAGTCGTGAAATCTCCCAGTGACCACCAGGGTGCTGATATCCAATGCAAAAGCAAGAGAGTTTTTATTACCAAGCTCGAGCTGGGGCTCCCACTGATATCGACGCAGTGGCTATAGGGAGGAGCCCTGAGCTCTGGGTTACATTGCTTATATAGGGTATTCTCGTGAAAAATTTGAAAAACGGGAGTCTCCAGGTCTGATTGGTCACCTTCTGGTGAAGGGTTAGGTGTTGAGTTCTGATTGGTTCCCATTTCCCGGGCTCGATTTGAATTTCCCAGGCTGGCCAAGGGTTCTGACTAGTTCTCAGGTGGTGGGGTGAGATCAGGGGATTTCCAAAGGCTCTCGGATTTCCAAAGGCTCTTTTCCCAGAACCTTACAAGATGGAGTAGCTTAGATTCTTCAGTTGCATTGAATTAACAGGACTGACTGGACACTTCAAAGTTTAAGAGGCAAAGCTGGACTGAACTTCCTCCGTCTATGCCTGGAGGCTCCTCCTTTCTCAGATTCTTCTAGATCTGGGTGTGTCATGTGGTACCAGGGCTCCCGCAGAAGGAAGGAGCCTCCCCAGGACCACTAGGTGCCTTGGGTGAGGGGGGAGGACTCATTCTGAGGCAGGAATAAGAAAGAGTTTGAATGAGGGAAGTGGCATAGAGATGAATCACGATCAATTAGAAGCCAGAAGACCTACTAAAGGGTAAGATTTACTATTACATGAAGGTATGATTGACCCAGTAAGGGGGCTTCTGAAACACAGTTTTGCTCATTAAGAAGCCTGTAGGGCTTCCCTCGTGGCTCAGTGGTTAAAAATCTACCTGCCAATGAAGGACATACAGGCTCAATCCCTGGTCTGGAATGATTCCACATGCCCTGGAGCAACTAAGCTAATGACCCACAACTAGTGAGCCTGTGCCCTAGACCCCAAGAGCAGCAGCTGCTGAGCCCACGTGCCAAAATCACTGCAGCCTGAGAGCCCTGCAAGGCATGTTCTGCAGCAAAAGAAGCCTCCAAAGTGATGTCTATGCACCACAGCTAGAGTTGCCCTCACTCTTCACGAGGAGAAAAAAGCCTGTGCAGCAATGAAGACCCAGCAGAGACAATAAAAATATGAATAAAAATTAAAAGAATCCTGTAAATATTTTCCTGGGTAATGATCTAATTTTTCTTCCAGGTTAAAGGATTTTTCTCACTATGAAATCAAATCCTACAGCAAATGTGTATACCTTGTTTAATTCTTATACACATACTCATTCATGGTACAATGGTGATGGGAATTTTTAGGGGGAAGGTGACACCAGTAACAGTGTCATTTATGGTAATATAAACTGAGAAAAACACAGCACAAAAAAGTCATACACACACAGAATCACACTCTTCATTACACATAGAGACATGCCTATTCCCATGGACAGAAACCTACATTATTAACCATAACATAACTTCTTCCTGGAACTATAGTAGTGGCCACATTATTCTACTTGCACACTACTTTTACCACCAGGGCCCCTGTACTCATTCCCAGCAGGAATTTGGAATCAGTGTGCGCTCTGCCCTAAAACCAGTGAGAAAGCCCCAAATTTCCCATCTACAGAGCGTTTTCTGCCCAAGTGAATGACTCTAGAATACCTAGCGCTTTCACATTCCAGAAGGGCCACCTGCAAGTACAGAAGAGAAGACACTGTGAGGAGAAGATCACAAAGATGCACAGTGTTTGGTTCATTTAGTGACAGTAGGAACCTGATGAGGAGCAGTGGTGGAGTCCAGGGAACCCAACAAGATCAGAGCACTGGTACTCAGGATGTCAGGATGAAAGGCAAGACCTGTGCCTGGAGGATGGAACTTCCAAGTCCATTTGCGTTGGAAACTGCAGAATTCTTTTCCTAGAGGAAATGGTGCTGCAGGAGAGAGAACTCTGTACTCTACAGGGTGTAATGGATGCTAGTAATTTTAATATCCTGTGGACTGAGGCATCATGAGTCCGTAAAAGACTCACTCCACATTACCTCAACCAAGGGAATCATCTCTAACTGGAACAAACACCCTCAAAGACTCATAACTTAATTCTACTAAAAGAGAAATGAAACAATATTTCTGTCTCAGACCAGAAAAAATAAATAAACAAACAAACATAACAACTTGCCTTGGAGATACATGGAGTCTCTTCTGGCCTGTCACAAGGTGGGTTGACTGGCAGGCCCTCAGTTAGATGTAGAGGGACACAGAATAGCTGTTACAACACTGGTGAGGCTGCTTTGCAAACACTCAGGGGGTTTTCTCTTCGTGTAGACACGGGGCGGTGTGTATGGCTGTGGGAGGTTAATGAGCATGAGCTGAATTTGTGTTCATCCATTCTCTTCAGAGGAGGAAGCAAAGCAAAGGAGAGGAGGAAGGAAATGAAAACAGAGCTTTGTCCTCCAGCTAAGAGAAACCTAATCAAAAGGAAATATTCAATCTAATAAAAGGAAAACTCTAAAATGAATGCTATTGTTCAATGAAAGAGACCTATGACTCCTCTTGCTTATTTTGAGCTCCTGCTGAATTGTCACTGGCTCTTGATTTTTCCCAGATCATTCTTCCTCCAGGATCCACAGTTGCTGCTACTACATCATGTTTTCTATGAGACTTTGCACTTGATTAAAAGTAAACTCTGTTAGAGGACTGAATTCAAAGCTGAGCAAAATATGCTATTCTATTAATTCACTAATCACTTGTCTTAAAGAAAATCAAATATACAAGTTTTGATAATACAGAATTCCTACCATTTAAATACAGCTACTATCAATAATATATTTTTCTGTAAATATTTGTTTTCTATACAGTATATGGATGTCCACTGAGTCAGTGGCTGTCTATACTCACAGGGGCCATTTGTTTATTGGGACAACACCTTAAAAAAAGCACAGAGTAAGCATTAACCCTCTCTAAACCACACAGATAGGAGATTTTCAACAAGAGTCATGGTCACCAAGCTAACAATCAAGTTTCACTTTGAGTTCTTAGTTGCCATTATTCCTTGGATGTGCGCTGCAGGGTTTCATCAATTGAAAGACATGGTAATGTCACCCAATACAATAACACGTCTTCCTGATTCCTGTCTGTTTGTGCCCTAGACAATCTGACACCTGCCCTGACGGATGTGACCTGTACTGTCTGCATGAAGCTGCACGACTCTCTGTGAGCTGACAGAAGGATGAGGCCCAGGGGTAACTTGCACACTAATGACTGTGCCGAAGTCGGCCATTAATCCCTCCAGCAGCTGCCCTGGGTTCTGTGACCACAGAGGCCACCGAATAATGAAGGGCAGGGTCTGGCTCTGGAGCTACTAGTACTTCCAGGCATGAACCTGAAGCAGGGGCCACTTACTCCATGACTGAGGACTTGTTTCACTGACATAGGCAGGTCGGGAGTCCCGAACATCCACACTCGGACCCACCTCTGGGTTTTCTGTTCCACTTAACAGATCAAAACCTCAGAACATTGATCTCTGCACCATCTCCCGCCAACTGAAGGGAACACAGACTGAACCTGGGGAAGAGCTATGTTGATGGCATAAGAAGGAATGTGCAGAGACTGTGCAGTGTTAATGAGACTTTTTTTGGTAAAGAATATTGACAGCTTTATTGTCTAAGAGGAAATATTTTCTGAGGAAATACACAGATAGGCAGATTCACAGTCATACTATGTGGATTCACACAGGCCCACCTCCCAACACCCTCCTTCACACAATCCCACACCATCTAAATGATGCAGTTCTTCCTGGAGACACTAGAGCTGGGCCAGCACTTTTCCTGGGATATCAATCTCTTGGTCTCACCACCTGTAGGAACCCAGATTCACGGCTCCTCCCCAACTTAAGGCAGCAAAGAGACCCACCTTCATCAATTAGATTGTACCTGAGCAGAGGGATGTATATCCCTGAATATGAAGAAATCTCTTTGGCTGTTTCATAAACCTGTGATGAGAGACAAGAAAACAGTGTGAGGGTGTCAGCGTCTTTTATTCTCTGCACTGTCTTCTCTTCTTATTTTTCTTCTCAGAAAACTAAAACTCCTTAAGTCAATGGCCCCAAAAGAAAATAGAAACGCTCCCCTCTTGAAAGGGTGGCCTATTTCATGTAAGATCTCTCAGTTTCTGTTTGATCAACAATTACAAAATTCTTTTTCAAGCAGAAAAAAATTCTGCTGAGGAAAGTACCACTTTTATACAGTAACAACTGATGCTTTCATTTAAAAAAATAAACTCAAAATGGATTAAAGATTTAAATGTAAGACCAGAAACTATAAAACTCCAAGAGGAGAACATAGGCAAAACACTCTCCGACATAAATCACAGCAGGATCCTCTATGATCCACCTCCCAGAATACTGGAAATAAAAGCAAAAATAAACAAACGGCATCTAATTAAAATTAAAAGCTTCTGCACAACAAAGGAAACTATAAGCAAGGTGAAAAGACAGCCTTCTGAATGGGAGAAAATAATAGCAAATGAAGCAACTGACAAACAACTAATCTCAAAAATATACAAGCAATTCATGCATCAATTCCAGAAAAATAAAAGACCCAATCAAAAAATGGGCCAAAGAACTAAATAGACATTTCTCCAAAGAAGACATAAAGATGGCTAACAAACACATGAAAAGATGCTCTACATCACTCATTATCAGAGAAATGCAAATCAAGACCACAATGAGGTACCATTTCATACCAGTCAGAATGGCTGTGATCCAAAAGTCTACAAGCAATAAATGCTGGAGAGGGTGTGGAGAAAAAGGAATCCTCTTACACTGTTGGTGAGAATGCAAACTAGTACAGCCACTATGGAGAACAGTGTGGAGATTCCTTAAAAAACTGAAAATAGAACTGCCTTATGACCCAGCAATCCCACTGCTGGGCATACATACCAAGGAAACCAGAATTGAAAGAGACACATGTACCCCAATGTTGATTGCAGCACTGTTTATAATAGCCAGGACATGGAAACAACCTAGATGTCCATCAGCAGAGGAATGGATAAGAAAGCTGTGGCACATATACACAATGGAGTATTACTCAGCCATTAAAAAGAATACATTTGAATCAGTACTGATGAGGTGGATGAAACTGGAGCTGATTATACAAAGTGAAGTAAGCCAGAAAGAAAAACACCAATACAGTATACTAACACAAATATATGGAATTTAGAAAGATGGTAATGATAACCCTGTATGTGAGACAGCAAAAGAGACACAGATGTATAGAACAGGATTTTGGACTCTGAGGGAGAGGGAGAGGGTGGGATGATTTGGAAGAATGACATTGAAACATGTATACTATCATGTAAGAAACGAATCACCAGTCTAGGTTTGATACAGGATACAGGATGCTTGGGGCTGGTGCACTGGGATGACCCAGAGAGATGATATGGGGAGGGTGGTGGGACGGGGGTTCAGGATTGGGAACTCATGTACACCCATGACGGATTCTTGTCAATGTATGGCAAAACAAATACAGTATTGTAAAGTAAAATAAAATAAAATTATAAAAACAAAAAAAATGTCCTTTGGAATCAGATCTGTTAATAATTGATATATCCTCAATATTCCAGCAACCAAGTAAACTATGCATCAGTGATAATGTACATTGTCAAACTACAATTGTATTTGATTGAATAAGAAAGAAAGAAGTGAAGCAACGGTCTTATCCCAGATAAAGACAGGTAACCATACCTTCAGGGTACTCACTTCCTATTCTTCATTCCAGCCCTGGGGGGGGGGGGTGGTTCCTCCACCAGGTCCTCCTGGGGAACTAGTGAGATACAGAGTAGCTGTCAGGACACTGGTGAGGCTGCTCTCCAATACCTCAGTGTTTTCCTTTTCTTTTCTTCAGTGGGGAAACAATGTGGAGCGCATTCATGTGGTAGGTTAGTAACTATGGACTGAGCTGCCACTGATTCATTCTCTTTGCTGGATGAAGGAGACAAAAGGAGAGGAGCAGGAAAGAAATGAGGTGCAGCTTCTGTAGATTAACCAATGATACCCTAACAGATGGGGAAAAAGAAACACTAAAATGCATGTCAGCTTTCAATGATAGAGACCTATGACCCTCCTGTCTGTTGAGTTGGTAATTCTCTTTTCCTGCAGTGTCCATTGTTGGGGAGACCTCATGGTTCTCCTGCTTCGGGTCTTTCCATCTGTTCTCTGGAAGAGTGTGTAGTAAACTGTCACTAGGCAATTGTACATTTTTTTAATTTCAGAAGATATTTAAGGCAGCCATCTGACAGCAGAGCCAAAAAATATATAAATTAAGGAATAAAACAAAGCTATAAAATACATTTATAACTCTGTAAAGTGATGGAAATGAAAAAAAAAATGAGGAAAAAAAGTCAATAAAAGTTAACCAGCCTATTTGAAGAAACAGCCTACAGAGGATCAGTAGGAAACTACCTCCAGAACAACAGTTAAAGTTGCCCATTTTCACTGTCAAGGTTGAAGTTGAACTCTTCTCACTTGACACCATATGTGAGCCTTTCAGCTCACAAAGCAACATCTGGTGCAGAACGTGCATTATCACATTACAGTGGAGACAATTCAGCCCAGAAATTTCAGAGTGAACTGGACTCTGCACAGGATGAGTCCAACTGCTACTGTCCAGAACTTGTGTTTCTATGGACAAACTGGGCTTTTCAAAGAAAATGTTTTATTTCAAAAACTGAATCCCAGGTTCACAGATTCCTCTCTGATTAAGAAAATAATGTATGTGAGAGAAAATGACCTGACCCCCAAATATAGTTGTTTGTGAACATCTCAGGGTGAAGAGGGTCAAGGCTAACATGTTGAGAATAAAATGAATTCTATTTCTGTACATATATCATTTCCAATCATTTCTAGTATTTCTAAGCAACCAGATATTTCTAGATCAAATAATTTAAAACACGTTTCAGTTGAGATAACAAACAGCATTAATTGAAGTTCAATAGCAAAATGTCATATTCTTATTGTAAAATGCATATACTTATCAAATTATGTAAATCCTTCTCTCCTTCTCTACACATATTACTTCCTTTTCTCTGTATGCACCTAAATGTACAGACTTACTTATCTCTCAATCTCTGCCAATTCATTTAACAATTTATCTGTTATTGTGTGTAAAGCCTGGCTATTGATTGAACTAGTAACAAAAAATAATTCAGTGTTTTCACCTGTAGGTTAGGTGAAAGTGTAGTTATTGTTTTTCTATATGAAGAATTTTAGACAACCCAAAAGTTTAGGATTAAAAGTGTGTTCTGGGTCATAATTCAACACCTAATCACTCCCCATTCTCATGGTCATGAACAGTGGCTACAGGATGATAAGTGACCAGCCCCCTAAAACATAGAAGTGAAAACTTTAAGAGAAAGATGAAAAAGTGAATGTGAAGTTGTTCAGTCATGTCCGATTCTTTGTGACCCCATGGACTGTAGCCTATCAGGTTCCTCCATCCATGGGAATTTCCAGGCAAGAATACTGGAGTGGGTTGCCATTTCCTTTTCCAAAAGTTGCCCCCATTTAAAACAAAGTAGTGCCCTTACAAGGTATGGAATCCTGTATGTATGTGCATACATCTGTGTTCAATAGCATCTGATTCTTTGAAACCCCATGGATTGTAGCCCTCCCAGTACCTCTGTCCATGGGATTTTCAAGGCAAGAATACTGGAGTGGGTTGCCATTTCCTTTCCGTGGGATCTTCCTAACCCAGAGATGGAACTCTTGTCTCCTGTGTCTCCTGCATTGGAAGGTAGATTCTTTATCACTGAATCTGGGAAGCCCAGCTGTAGTACAAATCCTTATCATTGGTGAAAAAAAGTAAAAGTGTGAAAGTGTTAGTCACTCAATCATGTTGGGCTCTTTGCATCTCAGTGGACTGTAGCCAGCCGGTCTCTTCTGTCCATGGGATTCTCCAGACAAGAATACTGGAGTGGGCAACCATTCCCTTTTCCAGGGGATTTTCTCAAACCAGGGATCGAACCTGTGTCTCTGGCACTGCAGGTAGATTCTTTACTGTGTGAGCCACCAGGGAAACCCATCATTGCTGACTCATCTCGCCTCCAAATATCTGAACTAAAAGATTAAGTTGGTCTTTGATGAGGTAAAACAATAATTAAGGTGGTGTAAAATTTTTTCCAAAAATTACCCAACAGAGATATCAACCAAGGGTAGAAAAAAACAGGTAATATTACGTTACTCTAAATGAACAATTTTAGTGCTTCCCAGCTTCATGTGTGTGTGTGTCTGTACATATATATATATATATATATATATATATATCTCCACACCACAGACATACAATAGAATACTACTCATCAATAAAAATTAAAACATGCCATTTGCAGCAACATAGATAGATTTAGAAGTTATTACATCTAACATGCTAGTAAAGTAATGCTAAAAATTGTCCAAGACAGCCTTCAGCAATACGTGAACTGTGAACTTCCAGATGTTCAAGCTGATTTTAGAAAAGACAGTGGAACAAGAGATCAAATTGACAACATCCACTGGATCATGGAAAAAGCAAGAGAGTTCCAGAAAAACATCTATTTCTGATTTATTCACTATTCCAAAGCCTTTGACTGTGTGGATCACAATAAACTGTGGAAAATTCTGAAAGAGATGGGAATACCAGACCACCTGACCTGCCTCTTGAGAAACCTATATGCAGGTGAGGAAGTAACAGTTAGAACTGGACATGGGACAACAGACTGGCTCCAAATAGGAAAAGCAGTATGTCAAGGCTGTATATTGTCATCCTGCTTATTTAACTTATATGCACAGTACATCATGAGAAACACTGGGCTGGAAGAAGCACAAACTGGAATCAAGATTGCTGGGAGAAATATCAATAACCTCATATATGCAAAAGACATCACCCTTATGGCAGAAAGTGAAGAACTAGAGCCTCTTGATGAAACTGAAAGAAGAGAATGAAAAACTTGGCTTAAATTTCAACATTCAGAAAACAAAGATCATGGAATCTGATCCCATCACTTCATGGGAACTAGATGGGGAAACAGTGGAAACAGTGTCAGACTTTATTTTGGGGGGCTCCAAAATAACTGCAGATGGTGACTGTAGCCATGCAATTAAAAGAGGCTTACTCCTTGGAAGGAAAGTTATGACCAACCTAGATAGCATATTCAAAAGAAGAGATATTACTTTGCCAACAAAGGTCCGTCTAGTCAAGGCTATGGTTTTTCCAGTAGTCATGTATGGATGTGAGAGTTGGACTGTGAAGAAAGCTGAGCACTGAAGAATTGATGCTTTTGAACTGTAGTGCTGGGGTCCAGTCGTGTCCGACTCTTTGCAACCCCATGAATCGCAGCACGCCAGGCCTCCCTGTCCATCACCAACTCCTGGAGTTCACCCAGACTTGCATCCATCGAGTCTGTGATGCCATCCAGCCATCTCATCCTCTGTCATCCCCTTTTTCTCCTGCCCCCAATCCCTCCCAGCATCAAAGTCTTTTCCAATGAGTCAACTCTTCATGAGGTGGCCAAAGTACTGGAGTTTCAGCTTTAGCATCATTCCTTCCAAAGAAATCTCAGGGCTGATCTCCTTCAGAATGGACTGGTTGGATCTCCTTGCAGTCCTTAGAAGGACTTAAAGAACTATTCAAGAAGTGGCCAGGATATGAAAAGTTGAGTCCAGATGATGACTGATTCCACATCTTTTGGGATTGCCCTATGAAACTGGATATCAACTTCCACCTGGTGGGAACCCCTGGTCCTGACTGGAAGTCTAGTTTTGCTCTTACTGCTTTTTGGCACTTTTGTTCTAACTCTCTCACTTTGTAATGTCTCCCACTGAAGCTATTAAACTTCAAATGGTTGTGGAAATGGAGCCTAAGATGACATACCGAGATCCACTAGATCATCCCACTGGTGGAGACCTAAATGGCATTACCTATCAATGCACCTAAACAGCTCGAAGAAGCCAGATCAGTCATCACCCCTTTTCCCATAATGGTAGTTAGAGTCTCTATCTCTAGAGGGGAATATTGAGGTAAAAATTACTATGCAGTCAGTGTAGAACTCTGAGAACTCTATCTTGTATTCAATAAAGATCCCATTTCATTGTCACGAATTCCTGGAATGTGTCTTTAGTCTAATAAATTATCACCACTCAGATCCAGAAAAGGGCAGTAATTAAATTCTGTTCTATATGCTTGAGGGAAAAACAACTGGTGATCATTAATTTTAAGCCCTTTCATCTGGTCCATGGTAAAATGGCCAGTTCAGTTCAGTTCAGTCACTGAGTCATGTCCGACTCTTTGCAACTCCATGGACCACAGCACACCAGGCCTCCCTGTCCATCACCAACTTCTGGAGTTTACTCAAACTCATGTCCATTGAGTTGGTGATGCCATCCAACCGTCTCATCCTCTGTCGTCCCCTTCTCCTCTTGCCTTCAATCTTTACCAACATCAAGGTCTTTTCAAATGAGTTAGCTCTTCCCATCAGATGGCCAAAGAACTGGAGTTTCACCTTCAACATCAGCCCTCGCAATGAACATCAAGTACTCCTTTAAGATGGACTGGTTTGATCTCATTGCAGCCCAAGGTACTCTCAAGAGTCTTCTCCAACACCACAGTTCAAAAGCATCAATTCTTCAGTGCTCAGCTATCTTTTTAATCCAACTCTCACATCCATACACGACTACGGGAAAAACCATAGCCTTTACTAGATGAACCCTTGTTGGCAAAGTAATGCCTCTGCTTTTTAATATGTTGTTTAGGTTGGTCATAACCTTCCTTCCAAGGAGTAAGCATCTTTTAATTTCATGGCTGAAATCACCATCTGCAGTGATTTTGGAGCCCCCGAAAATAAAGTCTGTCACTGTTTCCACTGTTATCCTATCTATCTGCCATGAAGTGATGGGGACAGATGCCATGATCTTAGTTTTCAGAATGTTGAGCTTTAAGCCAACTGTTTCCCTCTCTTCATTCACTTTCATCAAGAGGCTCTTTCATTCTTCTTCACTTTCTCCCATGAGGGTGGTACCATCTGAATATCTGAGTTTAGTGATATTTCACCCAGCAACCTTGATTCCAGCTTGAGCTTCATCCAGCCCAGTGTTTCTCATGATGTACTCTGCATATAAGTTAAATAAGCGGGGTGACAATATACAGCCTTGACATATACCTATTCCTATTTGGAACCAATCTGTTGTTCCAGGTCCTGTTCTAACTGTTGCTCCCTGACGTGCATATAAGTTTTTCAAGAGGCAGGTCAGGTGGTCTGGTATGCCCATCTCTTTAAGAATTTTCCACAGATTATTGTGATCCACATAGTCAAAGGTTTTGGCATAGTCAATAAGGCAGAAATAGATGTTTTCCTGGATATCTCTCACTTTTTGGATGATCCATCGGATGTTGGCAATTTGATCTCTGGCCTTTTCTAAAACAAGCTTAAACATCTGGAAGTTCATGGTTCACATATTGCTGAAGCCTGGCTTGGAGAATTTTAAGCATTTCTTTGCTAGCGTGTGAGGAGTGCAATTGTGCTCTAGTTTGACCATTCTTTGGCATTGCTTTTCTTTTGGATTTGAATGAAAACTGACATTTCCCAGTCCTATGGCCACTGTTGAGTTTTCCAAATTTGCTGGCATATTAAGTGCAGAACTTTCACACCATTGTCTTTTAGGATTTGAAATAGCTCAACTGGAATTCCATCACCTCCATTAGCTTTGTTCGTAATGATGCTTTCTAAGGCCCACTTGACTTCATCTGGCTCTAGATGAGTGATCACACTATTGTGATAGTCTGGGTCATGAAGATCTTTTTTGTACAGCTCTATGTATTTTTGCCACCTCTTTTTAATATCTTCTGCTTTTGTTAATTCCATACTTTTTCTGTCCTTTATTCTCCCATCTTTGCAAGAAATGTTCCCTTGAGGTCTCTAATTTTCTTGAAGAGATCTCTAGTCTTTCCTATTCTATTGTTTTCCTCTATTTCTTTGGACTGATCACCGAGGAAGGCTTTCTTATATCTCCTTGCTCTTCGTTGGAAGTCTGTATTCAAATGGGTATATCTTTCCTTTTCTCCTTTGCCTTTTGCTTCTCTTCTTTTCACAGCTATCTACAAGGCCTCCTCAGACAGTCATTTTACTTTTTTGCACTTCTTTTTCTTCGGGATGTTCTTGATCCCTGTCTCAGGTACAATGTCATGAACCTCTGTCCATAGTTCATCAGGCACTGAGTTAGACCTGGTCCCTTAAATCTGTTTCTCAATTCCAGTGTATAATGGTAAGGGATTTGATTTATGTCATACCTGAATGGTTTAGTGGTTTTCCCTACTTTCTTCAATTTCAGTCTGAATCTGGCAATAAGGAGTTCATGATCTGAGCCACAGTCAGCTGCTGGTCTTGTTTTTGCTGACTGTATAGAGCTTCTCCATCTTTGGCTGCAAAGAATATAATCAGTCTGATTTCAGTGTTGGCCATCTGGTGATTCCATGTGTAGAGTCTTTTCTTGTGGTGTTTGAAGATTATCTTTGCTATGACTAGTTTGTTCTCTTGGCAAAACTCTATTAGCCTTTGCTCTGCTGCATTATGTACTCTAAGGCTAAATTTGCCTATTGTTCCAGATGTTTCTTGACTTATTACCTTTGCATTCCAGTCCCCTATAATGAAAAAGGCATCGTTTTGGGGTATCAGTTCTAAAAGATCTTGTAGGTCTTCATAGAACTGTTCACCTTCAGCTTCTTCAGCTTTGCTGGTCCGGGCACAGACTTGGATTACTGTGATATTGAATGGTTTGCCTTGGAAATGAACAGAGATCATTCTTTCATTTTTGAGATTGCATCCACGTACTGCATTTCAGACTCTCTTGTTGACTGTGATGGCTACTCCATTTCGCTGAAGGGATTCTTAGCCACAGTAGTAGATACAGTGGTCATCTGAGTTAAATTCATCCATTCCAGTCCATTTTAATTCGCTGATTCCTAAAACATTGATTTCACTCTTGCCATCTCCTGTTTGACCACTTCCAATTTGCCTTGATTCATGGACCTAACATTCCAGGTTTCTATGCAGTATTGCTCTTTATAGCATTGGACCTTGCTTCTATCACCGGTCACATCCACAATTGTGTGTTGTTTTTGCTTTGACTCCATCTCTTCATTCTTTCTGGATTTATTTCCCTGGTGGCTCAGACGGTAAAGCATCTGTCTACAATGTGAGAGACCTGGGTTTGAACCCTGGGTTGGGAAGATCCCCTGGAGAAGGAAATGGCAATCCACTCAAGTACTATTGCCTGGAAAATCCCATGGACAGAGAAGCCTGGTAGTCTACAGTCTGTGGGGTTGCAGAGTCAGACACAACTGAGCAACTACACACACCAACCTGGGGAGTTCATCTTTTAGTGTCCTATCTTTTTGCCTTTTCAACCTGTTCATGGGGTTCCCAAGGCAAGAATACTGAAGTGATTTGCCATTCCCTTCTCCAGTGGAACACATTTTGTCAGAACTCTTCACCATGACCCGTCTGTCTTGGGTGGCCCTACACAGCATGGCTTAGTTTCATTGAGTAGACAAGGCTGTGGTCAATGTGATTAGATTGGTTAGTTTTATGTGACTGTGGTTCCAGTTTGTCTGCCCTCTGATGCCCTCTCTTAGTGCCTGTTGTCTTACTGGGGTTTCTCTTACCTTGTGCGGCTGTGCAGCACTGGAGTGGCGAGCACCCAAGAGGAGATACCCCACATCCAAGGTCAGTAACAGTGGCCGGGTGGAGATACCCCATGTACAACATCAGAAGCAGCAGTTGTGCTTTGCTGGAGCAGCCGTGAAGAGATACCCCACGTCCAAGGTAAGAGAAAGTAGCCAAGGGCATGAAAAGGGTGGTGACTTAATCTCAGGATCAAGGTAAGTTCAGTCCTCAGTCCTGTCTTATTCTGTGACCCCATGGACTGCAGCATGCCAGCCTTCCCTGTCTACCACCAACTCCTGGAGCCTGCTCAAACTCATGGCCATAGAGTTGGTGATGCCCTCCAACCATCTCATCCTCTGTCATACCCTTCTCCTCCTGCCTTCAATCTTTCCCAGCATCAGGGTCTTTTCCAATGAGTCCGTTCTTCACATTAGGTTTCCAAAGTATTGGAGTTTCAGCCTCAGCATCAATCCTCCCAATGAATATCCAGAACTGATTTCCTTTAGAATAGATTGGTTTGATCTCCTTGCAGTCCAAGGGCCTCTCAAGAGTCTTCTCCAACACCACAGTTCAAAAGCACCAATTCTTTGTCACTCATATCCAACTCTCATATCCTGCATGACTATTCGAAAAGCCATAACTTTGACCAAGACCTTTGTTGGCAAAGTAACACCTGCTTTTTAATACGCTGTTTAGGTTGGTCATAGCTTTTCTTCAAAGGAGCAAGCGTCTTTTAATGGCATGGCTGTAGTAATCATCTGCAGTGATTTTGGAGCCCAGGAAAATAAACTCTGTCACTATTTCCATTTTTTCCCCGTCTACTTGCAATGAAGTAATAGGACTAGATACCATGATCTTCGTTTTTTGAATGTCGAGTTTTAAGTCAACTTGTTCACTCTCCTCTTTCACTTTCACCAAGAGACTCTTCAGTTCTTTTTTTTTGCTTTCTGCCATTAGGGTAGTTTCTTCTGCATATCTGAGGTTATTGATATTTCTCCCAGCAATCTTTATTCCAGCTTGTGCGTCATCCAGTCTGGCATTTCACATTATATACTCTGCATATAAGTTAAATAAGCAGGGTGACAATATATAGCTTTTACATACTCCTTTCCCATTGCAACCAGTCCAAAGGATCAAGACAAGCCATAAAGATGGCTTGTCTTAAGTATCTTGACTTTTAAATTGATTGGTTAGAAATAATGTGATTTAAGGAAGGATATAAAAACTGCTGTAAGTCCCACTAGGGAGACTCTTTACACTTTCTCAGTTTCTATGCTGATAGCTTTGTACTTTCCTCCTCTTTAATAAATCCTATTTGCTTGTTAGGATCTGCCCTGGTGGCTCAGAGGTTAAAGCGTCTGCCTGCAATGCAAGAGACCTGGGTTTGATCCCTGTGTCCAGAAGACCCCCTGGAGAAGGAAATGGCAACCCACTCCAGTATTATTTGCTTGCTATTGTGAGTGTTCCCCTGTTAGTGGATTCCATTCTTTGTGTCCACAGAACCGAACTCAAACTTCCCATTTCAGTGTCATCTGCATATCTGAGGTTATTGACATTTCTCTCATCAGTCTTTATTCCAGATTGTTCTTCATCCAGCCTAGCATTTCTCATGATGTACTCTGCATAGAAATTACATAAGCAGGGTGACAATATACAGTCTTGACATAATCCTTTCCCAATTTGGAACCAGTGTGTTGTTCCATGCACACTTCTAATCTGTATGCTTCTTGACCTGCATACGGATTTCTCAGGAGGCAGATAAGGTGATCTAGTATTCACATCTCTCACAATTTTCAACAGTTTGTTGTTATTCACACAGTCAAAATCTTTAGCATAATCAATGGAGCAGAAGTAGATAGTTTACTCCTGGAATTCCCTTGCTTTTTCTGTGATACAGCGTATGTTGACATTTTGATCTCTGGTTGCTCTGACTTTTCTAAATCCAGCTTATACATCTGAAAGTTGTCAGATCACATATTGTTGAAGCCTAGCTTAAAGGATTTTGAGCATTACCTTGCTAACATGTGGAATGAGTGTAATTGTGTGGTAGTTTTAACATTCTTTGGTTTTGCCATTCTTTTTCTGTTGTTATTTTTGTTGAAGGATAATTGCTGGAGTTGTTGAAGGATAACTGAAGGAATTTTGCTGTTTTCTGTCAGACCTCAACATGAATCAGCCATAGGTATACATGTATTCCCTCTCTTTTGACGCTCCCTCCCATCTCTCTCCCCATCCCACTCCTCTAGGTTGATACAGAGCCCCTGTTTGAGTTTCCTAAGCCATAGAGAAAATTTCCTTTGGCTATCTATTTTACATATGGTAATGTAAGTTTCCCTGTTACCCTTTCCATACATCTCACCCTCTCCTACCCTCTCTTCATGTCCATAATTTTATTCTCTATGTCTGTTTTTCCATAGCTTCCCTGTAAATAAATTCTTCAGTACCATTTTCCTAGATTCCATATATATGCATTAGAATACAGTATTTATCTTTATCTTTCTGACTCACTTCACTCCATATAATAGGTTCTTGGTTCATCCACCTCATTAGAATTGATTCAAATATGTTCCTTTTTATGGCTGAGTAATATTCCATTGTGTGTATGTACCACAATTTCTTTATCCATTCATTTGTAAATGGACATCTAGGTTGCTTCCATTTTCTAGCTATTGTAAATAGTGTTGCAGTGAACAGTGGGATACATGTGTCTCTTTCAACTTTGGTTTCCTCAGGGTATATGCCTAGGCATGGAATTGCTGGGTCAATGTGGTCGTTTTAGTCCTTTTTTTTTTTTTTTTTTTTTTAAGGCATCTCAATACTGTCTTCCATACTGGCTGTATCAATTTACATTCTCACCATCAGTGCAAGAGAGTTCCCTTTTTTCCACACCCTTTCCGGCATTTATTGTTTGTAGACTTTTTTATGAGGGCCATTCTGACTGGTGTGAGGTGATATGTCATTGTAGTTTTGATTTGCAGTTCTTTAATAATGAGCAGTTTTGAACATCTTTTCATGTGCTTATTAGGCATCTGTATATATTCTTTGGAGAAATGTCTCTTTAGGTCTTTTTTCCACTTTTTAATTGGTTTGTTTGTTTTTCTGCTATTGAGTTGTATGAGCGACTTGTATATTTTGGAAATTAATCCTTTGTCAGTTGTTTCAGTTGCTATTATTTTCTCCCATTCTGAGGGTTGTCTTTTCACCTTGCTTATAGTTTCCTTTGCTGTGTAAATGCTTTTAAGTTTAATCAGGTTCCACTTGTTTACTTTTGTTTTTATTTCCATTACTCCAGGAGGTGTTTCATAGAGGATCTTGCTTTGACTTATGTCATCAAGTGTTCTGCCTATGTTTTCCTCTAAGAGTTTTATAGTTTCTGGTCTTACATTTAGGTCTTTAATCCATTTTGAGTTTTATCTTTGTGTATGGTGTTAGGGAGTGTTCTTATTTCATTCTTTTACATGTAGCTGTCCAGTTTTCCCAGCACTATTTATTGAAGAGGATGCCTTTGCCCCATTGTATATTCTTGCCTATTTTGTCACAAATAAGTTACCCATAGGTATCTGTGTTTATTTCTGGGCTCTCTATCTTGTTCCATTGGTCTCTATTTCTGTTTTTGTGCCACTGCCATACTGTCTTGATGACTGTAGCTTTGTAGTATAATCTGAAGTCAGGAAGGTTGATTCCTCCAGCTCCATTCTTCTTCTTCAAGACTGCTTTGGTTCTTCTGGTTCTTCTGGTTTCCATATGAATTGTGACAATTTTTGTTCTAGTTCTGTGAAAAATGCCATTGAGAATTTGATAGGGGTCACATTGAATCTGTAGGTTGTGTTTGGTAGTATTGTCATTTTTGAAATATTGATTCTTCTTACCCAGGAACATGGAATATCTCTCCATTTATTTATGTCGTCTTTGATTTCTTTCACTAGTGCCTTATATTTTTCTGTGTACAATTCCTTTGTCTTATTAGGTAAGTTTATTCCTAGATATTTAATGCTTTTTGTTGCAATGGTGAACAGGATTGATTCCTTAATTTTTCTTTCTGAATTTTCACTGTTAGTATATAAAAATGCAAGTGATTTCTGTGTATTGATTTTGTATCCTGCAGCTTTGCAAAATTCAGTGATTACCTCTAGTAATTTTCTGATAATATCTTTAGGGTTTTATATGTGCCGTATCATGTCATCTGCAGACAGTGAGAGCTTTATTTCTTTTCTGATCTGGATGCTTTTATTTCTTTTTCTTCTCTGATTGCTGTAGCTAGCGCTTCCAAAATAATGTTGAATAATAGTTGTGAAAGTGAACACCCGTGTCTTGTTCCTGATCTTGGGGGGAATGCTTTCACCATTTTCACCACTGAGAGTAATATTTACTGCAGGCTTATCATGTATGGCCCTTACTATGTTGAGGAAGGTTAATTCTATGACCATTTTTTGAAGAGTTTTAATCATAAATTTGTGCTGAATTTTGTCAAATGCTTTTCTTCATCTATTGAGATAATCATACGGTTTTTATCTCTCAGTTTGCTAATATGGTGTATCACATTGATTGATTTCTGCATATTGAAGAATCATACCTGAAATAAACCCAACTTGTTCATGGTGAGCTTGTTGGTGTGTTGCTGAATTCTGTTTGCTAAAATTTTATTGAGGATTTCTGCATCTATGTTCATCAGTGATATTGGCCTATAGTTTTCTTTTTGTGTGTTGTCTTTGTCTGGTTTTCATTTCAGGATGATGATGGCCTCATAGAATGAATTTGAAAATGTTCCTTCCTCTGCAATTTTTTGAAAGAGTTTTAGAAATATAGGCATTAGCTCTTCTCTACATGTTTGATAGAATTCTGCTGTGAGCCCATCTGGTCCTGGATGGTTGTTTTTTGGGAGATTATTGATCACAGCTTCAATTTCAGTGCTTGCAACTGTGTTGTTCATAATTTCTATCTCTTCCAGGTTCAATTTCTATCTCTTCAGGTTCTTGGAACATTGAACTTTTCCAAGAATCTGTCCATTTCTTCCAGATTATCTATTTTATTGCTATATAGTTGTTCATAACAATCTGTTATAATCCTTTGTATTTCTGCATTGTCTGTTGTAACTTCTCCTTTTCCATTTCTAATTTTGTTGAATTGATTCTCCTCTCTTTTTTTCTAGATGAGTCTGGCTAAATGTTTGTCAATTTTGTTTATCTTTTCAAAGAGCCAACTTTTAGTTTTATTAAGCTTTACTATTATTTCTTTCATTTCTTTTTCCTTTATTTCTGTTCAGATCTTTATGATTTCTTTCCTTCTACTAATTTTGAGGTTTCTTTCTTCTTCTTTTTCCAGTTGTTTCAGGTGTAAAGTTAGGTTGTCTATTAGATGTTTTTCTTATTTCTTGAGGTAGGATTGTATTGTTATAAACGCCCCTGTTAGAACTGCTTTCTCTGCATCCCATAGGTTTTGTGTTGTCATGTTTTCATTGTCATTTATTTCTAGAATTCGTTTTTTATTTCTTTAGTTACATGTTGGTTATTTAGAAATGTGTTGTTTGGTCTCCATGTGTTTGTGTTTCTTACACTTTTTTTCTTGTAATTGATGTATCATAGCATTGTTGTCGGAGAAGATGCTTCATATGATTTAAATTTTCTTAACTTAACTGAGGTTTGATTTGTGATCCAAGATGTGGCATATCCTGGAGAATCGTCCATGTGCACTTTAGAAGAAGATGTATTCTTCTGCATTTGAATGGAGTGTCCTGAAGATATCAATGAAATCCATCTCATCTAATCTATAATTTGAGACAAGTGTTTCCTTATTAATTTTCTGTTTTGATGATCTGTCCATGGGTGTAAGTGGGATGTTAAAATCTCCTGCTATTATTGTGTTACTGTAAGTTTTTCCTTTTATGTCTCTTAGTGTTCGTCATATATATTGAGGTTCTCTAATGTTGGGCGCACCAGTTCAGTTCACTTCAGTTGTTCAGTCATGTCCGACTCTTTGCAACCCCATGAATTACAGCACGCCAGGCCTCCCTGTCCATCACCAACTCCCGGAGTTCACTCAAACTCATGCCCATCGAGTCGGTGGTGCCATCCAGCCATCTCATCCTCTGTTGTCCCCTTCTCCTCCTGCCCCCAATCCCTCCCAGCATCAGAGTCTTTTCCAATAAGTCAACTCTTCACATGAGGTGGCCAAAGTACTGGAATTTCAGCTTTAGCATCAGGACTGATCTCCTTTCAAAGGGACTAGTTATATTTCCTTGCGAATGGACTAGTTGTATCTCCTTGCAGTCCAAGGGCCTCTCAAGAGTCTTCTCCAACACCACAGTTCAAAAGCATCAATTCTTCTCTGCTCAGCCTTCTTCACAGTCCAACTCTCACATCCATACATGACCACTGGAAAAACCACAGCTTTGACTAGACAAACATTTGTTGGCAAAGCAATGTCTCTGCTTGTGAATATACTATCTAGGTTGGTCATAACTTTCCTTCCAAGGAGTAAGCGTCTTTTAATTTCATGGCTACAGTCACCATCTGCATTGATTTTGGAGCCCCCCAAAATAAGGTCTGACGCTGTTTCCACTGTTTCCCCATCTATTTCCCATGAAGTGATGGGACCAGATGCCATGATCTTCATTTTCTGAATGTTTAGCTTTAAGCCAACTTAGATATTTACAATTCTTATGCCTGCCTCTTGGATTGATCCCTTGATCATTATGTAGTGTTCTTCCTTATCTCTTGTAATCTTCCTTATTTTAAGATCTATTTTGTCTGATATAAGGACTGCTACTCAAGCTTTCTTTTGCTTCCCATTTGCATGGAATGTATTTTGCCATCCTCTTACATTCAGTCTCTATGTGTCTTGAAGTCTGAAGTGGGTTTCTTGTAGACAGCGTATATATGGGTCTTTTTTTTTTTAATTTTTATTTTTACTTTATTTTACTTTACAATACTGTATTGGTTTTACCATACATTGACATGATTCCGCCACGGGTGTACATGAGTTCCCAATCATGAACCCCCTTCCCACCTCCCACCCCATGTCATCTCTCTGGATCATACCCATGCACCAGCCCCAAGCATCCTGTATCCTGCATTGAACATAGACTGGCGATTCGTTTCTTACATGATAGTATACATGTTTCAATGCCATTCTCCCAAATCATCCCACCCTCTCCCTCTCCCTCAGAGTCCAAAAGTCCATTCTACACATCTGTGTCTCTTTTGCTGTCTTGTTTTTGTATCCGTTCAGCCAATCTGTGCCTTTTGGTTGGAGCATTTAATTCATTTACACTTAAAGTAATTATTGATATATATGTTCCTGTTGCCATTTTCTAACTTTTGGGGATTGATTCTGGGGATCTTTCTTCTTATCTTGTATTTCTTGACTATATAAGTCCTTTTAACATTTGTTGTAAAGCTAGTTTGATGGTACTGAATTCTCTTAAATTTTTCTTTTCTGAAAAGATTTTTATTTTGATGACAATTTTAAATGAGATCCTTGCTGGGTACATTAGTCTTGGTTGTAGATTTTCCTCTTTAAGTACTTTAATTATATCCTGCCATGCAACCTAGATAGCATATTAAAAAGCAGAAACATTACTTTGCCAACAAAGGTCTGTCTAATCAAGGCTATGGTTTTTCCAATGGTTATGTATGGATGTGAGAGTTGGACTGTGAAGAAGGCTGAGCACCAAAGAATTGATGCTTTTGAACTGTGGTGTTGAAGAAGACTCTTGAGAGTCCCTTGGACTGCAAGGAGATTCAACCAGTCCATTCTAGAGATCGGTCTTAGGTGTTCATTGGAAGGACTGATGCTGAAGCTGGAACTCCAATACTTTGGCCACCTCATGTGAAGAGTTGACTCATTGGAAAGCACTCTGATGATGGGAGGGATTGGGGGCAGGAAGAGAAAGGGGACTACAGAGGATGAGATGGCTGGATGGCATCACCGACTTGATGGGCATGAGTTTGAGTAAACTCTGGGAGTTGGTGATGGACTGGGAGGCCTGGTGTGCTGCTATTCATGGGTCGCAAAGAGTCGGACATGATTGAGAGAGTGAACTGAACTTTCTCCTTTTCCCTCCTTTTCTATTTCCTTCTCGCTTTTTACTCTCCCTTCACTTCTTTTACTACCCCTCTGTACATGTGTGGTATAGTAGTATTTATTGCTGCATAACAAATATCCACACACTTGGTGATTTACAGCAACTTCCAGGTCATGTTTCACCACTGTGCAGATCAGAAGTTGAGAGAGGCTATTGCTGGATTCTCAGCTTGGTGTTTCTGAAGTCCAAAATCAAACTGTCAGCCCAGCAACATTCTGCTTTTGAACTTGAAGTCCTCTTCCAAGCACATGTGTTTGTGTCAGAATTCAACTCATTGCAGATTTTTTAAGACATTATCTTATCAAGTCACACTAAAATGTTATGCAAGTAGAAACATTTTTGAAACAAATTTCTGCATTCTTTCCCATTAGCCTTATTTTCTTGATGAAGCTCAACATTCTTTCACCTCTTTATACATGTCAAATATAAATAGTTACTTAATGATTTGTAAAAGTCAAAGACAGTGTTGGATGTTTGAAGGCTGGAGGGAATAGGAGGGGAGGGGATAAGTCTCAAAGCTAAAAGAAGCTACAGCACCTTATAGGAATGTAAAGACACAATGAGGTAGCCACACATAGATGAAGTTCGAGTTCTGATATGAAACTGGGGTTCAATATTTTTGATAAATTTTTAACAATCACAGAGGAATAAAGGAAAGAAGAGATCTTGTCTAAGGTGAACATAAGGGATACAAGCCATAATTCATGACAGTAAGAGATGAGTTTTATCTTAAAAGGGAAAGGGAAGAGTTGAAATTTTGAAAAGTAGAGCATCCCTGGAAGAGGATGGATCCAGGCAAGTGTCATAGCAGTTAAGCCACAGCTAGGCTTAGAGTATACACTGATGTAGACCAAGTCACCATCAATGAAACTAGAACAGTGACCTGAGTCATTGACAAAACATAGAGCCAACATAATCCTGATTTTCTGTCCTTATGAAAATCAGATAGTAGAATCAGGCATGCTGAAGAGATAGAGCAGAAAGATTAAAGTTGTCACTTCTCTGGAATACCTTGGTGGTCCATTGACTAAACTCCGTGCTCCAATGCAGGGGGCCTGGGCTTTGATCTTTTGTTAGGGAACTAGATCCCATATGCTGCAACTGAGATCCAGCACAGCCAAATGACTAAATACATTTTAACACACACACACACATCTAAAGCTGTCACAAATAAAATATATTTTTTCTAGATTTTTTTTTTTCATTGAAGGACAACTGCTTTACAATATTGTGTTGGTTTCTGTCATCCATCAACATGAATCAGCCACAGGTATACATATGTCCTCTCCCTCTTGAGCCCCCCTCCCATTTCCCTCCCTACCCCACCCCTCTAGGTTGTCACAGAGCACTGGGGTGAGCTCCCGTTGTCTCACAACAAATTTCCTCTTGCTCTCTATTTTACATATGGTAATGTAAATGTTTCCATGCTATTTCGTCAATTATTCCCACCCTCTCCTTCCCCATCTGTGTCCACAAGTCTGTTCTCTATGTCTGTGTCTCCACTGCTGCTCTGCAAGTAGGTTCATCAGTACTATCTTTCTAGATTCCATGTTGTTCAGTCACCTAGTCATGTCTGACTCTTTGCGACCCCATGGACTGCAGCATGCCACGCCTTTCTGTCCCTCACCAACTCCCGAAGTTTGCCAAAGTTCATGTTCATTGCATCAGTGATACCATTCAGCCATCTCATCCTCCGATGAGAGGCTCTTTTCCTTCTACCCTCGATCTTTCCCAGCATCAGGGACTTTTCCAATGAGTTATCTGTTCACATCCGATGACTAAAGTACTGGAGCTTCAGCTTCAGTATCAGTACTTACAATGAGTATTTGGGGTTGATTTCCCTTAAGATTGATTGGTTTGATCTCCTTTCTGTCCAAAGGACTTCCAGGAGTTTGAAGACATTATTCTTTGGTGTTATGCCTTCTTTACAGTCCAGTTCTCACAGCCATACACGACTACTGGGAAGACCATAGCCTTGACTATAATGGACTTTTGTCAGCAGAGTAATGTCTCTGCTTTTCAACACACTGTCTAGGTTTGTCACAGCTTTCCTGCCAAGAAGCAGTTGTCTTCTGATTTCATGGCTTGCTGTTTCCATCCACAGTGATTTTAGAGCCCAAGAAGAAGAAATTTACTGCTTACTTCACATTTTCCTCTCCTATTTGCCATGAAGTAATATGGTCAGGTGATGTGATCTTAGTTTTCTTTTTTTTTAAACATTTAGTTTTATGCTGGCTCTTCCATTCTCCTCCTTCACCCTCATCAAGAGGCTCTTTAGTTCCTCTTCCCTTTCTGCCATTAGAGTGGCACCATCTGCATATCTGAGGTTGTTGGGTGTTTCTCTCACCTCTCTTTTTTTGTTTTGTTTTTAATATAAATTTATTTATTTTAATTAGAGGCTAATTACTTTACAATATTGTGTTGGTTTTGCCATACATCAACATGAGTCCACCACGGGTGTACAGGTGATTCCAGCTTGTAACTCATCCAGGCTGGCATTTTTCATGATGTGCTCAGCATATGGGTTAAACAAACAGGGTGACAGCACACAGCTCTGTCATGCTTCTTTCTCAGTCTTGAACCAATCAGTTGTTCAATACAGGGTTCTAATTGTTGCTTCTAGATTCCATTCACATGTGTTAATATACAATATTTATCTTTCTCTTTCTGACTTACCTCACTCTGTATAATAGGCTCTAGATTAATCCACCTCATTAGAACTGACTCAAATATATTATTTTTTTATAGCTGAGTAATAATTCCCTTGTTTGCTTTGTGAATGTCAGAAATCTTGTGAATGCATTTGGAAATTGAAGCCAGAGAGTTAATACTTGCAAAAATAATATCACACACTTCATTAAAACTTGGAAATTCCAGCCATTATTCATGTGTGTATTATGAAGTACACTCTCCATTATCTGCTGGCATATTCTCCTAAAATGGGTATGAATATACCTCACCCCATGGCATATATGTCTGAGGCAACACAGCATTCAAATGCAGATCAAATGCTTCTCCTGAGACTGTGGACTGCTACATTTTTTTTTTCTATGTAATGTGGTTTATTTCAACCAATTCAATATTCTTTAATGACAATAGTTCACCTAAAGGTGTTAATTATGACAAAGTTCCATATAAGGTGCTAGAACATTTCAAAAATACCCTGGTATCATTATGAAGGAGGACATTATTTTTCAGCATACTTAAAGCTTTTTCAATGTATTAATGCAAAAACACATAAAAGAAGAGTCAGAGTAGATTACTGTTTTATACTCCTGAAAAAAACCTTTATCAGTTCATTAAGAAATGGCAACTCACTCCAGTGTTCTTGCCTGGAGAATCCCAGGGATGGTGGAGCCTGGTGGGCTGCCGTCTATGGGGTCACACAGAGTCAGACACAACTGAAGCGACTTAGCAGCAGCAGCAGCAAGAATATTACAACTGATTCTGATTAAAGTAGTTAAGGACTACAATCTGTTAAAATTGTGCAATGGAATATTATTGCAGCAAAACATAAAAACTGTGTGTTATTAATCTCAAACTCTATAAAAACTGAAAGCAATTCAGTTTAGCCATAACATTTTTCACTGTATTGGGTTTTATAGTTGAAACCTACAGTATGCCTTTTTTTCCTTAGCAGAGTATTTGCCTGATGACTTAATTTGCAGTAATTATGAAAGGAAGTTAAGCATATTTTGTTGGAATATTTAATAAGATAATATTTTAACTTGAGAATAAGATGATATGTCATCTTAAAATGAACTGTTGTTTAAATCAAATTAAACTTGGCAATGCTATTGGAATTATTAAAAAAAAAATCTTGGAATATTGGAGCACACAATCCTGAGAAACTCTTAAAATGTTGAGGGATCAGAAATGTGGAGACCACCATTCATTATAAGCATTTTAACATACTTTACTATATAAGTGGATGCTAGTTAAATGCCCTATTCAAAATGAGTAAAACTCACCATAGTAGGGACAATTGATATTCAGAGTATTAAAAGTCACAATATTCATGATAAGTGAGGAATTTTTTACTCTAAGAAAGTATTTTTTACAAGAAACAGTAAGAATCAGATGATTGTCAAGGCACAGAACTCAGCAGCTAGTGGAAGTGACGGAATTCCAGTTGAACTATTTCAAATCCTGCAAGATGATGCTGTGAAAGTGCTGCACTCAATATGCCAGCAAATATGGAAAACTCAGCAGTGGCCACCAGACTGGAAAAGGTCAGTTTTTATTCCAGTCGCAAAGAAAGGAAATGCCAAAGAATGCTCAAACTACTGCATAATTCCACTCAGCTCACATGCTAGTAAAGTAATGCTTAAAATTCTCCAAGCCAGGCTTCAGCAATATGTGAACCATGAACTTCCAGATGTTCAAGCTGGTTTTAGAAAAGGCAGAGGAACCAGAGATCAAATTGCCAACATCTGCTGGATCATGGAAAAAGCAAGGGAGTTCCAGAAAAACATCTATTTCTGCTTTATTGGCTATGCCAAAGCCTTTGACTGTGAGGATCACAATAAACTGTGTAAAATTCTGAAAGAGATGGGCATATCAAACCACCTGACCTGCCTGCCTCTTGAGAAACCTATATGCAGGTCAGGAAGCAACAGTTAGAACTGGACATGGAACAACAGAATGGTTCCAAGTAGGAAAAGGAGTATGTCAAGGCTGTATATTGTCACCCTGCTTATTTAACTTGTATGCAGAGTACATCATGAGAAACACTGGGCTGGAGGAAGCACAAGCTGGAATGAAGATTGCTGGGTAAGATATCAATAATCTCATATATGCAGATGACACCACCTTTATGTCAGAAAGTGAAGAAAAACTAAAGAGCCTCTTGATGAAAGTGAAAGATGAGAATGAAAATGTTGGCTTAAAACTCAACATTCAGAAAACTAAGATCATGGTATCCAGTCCCATCATTTCATGGCAGATAGATGGGGAAATAGTGGAAACAATGGCTGACTTTATTTTGGGGGGCTCCAAAATTACTGCAGATGGTGATTGTAGTCATGAAATTAAAAGACCCTTACTGCTTGGAAGGAAAGTTATGACCAACCTAGACAGCATATTAAAAAGCACAGACATTTCTTTGCCAACAAATGTCTGTCTAATCAAGGCAATGATTTTTCCAGTGGTCATGTATGGATGTGAGAGTTGGTCTATAAAGAAAGAATTGATGCTTTTGAACTGTGGTGTTGGAGAAGACTCTTGAGAGTTCCTTGGACTGCAAGGAGATCCAATCAGTCCATCCTAAGAGAAATCAGTCTTGAATATACATTGGAAGCACTGATGCTGAAGCTGTAAGTAATTAAAGTCGCTCAGTCATGTCCGACTCTTTGCGACTCCATGGACTGTAGCCTACCAGGCTCCTCCCTCTATGGGACTCTCCAGTCAAGAGTACTGGAGTGAGTTGCCATTTGCTGAAGTTCCAATAATTTGGCCACCTGATGTGAACAGCTGACTCATTGGAAAAGAGCTTGATGCTGGGAAAGATTGAGGGAAGGAGGAGAAGTGGACGACAGAGGATGGGATGGGTGGATGGCATCATCGACTCAATGGACATGGGTTTGGGTGGACTCTGGGAGTTGGTGATGGATAGGGAGGTGTGCTGCGATTCATGGGGTCACAAAGAGTCAGACACGACTGAGCGACTGAGAAACTGAGAAACGACTGAACTGAGAAACTCATAAAACAAGTTCTGATTATAAGCAATTATTGATGCAAGAGAAGAAACACACAGCTTCCTTGAAGAACATAATAATATCAATTATTTATTTAGTAAAGAGTCTCAAAAATACTCTGAAAACTCATAGTTTGATATGACTTTACTTGGCTTCTAATACTTCCAGTCAAACCATGAATGCACATTGTTCTGAAACAGCAGTGTTTGGGATTGAAATAAAGGCCCATAATAACAATCCTGAAGGTTAGAAAGGAAGAGGGAGCTTAGTATTGAAGGCAGGTACACTTGACTACTGAGGGAGGCATTTCCGAAAAAGTGCTGATCTTAGAAAAGCTTTTCAGAAGGAATTTTCCATATGAAATAATGGTAAAAGATGTCATTATCTAGTTTTCAAGATGCTGAACATTGCAGTTGATTAGTTGCCAGTCTGGGCTGCAGTGAAGGGCTACTGGTTGTCCCACATCTTCCTCCTGCCCAGGTAAGAACTGGTGCTCTGAGCATTGTGCCCTTATCTCCTGCCAAGATGGCATCATTTTGATTCACTGGAAACTCTGGTGACAAAAGTGCATGAAAGTCATTCACTGAACTTAAAAAAAAAAAAAAAAAATCAGTGACTTTCACTCGTCCAAGACTTCTAGTGGCTTTGTAATGAACCTTTCTCTATATTTAATTTATTTTTGCTTGAAATACCTAAAATATTTTTTGGTTTCTTTAAAAAATATATGAATGAAACAAAATTGAGTGCTGCTTGTCTCTAAGAACTGGAAAATGAGAATTGTTTATTGTAGATTGATATATTCTTAGTGAACAATGTGTACTGACTTTCCAAGGAATGGTATTCCAAGGAAGTCCTTAAATTATCATGTGTGCTCAAATAAAATGTCCTTTGAAGACATGGCTTAGGAAGGCTAACTGAATTGTGCTCAGAGACTCAGTCATGTTCCACTCTTTGCAACACTATGGACTGAAGCCTGCCAGGCTCCTCTGTCCATGGGATTTCCTATGAGACTCAGGGCAGGAATAATGGAGTGAGTAGCCATTTCCTTCTCCAGTGGATGTTCCCGACCCAGGGATCGAACCTGCGTTTCCTTCATTACAGGTGGATTCTTTACTGCTGAGCCACCTAGTAAGTCCAGAAGGCTAAGTAACTTTTACCAAAACCAAACCAAAACAAAATAACAACAACAAATGTAAAAGGTTGGCCACTACAAGACTTGGTGTGCTGGTTACTTTTGTCAGTATAGAATCGCCTATAGATAGAAATGACTAGTTTGGGGTTTCAGCTTTTCAGCCCAAGCACGATAGAAAGGCTTTGATGCATTTTAAAGGGGTTCCTAGGTGGCACAGTGGTAAATAATCTCCCTGCCAATACAGGAGATACAAGAGTTTTGAGTTTGATCCCTGGGTCAGCGAGATATCCTGGAGTAATAAATGACAACCCACTCCAGCATTCTTGCCTGGAAAATTCCATGGACAGAGGAGCCTGGCAGGCTACAGTCCATGGGGTCACAAAAAGGCAGACACGACTGAGCAAGGCCTTTTAAAAATCACTCTTTAAGTAATTGTTAACATTTTATAGTTGTAGAATATAGCAATCTACAAACACAAGATCCACCTAATCCTGTGATTTTAATTAAACAGTAACTGAATTAAAAACATAAATTTCTTACATGAAATTTAGAGCACTAATTAGGAAAAGTTATCACCCTTAAATTTCAGCTGAGTATATATGTGGAAGGATTTAGACAGATCTGGGCATTGAGCTACAAGATAGATAGTTTACATGCTATGTGTTTCATGGTTCTGACAGTGGTGTGGGTTGTTATTCTGGGTGGAGTGATGGATCCTGCCACAAAATGATTGTAAAGACATGGATCTGGAGTTCAGAAGATTTCTGGGGGAGCTACTTTGTCCTTCCAAGTCCAATTAGTAAAACCAGCGACTCCAACACAGTCAAGGCTAACAAGAAACTTCCACAAAGTTAATAATCATGAAAAATTAAAATGATGGCTGAGAGTAAGAAAGAAAAAGTAGTAGAAAAAGGAAATTAAAAACTTAAAAACACCAATACCTCAAGAGTAGTTTCAGGCCTTTAGTAATAGTGAGGTAGACTTCATCCATTGCATTTTAATTGGCACATATTTAAATGATTAATATTACTAGTTAATGTCATATATTTAATTCATACATTTAATTGCCAGTATTTCCTTATTCATAAATATTACATATAAGATGTGTTGGTGTTCCATGTTCTGGCTGTGGTAAATAGTGCTGCAGTGAATATTGGAGTCCCTGTATCTTTTCAACCCTAAGTCTTAACTGAAAAATAACTGCAAATTAGAACTTACTACTTGTCCTTAGGCCAGTGCCTTCCTAAGTATTTTATTTTCTGAAGACTTTTTATGTCTTTGGATGTGGATCAGTGCATTTAACTTTTCCTGAGTATGAAAACTCTTAGCTCACTGCTCTTTTTATAGATGTAATACTCCATTTTTATCTTATACAAATTATTACAAAAGGTTGATGAAATTCTAATTTTTGTGTAGTATATGTCACTTGAATTTTTTGTTCTAGACTACCAAAAAACTTCTTTCTTTGAAACCCAACAGTTTCAGCAGCATATGCTCTGCCCTTACTACATCCAAGTTCTGTGCTCAATGTACTCATTTAATATGCAGTTTCAAAACACTTTTGGAGATTTTCCCCCCAGAACTTAGTCTGTTCATTTAGAAAGACATGTTGGACCACTTCTCCATCCTTCTCTCCAGGGAATCCTGATATGTTCATGGATTTCCACTTGGAGATCCTTATTGAGAGATATTCAGGATCTTTTCCAACATTTCCCCTTCAGAAAATGGTGCAAAGAAATTAGATTTTAGATCTCCTGGGCCAAGGTAACTACAGGAACACTCCTAGAAGTGAAGTCATGGAGCCCATAGGAGTGGGAAAATTCAGTGTTGACACGTGGGGCCAGTGGCACCTCAGAGAGGCTAGCCACTGCCTTGCTCACTCAGCAGGGTGTTTGTCACTGCAGGGGCTGGGGCCTGCCTGTGCAATCTGTAGTGAGGAAGAGCCTTGACCTCTGACCCCCTCCTGCCACAAGGGCTTGCCTTTCATCATTTTATTTCCACACCTTCCTACCCAGTCTGCACCCTTGTCCCTCTTTTTCTTCTCCAGCTTCCTTCACATTCATAATGCCTCTCTCTGCCTTCCTACCTGCACTTCAAGACCATCAGTCTCCTCCCTCACCAGTGCGACAAGCTCCTGATCCATGTGGCAGCCAACCTGTGGTCTCCTTTAAACCTTCAATGACCCCGTGTTAAAACTGGACTCTATCTGTATCAATTCACTAATTTCTGTTTTAGAAGAAATCAACAGTTTCACTGATATTTCCAAGTTCACTGGAAAAGTTACTTACATTACTCTCATACAATAAAAGCAAACCCATCCCTCACTATAGCCCTCTTTTTTCCCAGTGTTTTTATACCAGGTTTTACTGAGTGTCTTGTGTGAGATTTGTCTGTATCATTAGTTTGTTCACTAGTCATTAGTTTTGTTGAGATCCTTTGCTTTATTTTTCTGGGCAACTGCTAATCTGATGAGGGCTTGCCAGGTGGTGCAGTGGCAAAGAATTCTCCTACCAGTGCATGAGATGTGGGTTCGATCCCTGGGTGAGGAAGATCCCCTGGTGTAGGAAATGGCAACCCAATCCAGTATTCTTGCCTGGAGAATCCCATGGACAGAGAGGAGTCTGTTGGGCTATCATCCATGGGGTCACAAAGAGTTGAACATGACTGAGTGACTGAGCATGTGCACGCGCGCACACACACACACACACACACTTATACACTGATCTGATTGTGATTGCTTATTATCAGTTGTACTGATGTATAATTTATATATTATATATTCACCCAATATAAATATACACTTCAATTTTAGTGTATTATTAAGTTGATTAATCAACATAATCCAGTTTTTAAATATTTCCATCATAGTGTCTGTTGAAATAAAAAACTAATTTTATTGTCCAATTTACTAAATTTTGTTTCATTACTCATGCTTTGCGTGTGTGTTATATCTAAGAACTTTGTATGTAGTTCAGACTCACAAAGACTTTATCCCATGTTTTATCCTATTAAAAATAATTTTAGCTCTTACATTTGGTGTCTAGGGTACTTTAAAAAAAAAGACAAGCCCACTGACAGGGAGACATATTTGCAAATCTTTTACCCAACAGACTGACATCCAGAATTTATAGTGAAATCTTAGAAATCAGAAATAAGACATACTTACACATGGCAAAATATTTGAATAGGCATTTCTCCAAAGAATGTACAATGCAGAAATGTATCACCACAGTCCATTGTTAGGAAATACGAATTAAATCTACAATGAGACACCACTACACACATTCCAGTGTGTTTCTACATTCTAGTAGAAACAAATGTCAGAGGAGGGTAGGAAAAAAAAAAAAAAAGTGAAAATGTATTTTATTCGGCCAGGTCAGGTTTTCCACCACTTCAGTTTTGGTGCCAAACTTAAGGAGAATGCCAGTTTAAAGAGAGCTTTATGGATTCAGAATTGTGGGGAAGATCCATAAATGGATTATTGCCTAAGGAAGTGTATTTGAAATTTCAGCATGACCCCATCACCCTTCAGGTGAGAAGAGCTAGAAAGAACAAAACATCCTTGACCTCCTCCATCACAGGTCTTCTAAGGCTAAAAGGGAAAGTGATCACCATGAAAATTGTACATGGATCCATGAATCCTTACAAGCATGTGCACTGCATTGGAAGGGAAGTGCAGGAAGCTGTAGGGGCACATAAATCATGCATCCTGATGTGGGAATGAAGGAAGTGTTTCTTTGGTTATCTCACAATTGTTATATACATTTTCCTACATGTCTGTGTTTACTTGTGAAAAGGCTTATAGTGGTGGAGACAGGAGTTCAAACTGCAATGACCTCACCCTTGACTTTATGCCAGGAGGCCACTGTTCCTGTCTCACATGTGTTGAAGCACTACTTCTGCTACTGAGGTATTTTTTTTTTGAAGTACAGCTGATGTACAATATTTTATAATTTGCTGTTGCTGTTTTATTCTCTCAGCAATGCCAAATCTTTTGTGACCCACCAGACTCCTCTGTTCATGGGATTTCCCAGGCAAGAATACTGGAATGGGCTGCAATTTACTTTTTTATGGGATCTTCCTGACCCTGGAATAGAAACATCTCCTGTGTCTCCTGCACTGCAGGCAGATTCGTTACTGCTGAGCTACCACCAGAGAAGCCCCATTATTTAAGTTACAGATGTGCAACATAGTGATTCATAGTTTTTAAATGTTATACTCCATTTACAGTATTATACAACAATGCTCATTATCAGAGAAATGCAAATCAAAATCTCAGTGAGGCACCATTTAACACCAGTCAGAATGGCTGTTATCCAAAAGTCTACAAGCAATAAATGTTGGAGAGGATGTGGAGAAAATGGAACCCTTTTACACTGTTGGTGGGAATGGAAACTAGTGCAGCCCCTATGGAGAACAGTGTGGAAATTCCTTAAAAAACTGGAAACAGAACTGCCTTATGACCCAGCAAACCCACTGCTGGGCATACACACTGAGGAAACTGGAATTGAAAGAGGCATGTGTACCCCAATGTTCATTGCAGCACTGTTTATAATAGCCAGGCCATGGAAGCAACCTAGATGTCCATCAGCAGATGAATGGATAAGAAAGCAGTGGTACATATATACAATGGACTATTACTCAGCCATTAAAAAGGAATACATTTGAATCAATTCTAATGAGGTGGATGAAACTGGAGCCTATTATACAGAGTGAAGTAAGCCAGAAAGAAAACCCCAGTACAGTATACTAAAGCATATATATGGAATTTAGAAAATGGTAACGACAACCCTATATGGGAAAAAGCAAAAGAGACACAGATGTATAGAACAGTCTTTAAAACTCTATGGGAGAGGGCGAGGGCAGGATGATATGGAAGAATGGCATTGAAGCATGTAAATTATCATATGTGAAACGAATTGCCAGTCCAGGTTCGATGCATGATACAGGGTGCTTGGGGCTGGTGCACTGGGAGGACCCAGAGGGATGGGATGGGGAGGGAGATGGGAGGGGGGTTCTGGATGTGGAACACATGTACAACCATGGCAGATTCATGTCAATGTGTGGCAAAACCAATACAATATTGTAAAGTAAAAAAAAAAAAAAAAAAGTCTATTTCCCCCATGTACTACAATATATCCCTGTAGCTTGTTTATTTTACACATAGTAGTTTTATCTCTTAATCGCCCATCATTATTCTGCCCCCCTCTCCCCACAGGGAACCACTACTTTGTTCTTTATATCTGTGAGTCTGCTCCTTTTTTGTTACATTCACTAGTTTGTTGTGTTACTGAGATTCTATATATGAGTGATATCATTCAGTATCTGTCTTTCTCTGATTTTATTTCACTGAGCATAATACTTTTCAAGTCCACCCTCCACACACACACACACACACACACACAGACACATGCACACATATACCATATGTTCTTTGTTCATTCATCTGATGATGGACACTTAGGTTACTTCCATATCTTCAGTTCAGTTCAGTTCAGTTCAGTTCAATTCAGAGGAGAGAAATGAGGAAGGAAGGGGAGAAGAGGCAGCAGGAGGAGGAGGCAAGCAAGGTCATGGGCAGATATGCATGGAGACAGTGACCGCCTGGAGGAAGAGCACGTTGACACGACCTCACTCCTGTTCACATGTTGACAAACTGAGGGCAGCGACAGGATGTTGGAGGTCAGAGATCCACCTTTCATTGAAGCGGTGAACCACTGAGGCCCTCGGTGGTCCCTGAAGACAAGGACACCAGGCATCCCAAGGCCAGGCTCTGAGGAGCAACAGGGTTCCCTGGTCAGATCCTGACTCTAAGTCTCCCATTTGCTTTCCCATAGCCACTGCAGATGGCTGCTGCGCTAGGACACCAGAAGGCTACATGGCAGATAATGAAGATTCAGAGCAGGAGAGCAAGAATATGAAGGTCATTTTTAAAATTCTTTCATATCTTTAAAAATTTTTCTCTTTTCCTGGTCCATAGACTCTTCTTTGTAACCCTTCCCTTTCTCCTCTTACCATCTTTTTCTGATTAAGGCTTGGTCTCTTGTAGGCACTTGGGGACCTGGGAGCTTATATAAAATCTATGAAATCTCTCTGCAGCCATTTCCCCCCATTTTCTTAGCATTGCCCTGTCTCCTGAGCTCATGTCTGCACCCTTGAATCTGGCTTTGTCGCCATGAGTGGCCTGAGCAGGAGTTGAGGCTGGAGTCAGCATGTCTGGACTCACATGGCTGAAGGGGCCTCATGAAGTCTGCACTGCCCTGAACTACCACATATGGTTGCTTTCCTGCCCTGGGAGGGCTTGAATCTGCCTGACTGATTTCTTCTTTCCAGATGTCAGACAACTCTCTGGTCATCTTTTTGAAGAATGTCAAAAATGTCATCAGTGATGATGAAGAAGACCATGAAGAGCAAGTGTGAACACTGGACCTGGGCTGAAAAGGTGAGGCAGATGAGGGCATGTGTCTCCATTATGACCCCACTCACTTGTCGGTGCTTCAGAAACATGAGCAAAATCCCTGGGGTCTGCTGCTGAGTGTGACCACAAACGTGGGGACAAGAGGGTGGTAATAATCTGTGCAGTTGAGTGGAGGATGACTTGAGCAGGTCTCCCCAGGGCACAGGTCCTATCCCCAGACACCCCCAAGGTTGTTGGGCTGGCTCCTCCAGCAGCTCTTACATTTGCTGAGAGGCTGGGGGTACTGTGGGGCCAACTGTGCGCAGGAGTCCAGGAGCTGCTGTTCTAGTGTGTTCTCTTTGAAGATCACCCCTGGGGGCTTCCTCATCTCCCTCTGCAGGACCCAGCTCTGCCTTCCAACACAACAAAGGGAACAGGGGGAACCCCTAGTTCATCACCAGCTGCAGTGAGAGGTTGGGGCAGCCCTGCCCTCCCCAGTCCTGGGCTCTGGAAACAGTGTGAAGGAGACACAGGCGCTCAGAGCTCGTGCAGACAGGGCGGGTACCTGGCAGTTCTGCCTCCCTGTGGGTGCTCCCTGGTCCTGAGCATCCCAGATAGCCTGGGTAGTGCCCGAGTCTGGGGTCCCTCAAGTTCTGGAACCCTGGAATCCTGGATCAGCTCAGGGCACCATTTCTCAACCTGAAGTTAGAGGTTATGTAGATTCTTCTGTGTATGTGTCCAACTCCAACTGAAGACACACCAGAAAGCAATTCATTCCTTGTGCACTTGAGATGGTGGTGCTAGTGGTAAAGAACCCACCTGCCAATGCAGGAGACACAAGAGACTCGGGTTCAACTTCTGGGTAAGGAAGATCCCCTGGAGAAGTTAATGGCAACAAACTCCAACATTCTTGCCTGGAGAATTCGAGTGACTGAGGAGCTTGGTGAACTATCATCCATAGTGTTTTACAGAGTCAGACAACTGAAGCGACTGAATAGCACACTTGGGATGAGTGGCAGGACTCAAGTACTCATTTTCCTTTTCTTTTTCCAGTTCTGTCATTAATAACATACCTTGTTTTATTTCAGTTTAAAAACGAGTGTCTTCTCTCAGATTTTAAGGTTGCAATATGCTAAAGAGATAATATGTACTTTTTTATTACAACAACATAATAACAGTTTCAAATCATAAAAGTTAGGAGAGTTTGGTTGGGAGATAGAAATGACTATTTGGAAAACAGACTCCAGGTGTCTGTCCATTTCCAACGCTCAGGTCTCAGGAGCAGCTGTACTGAGTGTAGGATGGGTGGGTAGATTCTCCTACCCCCTGTGTCATCTGAATACTGCTCCTCCCAGGGCCTATAGGGGGTGAGGGAAGCCTGTTTCCCCACAAAAGTTTCGCTGTCAATGGGACCCATCATTTGAACATTGCTGGACAAATGCCCAGGTGTAGTTGCTCCTGTGGGACATTTCTAAACATTTCCCACTCACAGACAATGCCATCAGCAAAGAGCAGTAAACAGGCCCAGTGCCCTAAAGATCTGAGCCCCAAACCCAACTCTAGATCCTGGGAAGTTCTCTGGGTCCTGCACACCCTCCCCAAGGAGCCCTCCTCTGTCTGACTCTGCACCTCCCAGGGACTCCATCACCTGTGTTGGTGTTGCAGGCTCTGCTCTCAATCCCTGAAGACCTGGACCCCAGAGGGGATGGAGCCCCCACAGCACCAGGAGCTTCATCTGGACCAGATCAAGGGAGGCATCACTGCTTCTCTCCTGAGGGTCCTCATTTAGTACAGCTTCAGATGTTTTGTTGTATAGATTTAGTATTAGTTTTATCTACAGTTTTATCTATATGTTCTATATGTATCTATACGTTCCATATATTTTTTTCATTAAATTTTTAAATCTATTTGTTACTTTTAAAATCATTTTTTATAAAAACACACATGTATAGAATAGCATCCTCAGGAGAAGCAGAACTTAGTGAATTGTCATAAGCCAGTCACGCTAGTGTCCACCACCAGGATCACTCCCCCTTGCGCACAACTCAGTCTTCATTGAGTAAGGAACTGCAAATTTAGTTCTAACATCTGTCCTTATGTCACTGTCTTTAAGGATTCTGTTTTCTCCTCTCTGCTCATCCCTCTAGTCACAAGAGATCAATATTACCCTAGATCTTTCATGACTTGTATGTTAGGATTTTTTGAAGCTCAGTCTCCTTGCAGGTTAAAAAGTTCACGATCCATCATTGATCTTTGTGTAACTTAAATGTGATTCTCTCTTGTCTTCTAACACAGAGAATTTCTCTCTGAAAAGGCTCCTAAACTTCTCATTTTCATTCCTTATATTTCTTCTGCTCTTTTATTCCAGCTGCCCAAAGAACTATTTCCATTGACTACATTCTCATGGTGGACATTTTGTCCCCCAATCTCATTTATTTTATAAGGGAAGTTTGTAAGTCTTCATCTTTCTCACCGAGCTCTCTCATCACCACATCCCTCTCCTCTCTGGTAACCACTTATTTGTTCTCTGTATCGATGACTACATTACTTGGTTCATTGGTTTTGATTTTCAGTTTCCACATAAAAGTGACATCATACTGTATTTGTTACTCTGTTTGAGTTATTTTCCTTAGCATAAAATCTTCTAGGTCCCCCCATGTTGTCACAAAGGACAAGATTTCAATCTTCTTAATGGCTGAGTAATTATCCATGCAGACCATACCTTATCCACTCATCTCTTAATAAACACTTTGAAAAGATAACCATAAGTGGAATTGCTAGATCATGGGGTATTTCTACTTTTAATTTTTTAGTAAAAACTCCATACTTAGTGTATATAACTTAAAATATTACCAAATAATGAATCCTAATACCTAAATTTGGTATTTTCTGTAACTGAATTATTTAGAGTGACACTTGAACATCTATAAAACTGTAGAAGCAATTTTAATAAAATCAATTTGATTAGAAAGTAGATTTCACTCTGTGTTATTGGATGACTTGGGGGGATAAAGGTTGGAATGCAGAATTATGGAGAAAAGAGAAAGTGTGGGAATGCATAAAAGTGTAGAATTTTCTGTGGAGACGAAATTCATCCTGTTCACCACACAATAGAACAATAAATCCAGAGACAAGCTGTTGCAGTGAGGAGCAGCTACTTTATTCAGAAATCCACCTGACTGAGAAGGTGATGGAATAGTTTAACCCCAGAGAACCATATTACTCAGTTAAAAAAAATTTAGGCTTCTTTTTATACTAAAAGGGGATGGGATATTGCTGGTTGTTGCAAACTTCTTGGTACCAGAGTCTTTTGTTCTTTGCAGCTCTCCATGTAGATCTGATCACAGTGTACTTATAAACCTCCAAAAAGACAAATGATATTGTCTGTTCAGTAACTCTTTATTAGTTCTGTTCAGTTCAGTCTCTCAGTCGTGTCCTACTCTTTGCAACACCATGAATCACAGCAGGCCAGGCCTCCCTGTCCATCACCAACTCCCAAAGTTCACTCAAACTCATGTGCATCGAGTCAGAGATGCCATCCAGCCATCTCATCCTCTGTCGTCCCCTTCTCCTCCTGCCCCCAATCCCTCCCAACATCAGGGTCTTTTACAATGAGTCAACTCTTTGCATGAGGTGGCCAAGGTATTGGAGTTTCAGCTTTAGCATCATTCTTTCCAATGAACACCCAGGACTGATCTCCTTTGGGATGGACTGGTTGGATCTCCTTGCAGTCCAAGGGACTCTCAACAGTCTTCTCCAACACCACAGTTCAAAAACACAATTCTTTGGTGCTCAGCTTTCTTCACAGTCCAACTCTCACATCCATACATGACCACTGGAAAAACCATAGCCTTGACTAGATGGATATTTGTTGGCAAAATAATATCTCTGTTTTTTAATATGGTACCTGCTACTGCTGCTGCTAAGCCACTTCACTCGTATCCAACTCCAAGTGACCCCATAGACAACAGCCCACCGGGCTCCCCCATCACTGGGATTCTCCAGACAAGGACACTGGAGTGGGTTGCCATTTCCTTCTCCAGTGCATGAAAGTGAAAAGTGAAAGGAAGTTGCTCAGTCGTGTCTGACTCTTCATGACTTCATGGACTGCTGCCTACCAGGCTCCTCCATCCATGGGATCTTCCAGGTAAGAGTACTGGAGTGGAGTGCCATCGTCTACTCCAAATATGCTACCTGGGTTGGTCATAACTTTCCTTCCAAGGAGTAAGCGTCTTTTATTTTCATGGCTGCAGTCACCATCTGCAGTGATTTTGGAGCCCCCCAAAATAAAGTCTGACACTTTCCACTGTTTCCCCGTCTATTTCCCATGAAGTGATGGGACCAGATGCCATGATCTTTGTTTTCTGAATGTTGAGCTTTAAGCCAACTTTTCCACTCTCCTCTTTGACTTTCATCAAGAGGCTTTTTAGTTCCTCTTCACTTTCTGCCATAAGGGTGGTGTCATCTGCATATCTGAGGTCATTGATATTTTTCCCGGCAATCTTGATTCCAGCTTGTGCTTCTTCCAGCCCAGCGTTTTTCATGATGTATTCTGCATATAAGTTAAATAAGCAGGATGACAATATACAGCCTTGACGTACTCCTTTTCTATTTGGAACCAGTCTGTTGTTCCATGTCCAGTTCTAACTGTTGCTTCCTGACCTGCCTATAGGTTTCTCAAGAGACAGGTCAGGTAGTCTGGTATTCCCATCTCTTTCAGAATTTTCCACAGTTTATTGTGATCCACACAGTCAAAGGCTTTGGCATAGTCAATAAAGCAGAAGTAGATGTTTTCTGGAACTCTCTTTTTTTTTTTTTCTATGATCCAGCAAATGTTGGCAATTTGATCTGTGGTTCCTCTGCCTTTTCAAAAACCAGCTTGTACATCTGAAAGTTCACATATTGCTGAAGCCTGGCTTGGATAATTTTAAACATTATTTTACTAGTGTGTGAGATGAGTGCAATTATGCAGTATTTTGAACATTCTTTGGCAATGCCTTTCTTTGAGATTGGAATGAAAACTGACCTTTTCTAGTCCTGTGGCCACTGCTGAGTTTTCCAAATTTGCTGGCATATTGAGAGCAGCACTTTCACATCATCTTTCAGGATTATAATTGAATTATTGTTGACTTACAATAGTTCAGGTGCACAGCAAGCTGATTCAACTATACATATATATGTATATTATTTTTGATATTACTTTTCATCATAAGTTATTATAACATACTGACTGTAGTTCCCTGTGCTATACAGTAAACCTTTGCTGCTTGTTGCTTATCTATTTTATAATTAGAAATCTAGCATTCTACTCATGCTCAAACAAGATAAATCAAAATGTCATAAAAGTTTTAGCTGGGCAAAAATTCATATTTCCTAAAATATATATTATACATAGTATTTATATGTATATATTTGCATACAAAGGCTTTTCTACTACACCTGATAAAGGCTTGAGAAAGAACATCAAAAGGAAAAGAAGAGATGGAGATATTGGAAAACAAAATAAATGAAATAGGACAACTGAATATGAAAAAGAAAAAGTGAAACAAACTAGATAAAAGTAAAAGATCATCATATAGTCCAGTTGTTTTTAACAATGACTGACTGCTCATTAGAAAACTATTACCATGTTTTTAATTGCTTGGGATTTATTTTCTGTCCTGTGTTATTTATTTTGCTTGTCCTGTGTTTCCTTCTTAGAGAGCTTATTTTAGCATTTTTTGTAAAGCTGGTTTGGTTGTGTGAAATTAACTCTTGCTTGTCTGGAAAGCTTTGTATTTCTCCATCAAATCTGAACGGTAATCTTGCTGGGTAGAGTATTCTTGGTTATAGACTATTCGCTTTCATCACTTTAAACTTATCATGTCATTCCCTCTGGTTTGCAGAGTTTCTGTTGAGAAATCAGCTAATAGTGATAGGTTGTTGCTGAACCACAAAAAGACATCAGGATTTTTGGCCTCTGGAGGACAAGAATTTAATTCAGGGCCAGAGATGAGGCTTGATTGCTCAGAGTTTCTGTGTAATAAAGTTTTATTAAAGTATGAAGGAACTCATGATCTGAGCCACAGTCAGCTCCTGGTCTTGTTTTTGCTGGCTGCAATTGAAGAAAGTAGGGAAAAACACTAGACCATTCGGGTATGACTTAAATCAAATCCCTTATGATTATAGAGTGGACGTGAGAAATAGATTTAAAAGAATAGATCTGATAGATAGAGTGCCTGATGAACTATGGACTGAGGTTTGTGATGTTGTACAGGAGACAGGGATCAAGACCATCCCATGGAAAAGAAATGCAGAAAAGCAAAATGGCTGTCTGGGGAGGCCTTATAAATAGCTGTGAAAAGAAAAGAAGCAACAAGCAAAGGAGAAAAGGAAACATATAAGCATCTGAATGCAGAGTTCCAGAGAATAGCAAGGAGAGATAAGAAAGACTTCCTCAGCAATCAATGCGAAGAAATAGAGGAAAATAACAGAATGAGAAAGACTAGAGATCTCTTCAAGAAAATTAGAGATACCAAGGGAACATTTCATGCAAAGATGGCCTCGATAAAGGACAGAAATGGTATGGACCTAACAGAAACAGAAGATATTAAGAAGAGGTGGCAAGAATGTACCAAACTGATCTTCACAACCAAGATAATCACAAAGGTGTGATCACTCACCTAGAGCCAGATATCCTGGAATGTGAAGTCAAGTGGGCCTTAGAAAGCATCACTACAAACAAAGCTAGTGGAGGTGATGGAATTCCAGTTGAGCTATTTCAAATTCTGAAAGATGATGCTGTGAAAGTGCTGCACTCAATATGCCAGCAAATTTGGAAAACTCAGCAGTCACCACAGGACTGGAAAAGATCGGTTTTCATTCCAATCCCAAAGAAAGACAATGCCAAAGAATGTTCAAACTACCACACAATTGCACTCATCTTACACGCTAGTGAAGTAATGCTCAAAATTCTTCAAGCCAGGCTTTAGCAGTATGTGAACTGTGAAATTCCAGATGTTCAAGCTGGTTTTAGAAAAGGCAGAGGAACCAGAGATCAAATTGCCAACATCCGCTGGATCATGGAAAAAACAAGAGAGTTCCAGAAAAAAAAAGAAAAAAAATCTACTTCTGCTTTATTGACTATGCCAAAGCCTTTGACTGTGTGGATCACAATAAACTGTGGAAAATTCTGAAAGAGATGGGAATACCAGACCACCTAACCTGCCTCTTCAAAAACCTATAGGCAGGTCAGGAAGCCACAGTTAGAACTGGACATGGAACAACAGACTGGTTCCAAATAGAAAAAGGAGCACATCAAGGCTGTATATTGTCACCCTGCTTATTCAACTTATATGCAGAATACATCATGAGAAACACTGGGCTGGAAGAAGCACAAGCTGAAATCAAGATTGCTGGGAGAAATATCAATGACCTCAGATATGCAGATGACACCACCCTTATGGCAGAAAGTGAAGAGGAACTAAAAAGCCTCTTGATGAAAGTCAAAGAGGAGAGTGGAAAAGTTGGCTTAAAGCTCAACATTCAGAAAACAAAGATCATGGCATCTGGTCCCATCACTTCATGGGAAATAGATGGGGAAACAGTGGAAACAGTGTCAGACTTTATTTTGGGGAGCTCCAAAATCACTGCAGATGGTGACTGCAGCCGTGAAATTAAAAGACACTTACTCCTTGGAAGGAAAGTTCTGACCATCCTAGACAGTATGTTTAAAAGCAGAGACATTACTTTGCCAACAAAGGTCCATTTAGTCAAGGCTATGGTTTTTCCAGTGGTCATATATAGATGTAAGAGTTGGACTGTGCAGAAAGCTGAGCACTGAAAAATTGATGGTTTTGAGCTGTGGTGTTGGAGAAGACTCTTGAGAGTCCCTTAGACTGCAAGGAGATCCAACCAGTCCATTCTAAGTGAGATCAGCCCTGGTTGTCCATTGGAAGCACTGACACTAAAGCTGAAACTCCAGTACCTTGGCCACCTCATGTGAAGAGTTGACTCATTGGAAAAGACTCTGATGCTGGGAGGGATTGGGGGCAGAAGGAAAAGGGGATGACAGAGGATGAGATGGCTGGATGGCATCACCGACTCAATGGACGTGAGTTGAGTGAACTCCGGGAGTTAGGGATGGACAGGGAGGCCTGGCGTGCTGCAATTCATGGGGTCACAAAGAGTCGGACACAACCAAGCGAATGAACTGAACTGAAAGTAAGAAGTAGATAGAGAAAGCTTCTGACCTAGACATCGAAGGGGGCAGAAGGAGTACCCTTCTTCTAGATCCTAGCTGCAGAGAAGGCAATGGCACCCCACTCCAGTACTCTTGCCTGGAAAATCCCATGGATGGAGGAGCCTGGTGGGCTGTAGTCCATGGAGTCTCGAAGAGGTGGACAGGACTGAGCGACTTCACTTTCACTTTTCACTTTCATGCATTGGAGGAGGAAATGGCAACCCACTCCAGTTTCTTGCCTGGAGAATCCCAGGGACGATGGAGCCTGGTGTACTGCTGTCCATGGGGTCGCACAGAGTTGGACACGACTGAAGCGACTTAGCAGCAGCAGCAGCAGCAGCAGATCCTAGCTGGATGTTCTATAGTCACCAGCAGTCTGTTACTGAAAGAAAGGAATGTCTTAAAACTCAGAATGGCATCAGGCCCCTCATCCACAGGATGTACTTTGGGATAATCTTGACACCAGAGGAGTCATCCTGGGTCATAAAACAATTGACTTTAATCTTGTAAAAAGGCAGATTTCCATACAAATAGTTTCATTTACATAGATTAGGGGAACAATATCTGAGTATAACATAATGTTTTGTCAAGTAAGTTCTGAGCCATTAGGCAGAACCAACTTGAAGACAAAGTCTGGGGTAAATGCATAGTACATTAACATGGCTTAAGACAAACATTTCCATAAGAAAAATGTATTGGTTAACTCAAGGTTTGAAAATAGTTAACTTCAGGTGAAACCAGGTGTCATTATGGCAACACGGTATTTTAAGAGAAATCTCCTTTTAAATTTGTATAGGGAAAGGGAAAAAAAGAATATCGCTAGCTTGTTTCTTCCTGCTCTTTAAGAGAGGTAAAAATGTCTGACACTTGCAGCCTATTTCCTCCGTTTGGAGACCCCTGGCCTTCCTGCCTGTTACCCTCTCATCCCTCCACCCCCCTTTTTTTTAGGAAAATTATGCTGCCTAGGGAAAGGGGACATTGTTTTCGTTTTGTAACTGCTTTCTAGCTGACAAGAGGCATTGTCCCTAAATTGGTGAGGCAACATATTTTCCTAACCTTATACTGAGTATTTCTGATCTAGGGGCCCCAAGTAGTAGTTGGAAGAAGCTGTAGCAGTAGTAGGAGTTTGAGCAACTATTTGTAACTTAAAAGCTTTTTTATGTGACTAGAAACAAATCTAGTTACACAGTTACAGATGCAGGGAGCAAACTACAAAAACAAAACAATCAGAATTATTGTAATTAAGATAATTATCCACAGTGGGGAACTAGTTAACATCTCTCAAAGTGAGGCAATTGAGGCTTCAGGAGTATCTATAGTCCCAATCATTTTGTTCATGTGTTTAGTAAAATGAATAACATTAGTGTGCATATTAGGTATATATGTTCATACAGGTATATATGGGTATGAATAATGGCACAAGTTTTTCTTTGTGCAGCTGTCAGAATATCTAAAGCCAATCTGTTTTGTAAAACCATCTTTTTAATTTGTGTTTGTTCAGCATTAAGACCTGAAATAGTTTTTTGAGAATCTTGTAATGTCTGTTGAGTAAAATTAGTCAAAGCATCTACTCGTAGCATAACATCTGTAGTTCCCAAAGAGGGAAGAAATACTGTAGCCAAATAATCATACCAGTGAAATATAGACCTTGTCTACCGAGTATAAGGTGGAGTAAATTAGCAGGATTTTCTGGAAGCTCTGAAAATATAAAGTCGTGAGTAAAGGATAGACCCAAGGTGCACCTCCCTATTCAACCAGGGGGAAGCCATGTCCATAGGTAAGAGTCACATATCCAATAAGTCCCATTTGGAGCAAGCCAGTGTGACTGAGATATCCAGTCCCAATTGTGTCTGGCCAGACAAAGGGAGGACCTGAACTGGGGTTGGAAAAGATGGAAATGATTACATTGTATATTTTCTGAGGCAAAAATCTCAATTGTTTCCAATCATTGTAATTAAGTTGTTGGTTAACTTTTGGGGATGACTCTGTTTGTTCTCAGCATATAGGGGCAGTAGATATTAGACGTCAGTTTTCAGGAGTTCACCATATAACCTCATCCTATATTTGATAAACGTCAGATAAACAAACCATTAGATCTAGACCTATTTGCCTTATGTGTAGCAAAATAGTCATTAAACCGAGACAATGTATAATCAAAATTAAAAGTCAAGTTATGTCCACAGTTAAGGTACAAAGTGTTGCACCAGTCCATTTTAGGGTTGTTAGATGTCATCAGATGAAGAAGAAGCATCACATATGATTGTTGTCGAAGGTATTTGCAGACTTGGAGAGAGTCTTTTTCTTGAAGTGGAGATGTCCACCACAGGAATCCTTTTACTGATGAAGAGGGGAGTGTTTCACAGACCCAGCAGTTAGATCGATTGTGGAATGCAGTGTAGGAGTGAGCCCAGGACAGGAAGGCATTGTCTTGAGGATCAAATGGCAGACTCAGGATTTTTGGAGTCAGCAGAAGTAGGCTCACGTAGATGATCAGGTCCATCTGAAAAGTATAAAGGCAGAGCATAGAAAGTAAAGGCATCAAATGAAGTTACTTAGTTTTGGTCAGGATGCCACCTCTTAACTCGAGTGTGATGTATCCACGAATCAATTTTTGGCACTTTGACACCTGAGGGAGAAGGAAGAATAACCTGGTAAGGGCCTTCCCAGAGGGGCTTATGAAATGGGCCCCCAGACCCTAATGTTTTTATCAAGACCTCGGTTTCTGGCTCAAATAGAGGCTTGTTTGACTCAGAGGCTGGGTCAGGAGTCGTCTCCCAGAGTTTTGCTAATATCTGTGAAAAGCTGAGAGCTGAGTTACATAATTAGTTAATTTCAAGGCTTTAAGGTCTGTAACAAGGTCTGTGTGTAAGAAAGGCCTTCCATAAATACGTTCAAAGGGAGACAGTCTCTCTTTTTGGGGGGCAGTCTGAGCCCTCATTAAAGCTATGGGTAGAACCTTAATCCGATTGTCTTACATCTCTTGAGTTAACTTGTGCAGATGTCTTTTGATAATGCCATTACCTTTTTCAACCTTTTCTCAGGATTGAGGTCTTTAGGAACAGTGTAAGTGATGTTCTATTTCTAGAGCTATAGATACCCCCTGAGTTACTACAGATTTAAAGGCGGGGCCATTGTCACTCTCAAGGCTCTGTGGCAGTCCAAACCTGGGGATAACGTTATAGATTAAAATCTTTATAACCTCCTTAGCCTGCTCACTATGATGCAAAAGCATCAATCCATCTAGTAAAAGTATCTACCCAAAAGTGTAAGCAAGACTGTCTATTAGCTTTTGGCATATGAGTAAAATCAATTTCACAGTCTTCTCCAGGATACTTTTCACTTCATTGTAATCCAGATTTTCTTAGCTTTTCAGTCTTTGGATTATTTTTCTGACAAACCTCACACCTTTTGATAATGTTTTCTAAAGTTTTATTATATTTTTTACCCTCAAACAAATGAGAAGCCATCTGGTAAGTACTCTCTGTACCCAAATGAAAACTCTGGTGTAAACCTTTAAGAATTTTCTACTGAGCATTTTCAGGAATTATTAATCGTCCATCTTTGGACTTTAACCATCTTTTATCAGTAATCTTTGCTCTTTTTTTATATCTTTATTAATTTTTCCTCAGTATATTGTGGTTTTTCCTGTTCTACAGGACCTGTTCATATCAAAGGCATCTGCAGTGAAGGGGTTTTGTAAAGTGTCACTTTTCTGGCTTGACAGTCAGCCAACTGATTGATTACCATCAGCTACTTTACTCCCACCCCTGTCGTGTCTTTGAAATGCATAACAGCTACTTCGTTAGGACAATATATAGCAGTTAAAAGTATCTGATGTCTCTAAAATGTTTAATAGGTTTTCCTGATGCTGTTTTAAACTGTCTTTCTTTCTATATTGTAGCATGAGCATGCAAAGTCAAATAAGCATACTTAGAATCAGTGTAGGTATTCTCCCACTGTCCGTTGTTCAACTCTAGAGCTCGGGTCAGAGCCACAAGCTCTGTTAATGGAGCACTGGTTCTATGGGGGAGAGATTTTTTTTCTAAAACCTGTTCAGCAGTCACCATGGTGTAAACTGCTTCAAGCTTTCCATCTTGAACAAAAGAACTGCCAACTATAAATATGTTTATGTCAGGATTATCACGAGCTGTAGAGTTTAAAGTAAAAATTGGGAACAATCGTGATCAGGTGTTTCATTTTCCTTCTCAGGAAAGAAAGTGGCAGGATTTTAATTTTCACAAACTTTAAGCTTAGTTACTGGTCCTTTTAACAATGACTGATATTTAAGAATCCTATTGTCTGTCATCTGAGTATTAACCTTAGAATTTAAGATTTCACTCACATCATGAAAAGTCAGTACAGTAAGGTTTCGTCCAAAATTATTTTGAAAGCTTCAGGTGCTAATAAAGCCGCTGCCCCAATTACTCATAGGCAGTGGGACCACCTGAGTGAAATTACATCTAATTCTCTGCTTAGATAAGCAATAAGTTGTTACTGAGGCCCTCAGGGTTGGGTCAAAACTCCCAAGGCCACACCTTTTCTTTCAGTGACAAACAGATTAAATTTTGATCCTGTGGGCAAGCTCAAAGCAGGAGCTTGCAGGAAAGCAGTAAGAAGAACCTTTAAAGCCTTTTGAGTATCTGGAGTCCAAACCAGTTTGTCGGTTTGGGCCTGCTGAGTTTCAGCTATAAGTTTATATAAAGGCTGGGCAAGTTCCCCATAAACTGGAACCCAAATACAACAGTAGCCTGTGATTCCTAAAAATCCTCTCAGTTGTCTTAAAGTCATAGGTAGGGGATGATTTAGTATAGGTTTAATTCTCTCAGGACCTATGGCCCTAGTGCCTTCTGATATGATTAGGCCCAGATATCTAACAGATTCTTGACAAAGCTAAGCCTTTTCTCTTGATGCCTTGTAACCACAGCCTGCCAGAAAATTTAAGAAATCTTCTGAGGTTTGTGAGCAAGCTTCCTCTGTCTCAGCACAGAGCAAAATATCACCTACATATTGTAACACCACCACTTCAGAGCTATTAAAGTTTTGTAGATCCCGTGACAAACTTTGTCCAAATAAGTAAGGACTGTCACGAAATTCCCGGGGCAAAACTGTCCAGGTTAACCGAGAAGCTGGCTATGTAGGGTCTTCAAAGGCAAATAGAAACTGACTTTCCTCTGCCAAAGGCATCTTTCAAATCAATTACTGAGAAATATTTGGCTCATTCAGGAATTTCAGACAATAGAGTATAAGGATTAGGCACCATGGGGTGTAAAGGAACTTCAGCCTCATTTATTATTTGCAAATCTCCATTTACCACTTGATTTCTTTACACCCATAATAGGAGTGTTGCATGGACTGTTACAGGGAATTAATAGTCTCTGTTCCTTTAAATTTTCGATGATGGGTTTTAACCCTTCTTTCACCTCAGGTTTGAGTGGATACTGCTTCTTATGTTGAAATAAGTGTGGGTCTTTCAGCATGAGAGCTATAGGAATAGCATTTTGTGCTTGACCCACAGATTTTCCATCAGCCCACACTCTAGGATTTACATTTATTTCAATTAAAGGGAGAGAAAGGGAGGGCTCTATATTCATGAAAACAGAGGCATGGACCTTGTTCAATATATCCCTCTCCAAAAAGGGTGAGGGAGAATCTGGCAGGATCAGAAACTCGTGTGAAAATAGCACAGAATCTCAGTTACAGCATACTGAATAACTGAAATAATTCCTTTTGGCTCATCCAGACAGTCTCATTATGGAAGTGGATTGGGAAGAAAGTAGGCCAGAGGTTTCAGTAAGCACAGAGTAAGTTGCCCCAGTGTCTAAAAGGAAATCAACGGATTGGCTCCCCACAGTTATTAATACCTGGGTTCCTCAGGTGTAATTAGGACGGGAGCTTATGTGGGGACACCCAGGCACCTTCAGTCTTGATTGTCTTGAGAGTCCAACCCCTGAAACCTATGCCTCTGGGGGCAGTCTCTCTTCCAGTGTGGTCCCTTGCAGACCAGACATGGAGCTGGGAGCGGCTTGGATTTCTGAGGGCAATCCCAATTGAGGTGCCCCTCCTTTGTACAGCAATAGCAAGCCCATTCCTTTTCACCTGGGTCCCTCTGTGCATTTTTCTTAGGCTGTTTCACAGTGGTTCTCACAGCCATTCTGAGGGCTTCTGCCTGTTCGTCTTTTTTTTTTTTTTTTTTCTTTTCTTTTCTTCATTTTTCCTACAATAATAGACTATCTGAACCAGTTGTAACAGAGTATCTAAAGACTGATTTGGTCCATACACCCGTTTTAATAGCTTATGGCGGATATCTGAAGCCGACTGAGTGAGAAATCGATCTTTTAAGATCAATTTTCCTTCTTCTTTTTTGGGATCAATCTCAGTGAATCTGTGAAGGGCTTCTCTCAGTCTATCTAGGGATTTACAAGGAGCTTCCTTCTCCTGCTGTTCTATGTTTGCCAAATTGCCATAGTTTAAAGGCTTAGCATGCATCTGCCTGAGTCCTTCAAGAATACATCTGACAAAATGACTCTGATCCCATCTTCCTTTAGCTGTGTTGTAGTCCGAGTTTAGTTCTGTAGTTGGGACCACCTGATTCCCAATGGAGAGGGCGGCTATCTCGTACTCCCTCTCCCTTGCTGATTTATTACCAAGCCCTTCATCTCCATAAGCAACCACTTATCCCAAAACTCGACTTTTGAGTCCAGAGTCATCGTTTGTCCGAAGATATATATCACATCCTTCCAGGTAAGGTCATAAAGCAGAGTAACACCTTTAAAAGCTCTTATATATTTTTCTGGATTGGGAACTCATGTACACCCATGGTGGATTCATGTTAATATATGGCAAAGCCAATACAGTATTGTAAAGTAAAATAAAGTAAAATTTAAAAATAAGTAAATAAATAGTCTCCCAGACCCTCCTTGATTCTTATACAGTATTGTAAAGCAAAATAAAGTAAAAATAAAAATTTTCAAAAAGGCTTATTAAATCTCATAAACTTATTATTTCTCCAGGTGGGTGTTTCATGAAGAGGCAACGGCTTGTGTGGCTGTTCCTCAGTCTCTCTGGCTGCTCTGCACAGATGATCCCAGGGATAGATTGGAGAAACCTGCTTTTCCTGATCTCTTTGTCTCCTGTCCTCCTTCTCATCTCTTACTCTGATGGTCTGAGTTTCTATTCAAACCAGAGTAGTCTGAGGTCGTAATGAGACAGGAGTTGTTTGGACCCCTACTTGAGCAGTTTGAATCTCAGTTTGGGTTTTTCCTGAGACCAAGGCAACCTTTTTTGGGGGATTCTCTGGCTTTCAGTTTGTTCAGTTGGGAGCCCCGGGTATGAAGGCAAAGTAGGAGGACAGGAGGGAGCTGAACGTTTCACACCCAGATCTTTACGCTTAGGACATAAGTCTGGCATATTTCGCAGAGAGAAAAAGGGTAACATATATGTTATTTTTACCCATTTTCCTTGTTTTCTACAGAACCGGTCTAATTGTAAAACAGTATTATACTAAAGAGACCCTCCAACTGGCCACTGTTCACTGTCCTCCAGTGGGTACCACAGCCACGCAGTATCCCATAGGAACACCAGGTGTGTCTTGTTTAAGCCCTGGGGTCAAATCTATCCCAGTTTTTCAGGATACAGTTTAAAAGAGTGAGGCTGGAATTGTTAGCTCCCATCTGTAAGAGAGAAAAAAAGCGACCAGTGCCATCTTTCCACTGGAGGCATCCCTCCCCGCTCTACATGGAGATGTAGACAGACTTTACACCAAAGTTTTTCTTTCCTGGTTGGACATACTCTATCCCATAACGATGCAGGCATCATACTCGTCCCTACCGGTTCTACCACCAAGACAAGGTGGGGATGCACCAGGGATAGTTATGATGGCATCCCCGACTGACATCCAGCTCCTCACCATTGAAACATTGCTTGTCTCTGATGCCACCCAGGGTGCATTCAGAGTAACCTTCTGGAATGCCTCCCAAGCTAAGACTGCAGGGGGAAACATTCATCACCTGAGTGTCTGTGCACGACCCTGAGTATATTCCTGACCACAGTAAGACCGGTATGAACATAAAACTGAGACGTTCCTTCCAAGTGTCACCACACCAGTATAAGAACCTCCTCTTGTCCACTAAGAGCCAGCGTTTCCAAAGGGGGGGGGGTGATCCCATTGTAGTTCCAATCTGAGTAACCTTTAACCTCTGAGATGCTCTTGTAGCTAGAGCTCCATTTAGCTTCTGAACTTTCGATTTTTAGCGAGGCTAGGCACTTTCTTGGAGAAGGCAATGGCACCCCACTCCAGTACTCTTGCCTGGAAAATCCCATGGGCTGAGGAGCCTGGTAGGCTGCAGTCCATGGGGTCACTAACAGTGGACAGGACTGTGCGACTTCCCTTTCACTTTTCACTTTCATGCATTGGAGAAGGAAATGGCAACCCACTCCAGTGTTCTTGCCTGGAGAATCCCAGGGATGGGGGAGCCTGGTGGGCTTCCGTCTATGGGGTCGCACAGATTTGGACACGACTGAAGCGACTTAGCAGCAGCAGCAGCAGCAGGCACTTCCTGACTACCAAAATAATTTTGGGACCTAAGTAACAGTACACAGTAGCAGCATAGATCATGAGTCCCTTGAAAGTCTATGATCTGACAGATAGGTTAGTACTTCTCATTTCCAAGGAGTTGTGAAATGGTCAAAGAGACCAAAAAGTTTGGCCAAGAAAGGAGAGTTCAGTCCACACTCTTTGTCCGTTTCTGATCGGTCCCTGAAGGAGACACTGGGTGTCTTTTGGCATTGGCAGGTCGGTATAAACCCCCAACAGGTTTTTGTCATAAGCCATATGAGGTCACCTCATTCGAAGAGTTGACTCAATGGAAAAGACTCTGATGCTGGGAGGGATTGGGGACAGGAGGAAAAGGGGACGACAGGATGAGATGGCTGGATGGCATCACCGACTCGACAGACGTGAGTTGAGTGAACTCCGGGAGTTGGTGATGGACAGGGAGACCTGGTGTGCTGCGATTCATGAGGTCGCAAAGATTTGGACACGACTGAGTGACTGAACTGAAATGAACTGAACTGAACTGATATGAGGTCACTGCAGAACCGCAGAGCAGGGCTCCTCACTTGCGTCGTGCAGGGCATTTTATTCATTCACACAAGCACACCGTAGAGTTAGTAAAGTACAGCAGAAAACATGTTCACTAGGAGAACAGAGAACTAGAGTCCCAAGCATCTTTACCTTGTCCTGAAGAATCCTGGATGAGCCCCCAAGATGGAAGGTTGTTGCTGAACCATGAAAAGACACCAGGATTCTTGGCCTCTGGAGGAGAATACAATCCAGCACCAGAGACGAGGCTTGATCGCTCAGAGCTTTTGTGTAATAAAGTTTTATTAAAATATAAAGGAGATAGAGAAAGCTTCTGACCTAGGCATCAGAAGAGGGCATAAAGAGTACTCCCCTGCTAGATCCTACCTGGATGTTCTATAGTCACCAGCAGTCTGTTACTGAAAGAAAGGAATGTCTTAAAACTCAGAATGGCACCAGGCCCCTCATCTATAAGATGTATTTTGGGATAATCTTGGCACCAGATGAGTCATCCCGGGTCATAAAACGATTGACTTGAATCTTGTAGAAAGGCAGATTTCCATACAAATAGTTTCATTTACATAGATTAGGGGAACAATGTCTGAGTATAACATACTGGTTTGTCAAGTAGGTTCTGAGCCACTAGGCAGAACCAACTTGAAGACAGAGTCTGGGGTAAATGCATAGTACATTAACATGGCTTAAGACAAACATTTCCATAAGAAAAATGTATTGATTAACTCAAGGTTTGAGAATAGTTAACTTCAGGTTGAACCAGATATCATTATTGCAACACAGTGTTTTAAGAGAAACAGCCTTTTAAATTTGTATAGAGAAAGAGGAAATTAAAATATCACTAGTTTGTTTCCTTCTGCCACTTAAGAGAGAAATAAAAATGTCTGACACTTGCAGCCTATTTCCTCCGTTTGGAGACCCCTGGCCTTCCTGCCTGTTACCCTCTCAATAGCCTGGTGGCAGACACCTTGTATATTATTTGTCATTTTTCCTTTGTTGTTTTTAATATTTTATCTTTGTTGTTAACTTTTGTCAGTTTGGTTACTATGTGTCTTGGTGTGTTCTTCCTTGGGTTTATCCTGCCTGGGACTCTGTGCTTCCTGGACTTGGTTGACTATTTCCTTTCCCATGTAGGGAAGTTTTTGGCTATTATGTTCTGCAACTCTTGATCTCTATAAGAACTGAAGTATTATACCTGTAAATGTCAGAGCCCTGAGAATATACATTTCAGGCTATGGCCAACATTCTTTTACAAAATGTGCAGAGCCCTCATTTCTAAGCACAAGCAACAGAGCACAAGTGTTAAAGGAATAGATTCAATATGGAGTCAGGTTTGTCCTCCTCTGTTACGATATCTCTCTAAAGACAAGAAAGAAACATTAACTTGTCCAAAGAAGAAAAACAGAATCCTGGAGAGTTTAATAGAAGAGTATTTTCCCCAATAAAATATCTGAAATTTAATCCCAAGTACCTAGGTGGCGCTAGTGGTATGGAGACATGAGCCTGCCAATACAGGAGACATGAGATGTGGGTTCAGTTGAGAAGAAATGGCAACCTATTCCAGTATTTTTGCCTAAAGAATCCCATGGACAGTGGAAATTATATAGCTGCATTAGTATTAATACTTAACTTTCAAAGTTGATGCCAATAAAATTTTATTTGATCAGATGTAACAGTGATTCGTAAACTTTTTGCAGCTAATTGAATTGTTACATTGTTATCCAAGTTGATATGGACATTATATTTTCAAGGAAGAAATTCAAATACACACAAAATTTTGTAGTTGAAAAATTGTGAATAATTTTTAGATTGTATTTAGTAAAGTCTTCAAAATAGCCTCTTAATAATTGACTAAAACCACAGTTAACTTAGAATTTATGATGATTTTGGTCCTGACCAAACTGAGTATCTCATGACTGTAAAGTCACAATGGGCTGTGTTTTGGACAGGAAATATGTATATGATTTTAAAGAAACCATATCTGGAAATGAGTTATAATAATATGAAAACATTCTTGAAGTGTTTTGCTTACTTATTGGTCTGGGATCTAATGCCTTTTTTGTTAAGGTTGTACTTTGGAAAGGTTCCAAGTCATATCTCATATCTCTGTTGGGCACTCATATTTCTTGTGGGCACTCATATCTGTTGTGGGCACTTTTCAACTTCTCCATGGACATAGGTTTGAGCACCCTGCTTGGCTTGGCAATTGTTCTCATCAACTGCAAAAATGCTTCATTTTGTCTGTCTCGTGTATATCACTCTGCCCTGTGACACCCACAATAGTAAATATCTTCAGTATTGACCCTCTTGTCCTCATGACTCAGCCTTACCTTTTGTCCTGAAGGAATATGTTGGGGAAAAAGAGAGCCCTTGGCTCACAGAGTTTTTCCTTTTTTTTTTCTTGCCGGGGGCCAGCATGAGAAATCCCACCCGTGACAAGGTCATGAGGAAGGAAGCCTGACAAAATGCAAGGATGTGATCAGGCTTCAGGGTTTCCCCCTGGAATTTCCTGAGCATCCACCCCCCAAAAAATAAGAATCTGCCTGCTTTTCCACTCTTCTAATATTCTCTGGAAAAAGTCAAATCAGGGCTTTAGTCTTCTGCATTTGAAAGGGATGTTTCAGTTAAACCTCCTCTGATAGCTCTCTAGCTTGCCTAACAGGTTCCCCCAGACCTCCTACAGCTTGTGAACTGCTTACAGCCCCCCAACCATGAGAGGCACAAAGCTTAAAGACATCTTAAAGATACAGAGCCTTTTCTAAAGAGCTAAAAATCATATTGGTGACGGATTTCACTGTTGACTCAATGATTGCTGCCAGACCTCCATATTCTTTATCTTTTAGGCACGTGGGAGGATGTTAATCAATGTAAACAGGATATGGAAAAAGATATATAGTAGTTTTCATGTTAGCAACACTAGACTTTTGAGTTAATTACTTTTCTTTGTTATATATCACAGCAATCTTCTTGTGTCCTTGCTATATAAGAATATAACTTTATTTAGTGCTTTCTGAGAGTGGCACCAGACTTTGAGAAGAACAACACAAATAAGTCTTCTGGTTGACAAACCCTTATCAGAAAAAAGGCTGTAAAATGTTAATTGGCCCTTTTGGCAGGAAGATGATGTAAATCACCTGAGATTTGTGTATACAACTAGGTATGCAGAGAGAAAAGCCTGGTTTTTGATAAGAGTCTGGACTGCTAACGCTGCATAACTTTGTGTTACTCATTGATCTCTATGTACAATCAAAAAGGTATAAAAGGCCTTCTAGACAATAGGGGCCAGGCAAGTCGCTGGACTGGTTTCCCCTGTGTCTCCTCTTTACTCTAATTTCAGGCTGAATTACCATCTGGAGCGGGGCGGCTCACCAAGTCTACTTACTTGCTCTGGCTTTTAAGACATGGGCGAAAGGGAGCCTAAGGCGGGGCACCCTTCCATATTCAAGTGGGCACCGGTGGCCCAACGTAGATGATGCAAACTCCTTGTTGGGAACTTTATTGGCCTTCCCTGTAAGCCAAGTTATTTAGCCTCCTTTCTCCACTAAATTTTCCTACTACACTATTTCTTCCTAATCTAATCTTATATTAATAAATAAATAAGTCTTTCCTTGCCAACGCCATCCACGCTTCAAATTCCCTGGATCCACTGGGCTGGACCCTGGTATTTTCTCCTGACTCTTAATAAATACTGTAACAATGATCACAAATCATATTTGCCATGTGTTTCATGAACCTACCAAGTAATAAAAATTACTAAACTGTTAGATATTAAATATATAGAAGGAAATCCTTCCTAAGGTTAAAATTTTAAATACATTTATTTTTCAATGACTACTACTACTACTAAGTCGCTTCAGTCATGTCCGACTCTGTGCGACCCCATAGATGGCAGCCCACCAGGCTCCCCCGTCCCTGGGATTCTCCAGGCAAGAACACTGGAGTAGGTTGCCACTGCCTTCTCCAATGCATGAAAGTGAAAAGTGAGAGTGAAGATGCTCAGTCGTGTCCGACTCTTAGCGACTCCATGGACTGCAGCCTACCAGGCTCCTTTGTCTATGGAATTTTCCAGGCAAGAGTACTGGAGTAGGTTGCCATTGCCTTCTCCATCTATCATTTATCAAATCTTGAATATGACTAAATATTTTTGTAAGTAACATTCTTCATAGCTTATCACATTGCCAGTATTTTATCACAGAAGTTTATTGATGCTTAGGCAATCCTATTCCACAAATTAATTTTCAAAATGTAATTTTCTTTGGTTTGATTTGAAAATTATTTCTGTCATTTCTGTCTTCTTTTCAAAGGATTATATAAATCATATATAATGCATTTTCATAATTAGCAATACTTTATCAATATCAAGCTGAACTTTTTATATATGAATTCCTCTGAAAATTGATGCTAGTTTTCAAGTAGGAATATGGCTATTTTTAAACAAAAATGCATCCACACCTGTTAAAGGACTTTGAGAAGCAGATTGGAACCGCTCACCTTTCTATATACTATCAGCTGATTGAATAGAATGATTTGAATTTGTTTCATGAATACAAAGATATTTTACTGCTTACTACAGATTTACACTCCAAACAGTAACAGATATGAATTTCAGGTGTTCAGTGCATTCATCACCTTTTGGTAATTTTTTTTTTCTTTTTTGTTTTATCCATCCTGTTGAGTATATAATGGATCCTAATTTTCTTGAATACATGTTTTTCCTGATAACTAATGATATTATGCAAGTAGGTTTTTGGGTCATCCCTTTCTTTTGCCAACTTTCTTTGGTTATTTGCCTTATTAGTAGATTAAACTTTTTTATAATTGGACTATGAGTCTTTTCTTAGAATAATATATATTTCAGATAACTTTCTTCATACTTTGGCCTGTGTATTTACTCACAAAATGCATTTGGTAAGCAGAAGTTCTTATTCATAATATATTTCAGTTCCCTATATTTTCCTGTGTAGTTATTACTTTTCAAATCCTGGTTGAGAAATAATTCCTACTCCAAGATTTTTAAAATGTTTCCTTATGCTTTATCTTCTAAGAGACAATTCTATTTTTATTTGCACTTATATCTATAATCTATCTAGAATATATTTATGTGTTTAGTGTGAGGTTGCTGTTGTTGTTTAGTCACTAAGTTCAACTCTTTGTGACCCCATGGACTATAGCCCTCCAACCTCTTCTGTCCATGTAATTTTCCAGGCAAGAACACTGGAATGGGTTGCCATTTCCTCCTCCAAGGGATCTTCCCAACCCAGGAATAGAACCTGTGTCCCCTTCTCCTGCTTGGCAGGTGGATCATTACCACTGAGCCACCTGGGAAGCCCTTAGTATGAGGTAGGTGGCTACATGATTATTATTATTTTTTTCTGTGTATTTATTTAAACAAACTCATTCAATTTCTTAAAAAATAGTACAATTTCCTCTCACTTCACTGCAGTGGAACATTTCCTACACATAACATAACTTTGTAAAGTATTAATATATATTTCTCTGGCTTCTGTTTTATTCAGTTTTACTGGCCTTCCCCCTCCCCCCAATTTTACACTAATACTTCACAATCTTATTTACCAATGATTTATAAGAGCCTTGATATCTGGTGGTAAGTGATGATGATACCAGCAATTGAGATACAAAAATGGTTTTGTTTTATAGAATCTTTTCTTATGTTATTAAGTGGAAGAATTACTTGATTAGTTAGTGCTATTTGCTCAGTCTTGTCTCAGTCTTGTCTGACTTTGCAACCCCATGAATTGTAGCTCACCAGGCTCCTCTGTCCATGGAATTCTCCAGGTGAGAATACTGGAGTGGGTAGACTTTCCTTTCTCCATAGGATCTTCCTTACCCAGGGATAGAACTTGGGTCTCTTACATTGCAAGCAGATTCTTTACTGTCTCAGCTGCCAGGGATTTATCTCCTTGCTAAAATTTTGCCAGTAAATAGCAGCTGTCTATCTCACTAGTAAGCTTTTTGCTATAAAGTTAATTTTACCTTCACTGATTGTTTCCAAATCTGATACTATTTGGTAGAAACTTAGGCATAGGCAATGAAGGGTGGCCTAGCTATAAAAGATTCAAGGGGATCTCTGTAAAACCCACCCCAGACAAGCTCCAATGTGGCCCAGGAGTGTTCACAGATATGCTACAAAGTAACCACAGAGACTGCTCCAACTCTATGTATGTGCCCTTGAAAGGCAAAGGATACAAACTAAGCACAAGGACTTCTCCAGCTCCTAGACACTTGCCCTTGATGCACAGTTGTGTCCTCAAGTGGCCTTAGGCAGCTGGGAGCCTATTAAATGTTTATAAATATTCTATACATACATGCATCTGATTAAAACAGACTGAATTATGGAAAGATATGAGCAATATTGTATGCTGTTATGCAACTGTCAGTCAAAACTGCCAGTCCATGCCCACCTAGATGAATATGCAAAAGCCCTTTATTGAAAGCCCTTCTTACCTCATCATTCCAGCAGCAGTGCCTCTCTTGGACTGGCCCATCTCTCCCTTAAGGTGTTCTTTCTGTTCTTTCTTTAATAAACTTGTTTTTGCAGCTAATAAGACTTCAGATTCTTCTTTGTTTCCTTATCAAGAACGGAGGCCCACAAAGGAGGATGCTCTTCAACCCTTCTCAAATCTGGTAACAATACCAATAAGTGATGGACTTCAACTTGAGGGCTAGAGAGTCATTTACAAAAATTTTATTGAAAATAGGGTGCCATGGGTAACAATATGAAACCAGGTCATTTTCAGGAGGGGTGAAGGATTATCCCAGATCTGTCTGCTTATATCTGACATATTATGTTGCTATCTTCAGAACATTTCCTATGGGACTTTTGCAATATCTAGTATCTGTAAAAGAAGAACAGTTGCTACTGTTGAATTGCTTTGTAAAAAGTGCATTATCTCTTTTGAGTCCCATCTTTGACTATTTGACTCCCATCTCCCCACTCTATTCTTGGAGAGAAAGGTAAAAGAAGGCTCTGAGTTGTGTTTTTTTTTTTTTTTCTTATAGCTGTCAAGCATATTGGATGTCTGGGTTTCCATCAGGAGCTCTTTAAATATATGCTGAAAACCTGCTCAACATGTTATTATTGGTAATATGCATATTATATTGGATTTAAAAATATCAGCATTACTTAAGTCAAGGAGAATTCATGTTAAGGTTAAATGGGAGACTGTTTCTATATCACTTTTATAGGTAGATAAATTGACAATAAAAATATATAACAATAATTCTAAGAGTCTCATTTTTCTCATATTAGTCACAAAGTTCTGTGAATTTTGCTTATAAATACACATCTTCCGTTCACATAACTTAACTCCCTATAACATTTCATCCTCACTTTCACCATGTCTTTGTACATATTGTGAACAGAAGTCACTTGTACCACACAGCAAACAAGTACATTTCAAACACATCATATTTATCTAAGACCCGCATATGATTTGCTTCTTGGTTTGCAATGTCTTTCTCACATTTTCACGTGGAATTCTCAGTGACACTTCAAGAATCAGCTTGTGCTTCACTCTTCTTATTCTCACATGTACCCTCCCCCTTGTCTTCCATGGCACAAAAAATAATTTCAACATAAACTGAGTGTCCCTTTCCATTGAATTTTGGATTCTTTTGTCAGATTGTGGAATTTCGCTTAGTCCTTATGTTCTATTATTACTAATGGGGACGATAAAATGTATCATGATGTTTACATTACCTATTATGAATATAATAGGCTTAGGAACAGAACAAGGTCCTATGTCTATTATATGTCTATTTAATTTATTGTAATATGATTGTTGGTTTTTCTCATCTTGCATTTCTGAGATATTATAAGCTCAGTAAGGAAGACTCTGACTTTTACATAATCTGTTATTGACAGGTCAGTTTTCATGTACTCTAAACTTAAGGCCATGCCTAGAACTAAAATTGTGTTTGCTGCTGCTGCTGCTAAATTGCTTCAGTCCTGTCCGACTCTGTGTGACCCCATAGATGGCCTCCTACCAGGCTCCTGTGTTCCTGGGATTCTCCAGGCAAGAACACTGGAGTAGGTTGCCATTTCCTTCTCTAATGCATGAAAGTGAAAAGTGAAAGTGAAGTTGCTCAGTCGTGTCTGACTCTTAGTGACCTCATGGACTGCAGCCTACCATGCTCCTCTGTCCATGAGATTTTCCGGGCAAGAGTCCTGGAATGGGGTGCCATTGCCTTTTCAAAAAATTGTGTTTACTAATCTTTATAATAAACAAATTACTTAATCAGATGGTTGTATTGACAGCTATGATGATGTATGTTAATATTTTTGCAAAATACAATGTTCTCTGAAAATGTATTTATGCATATATACTCTTGAGAGTCCCTTGAACTCTCAAGGAGATCTTGGGAGCTCAAGGAGATCCAACAAGTCCATCCTAAAGGAAATCAGTCTGGAATACTCGTTGGAAGGACTGAGCTGAGGCTGAAGCTCTAATACTTTGGCTACCTGATGTGGAGCACTGACTAATTGGAAAAGGCCCTGATATTGGGAAGGATTGAAGGCAGGAGGAGAAAGGGACAACAGAGGATGAGATGGTTGGATGGCATCACTGACTCGATGGACATGAGTTTGAGCAAGCTCCAGGAGTTGGTGGTGGACAGGGAAGCCTGATGTACTATACTCCATGGGATTGCAAGGAGTTAGACATGACAGAACAACTGAAATGAACTGATACATCAGTTCAGTTCAGTGCAGTGGCTCAGTCGTGTCTGACTCTTTGCGACCCCATGAACTGCAGCACGCTAGGCCTCCCTGTCCATCACCAACTGCCGGAGTTTACCTAAACTCATGTCCATTACACAGGCCTGCAGGGCTTCCCAGGTGCTTCAGTGGTAAAGAATCAGCCTGCCAAGCAGGCTGACCTGCTTCAGTCCCTGGGTTGGGAAGATCCCTGGAGAAGGAAATGGCAACCCTCCTCAGTCTTCTTGCCTGGGAAATCCCATGGACAGAGAAACTTAGTGGGCTATAGTCCATGGGATCACCTATGAGTTGGACATGACTCAGTGACAAAACAAGGAATGGAAGGGTCCTCTAATCTCCCCAAAGGAGGGAAAATGGGTGGAAGAGAGATGGGAGGTAAGCAGGTTGTCAGGAGTCTATCAAAGTTACAACTCATTCTCAGGGCCTTCTTTCCCAGTCCAAACTAGAAATTTCAAGTCAAAGAACATTTGAAATTACATTATAATATTGCTACTCTCATGATTAAATTGGAGAACTTAAATTCAGATGGATGTGTTTTCTGCATTTCCAAGAAATTAGAGACTCTGAGCATGCCTACAGAAGAAGTTATTTGGCCCAAAACCTGTAGCATGATTCCAGAAGAGTACAGGGGATAAGTTTTGTGGTTGTTGCTGTTGTTTGCCACTGAATTACATTGACTTCCACTCTCCCAGTTCCGTGAAGAATAAACAATTGCCATCCTCTAACCTGACCAAATTAGACAATCAATTCTAGATTCCAGCTTTAAGAGTGTCTTTCCTGGAATCACTTCTGTAGCATATGGTTTCTATTTTGTCTCATTTTACCTTTGATTAATTTTTCAAGAAAACAAATTATTATATACTTGGTCATATTAATTCTCATATAACTTAGCATCCATTTAGTTGTGTAATTTTTCTTCTCATTACTCCTTCAAATATAAATTTAAATGTAAATATTTATGGGGTAACTCTTCTGAAGAGGAAAGTGTATGAGAAACACACACACACACACACACACACACACATATATATATACACAGATGTATAAACTGAAAGAAAAAAAGTGAAGTCACTCAGTTGTGTCCAACTCGTTGTGACCCTACCAGGTTCCACTGTCCATGGGATTTTCCAGGCAAGAATACTGGAGTGGGTTGCCATTTCCTTCTCCAGGAGATTTTCCTGACCCAGGGTTTGAACCCAGGTCTCCCGCATTGCAGGCAGAAACTTTATCGTCTGAGCCACCAGGGATAGACAGATGGGTATACATATGTATATATTCACACACACAAATATATGAGTTATCCCCTCATATTCGAAGGTGATCTAGTTGACAAAATTTTGATCCTAGCTTTCATTTTTTTGGTGATTTTTTTTAAAAAGTTGAGTTCTATTGGAATGTGGCTGCTTTTCAGTGCTGTGTTGGTTTCTAATGTGTAGCAGCGTGAATCAGCATACTTATACTTCCATCCCCTCCCTTTTGTACTTCCTTGTTGTTCAGCTCATCACAGAGCATTGAGTAGAGTTCCCTGTACTGTACATAACAGTCTCACTAGTGATGTTTTTAAATACATAAAATATTGCATTGTATTACTACTGAGCAGTCTGATGGCTAGCCCAATCCTTGTCAGAGTCTCAGATGCAGTCCTTGGGAATATCAGCCTATTGTGTAAATTTGTGGGTGGGGAAACAGTTGCAGGCAAGACCCTAACTTGTACATATCTTTTCTAGTTTACGTACAAATGAGTGCCCAATTTAAAAGAGAGCTACATTATGTCATGAAACTCATAAAGATCATTTTTAATTATTTCCATGTCCAGCTTCCCCAAAGGGCAATTCCATTTATGGGACTGGAGATATGCTGAATTCATGGTGACTTAGAAGGAAAGGAAGAAGAATGTTGAATGTCCACAGATGTGTGGTTAGTTTAAACCAATATTCATCTCTTCTGATAAGGGCCTGTGAATACATAGGCTAGGTGTCAAATATTGTGAAAGAAAAAGAAGGTCATAATTATCCTGGGGAACCAGAGAGAAATAACAGGTCAATGGGAGCATTCCACACTATTCTGTTTAATGCATATTCAGTATTCATTGCAACACTGATGCCTATTTTTCCAACCTAAGAGATTCTTTTGTGAACATTTGTGTACTGAAGCCTTTACATAAAAGCAATTCTAGGGTATATACCTGAAAGTGGAGTTTTGGGACCATGTACAAGAGCATCTTAAACTTTCTCAGATATTAGCCAAATGTAATCTAAAGGACCATAAAATATTTATATTTATATCCTAGCAGTGTGTTAGAGTTTCCTTTACATTTTTATAAAAAAATAATATTTTACACTATTTAAAACCAATATCAAATAGGTGTATAGTGGTATCATTGTTGTTGTTGTTCAGTCGCTCAGTTGTTTCTGACTTTTGCAACCCCATGGACTGCAGCACGCCAGGCTTCCCTGTCCTTCACCATCTCCCATAGCTTACTAAAACTCATGTCTATTGAGTTGATGATACCATTCAACCATCTCATCCTCTGTCATCCCCTTCTCCTGACTACAGTCTTTCCCAGCATCAGGGTCTTTTCTAAGGAGTCAGCTCTTTACATCATGTGGCCAAAGTATTGGAGCTTCAGCTTCAGCATCAGTCCTTACAATGAATACTCAGGACTGATTTCCTTTAGGATTGACTGACTTGATATTCTTGAAGTCTTCTCCAATGCCACAGTTGAAAAACATCAATTCTTCAGCACTCAGCCTTAAAAATTAGTATTTTAGACTATTTTAAATCCATATTATAGGTGGAAAAGGGTATCATATAATCCTTTAATTTGAATATTCCTGATCATCAATGCGATTGATTATTCTTTTATTTGTTTTCTATTTTGATTATTCTTCTGAAGATTACCTGCCAATCTAAATTTTTCATCAATTATGCTATTGGTCTTTTCCCTTTTTGTGGGTGCACATTTAATATGTATCTTTCAGACTAACATTGGTGATTTAGTTACATTGCATATTTGTCATAGTATTTAAAGTCAATTTTTTAAAAAATAAATTCTTTACTTCTGTGTGTGTGCTTAGTCACTCAGTCATGTCTGACTCTTTGTGACTCCATGGACTGTAGCCTGCTGGGGTCCTCTGTCTATGGGGATTCTCCAGGCAAGAATACTGGAGTGGGTTGCCATGCCCTGCTCCAGGGGTTCTTCCCAAACCAGGGATTGAACCCAGGTCTCCCTCACTGCAGGAAGATTCTTTACTATCTGAGCCACCAGGGAAGCCAGTGTTATTTTATATTTTAAATGTATAGTATGTTGATTCCCCCTTTGTACTTCTCTCTTTTTGATTGGAATTATGTTTATTTTGGAGATTATTTAGGAAAAAATAATCTCTATCAGTGATGTTGTTACTGTACCACTTATCACCTTTATTTTTGCATGAGCACATTTTTGTTTTAAACTTCAATGTTACTTCTGAGCATTTTAAAAGTGCTATCTCAATGTTTTATGTGTTATATTATTCTTATGATTTTCCATTTTCTCTCTTTTTTTCAGTTTTTATATTCAAAATTTATAGAGAATTAAGTTAGCATGTTTATTTAATTGATTTATTTAATAAATCTTTTTATTCCTTGACACTATATATATATGTAACCTTTTGGCCATACCAAGTGGCATGTGGGATTTTAGTTACCCAACGAGAGATCGAACCTGTGCCGCTTCAGTGGAAGCTGAGAGACCTAACCACTGGATCTCCAGGGAAATCCCTAACACCTGGCGTGTTCTTAGTTTGCTTGTTTATTTAATTTATTTTTTAATGAAGGATATTTGCTTTACAGAATTTGTTGGTTTCTGCCAAACATTAACATGAAGCAGCCATTGGTATACATATGTCCTTTCCCTCTTGAACCTCCCTCTCATCTCCCTCCCCACCCCACCCCTCTGGTTATACAGAGCCCCTTTTTGAGTTCCCTGAACCAAACAGCAAATTCCCACTGGCTATCTATTTTACATATGGTAATGTAAGTTGCCATGTTACTCTCTCAATACATCTCACACTCTACCTCCTCCCTTCTCCCCATGTCCATAAGTCTGTTCTCTATGCCTGTATCTCCATTGCTGCCTTGCAAATAATTTCATCAGTACCATCTTTCTAGATTCCATATGTATATGTTCAGTTCAGTTCAATTCAGTCACTCAGTCATGTCTGACTCTTTGCGACCCCATGAATTGCAGCACGCCAGGCCTCCCTTTCCATCATCAACTCCCGGAGTTCACTCAAACTCTCACGCCCATAATGCCATCCAGCCATCTCATCCTCTGTCGTCCCCTTCTCCTCCTGCCCTCAATCCCTCCCAGCATCAGAGTCTGTTCCAATGAGTCAACTCTTTGCATGAGGTGGCCAAAGTACTGGAGTTTCAGCTTTAGCATCATTCCTTCCAAAGAAATCCCAGGGCTGATCTTCAGAATGGACTGGTTGGATCTCCTTGCAGTCAAAGGGACTCTCAAGAGTCTTCTCCAACACCACAGTTCAAAAGAATCAGTTGTTCAGCATTCAGCTTTCTTCACAGTCCAACTCTCACATCCATATATGACCATTGGAAAATCCATAGCCTTGACTAGACGGACCTTTGTTGGCAAAGTAATGTCTCTGCTTTTGAGTAAGTGTCTTATGTATAATATCATGTAAGAATCGAATTGCCAGTCTATGTCCAATGCAGGATACGGCACGCTTGGGGCTGGTACATGGGGATGACCCAGAGAGATGTTGTGGGGAGGGGGGTGGGAGGGGGGTTCATGTTTGGGAACTCATGTACACCCGTGGTGGATTCATGTCAATGTATGGCAAAACCAATACAGAATTGTAAAGTAAAATAAAAAATAAATAAATTAATTAATTAAAAAAAATAAATTCATGGCTGTAGTCACCATCAGCAGTGATTTTGGAGCCTCCAAAAATAAAGTCTGACACTGTTACCACTGTTTCCCCATCTATTTCCCATGAAGTGATGGGGCCAGATGCCATGATCTTCGTTTTCTGAATGTTGAGCTTTAAGGCAAGTTTTTCACTCTCTTCTTTCACTTTCATCAAGAGGCTTTTTAGTTCCTCTTCACTTTCTGCCATAAGGGTGGTGTCATCTGCATATCTGAAGTTATTGATATTTCTCCCGGCAATCTTGATTTCAGCTTGTGCTTCTTCCAGCCCAGTGTTTCTCATGATGTATTCTGCATATAAGTGAAATAAGCAGGGTTATAAAATACAGCCTTGACGTACTCCTTTTCCTATTTGGAACCAGTCTGTTGTTCCATGTCCAGTTCTAACTGTGGCTTCCTGACCTGCATATAGGTTTTTGAAGAGGCAGGTCAGGTGGTCTGGTATTCCCATCTCTTTCAGAATTTTCCACTGTTTTTTGTGATCCACACGGTGTTAGTATACCATATTTATCTTTCTCTTTCTGACTTGCTTCACTCTGTAATAGGCTCTAGGTTTATTCAGCTCATTAGAAAGGACTCAAATGTTCCTTTTATGACAGAATAATCTTCCATTGTATATATGTACCACAGCTTCTTTATCTATTCATCTGCCGTTAGACATCTAGATTCCTTCCATGTTCTAGCTATTGTAAGCAGTACTGTAATGAACAATGGGGTACATGTGTCTTTTTCAATTTCCCTAACCTGGTATATTTTTAATAAGCTTTATTTGTGGTAACTAATAACTATAAAATAATTAATAAAACTTATTCAGAGTTGTTTCTTTTTACAGTATATTTTTAACTCTGATGCTATATATATAATATATATATATATGCATATGCATAGTTAGAAAATAAACATTTACCAATACTTTCAAGAACTACAAAAGTATTATTAGTATTAAATCTAGATGTCTGATCTAGTGTAGTTTAATTTCACTTTATTTTATTCCATAGTTTATTACTCTTTTAAATGTAAGTTATGCTTTCAGATATAATTTCGAACATCTTTTTCAGACTTATTTCAAGACTTTGAAATATTGCTCTTTACAGATTAATTTTATCAGAAATCAATTTTTAGCTGTCAACTTTATTGGGATTTTCAGGATTGCATTTCTTATTGTTTTGTTTTATCTTTTGTTGAGAGTTCATTTTCAGCAAGAGCTTTTGGATTTTTTTTTTTCTCTTTTCTTCTGTTTGGTATTTTGAAATTATGTAGCTCATAAGCCTGGTGGGCTGCCATCTATGGGGTCGCACAGAGTCGGACACGACTGAAGCGACTTAGCAGCAGCAGCAGCAGCAAGCAATTACAGGCTTAAGACATGGTTGAGCGAGTGAGTGCTGAGTTACTCATTCATGTCCCCATGAACTGTGCCCAACAGGCTGCTCTGTCCATGGAATTTTCCAGGCAAGAGTACTGGAGTGGGCTGACATTTCCTCCTCCAGGGGATCTTCCCAATCCAGGGAGATATGTTTTGTAGTATTTAATTATTTCCCCTTCTTGTATTCACTGATATAAGTGGAAATACTGACTTCGAGTATTAAGTTAACCTGAGATCCCCATAATCCTAACATGTAAATTAGCATACCAACCAAAAAGGAGCAATACTCATGTGATAGACAAATTCCCTGTTCTCAGGGATTTATTTCATATATGAACCCAACTGTCTTTTTTTAGCTTTCTTCATGTTTATAGTTGCTCTGATTTTAAATAAAGGGCAATGTCAAAGCTAGAAATAACTTGCTGTACTGTGCAGTTGTTTGAGCTGAGTTTCTAAACTGCTTCAGAATCAGATAGAAAAAGCAAATTTCAATTATTGGAAATAAGTACAATATACCTTGACAATATAATAGGTAACCTAAACTGTATACAAAGGGTAATTGTGTCATATTGCCTTCAACTTTATGATTTTGAGAAACCATCAATAATTTTTATGCAGCATTAATGTCATTTTAATCTATGCTGATTTATTTATTTAGATTAGAAAGTGTTATGTTTTCTAGTTTTGTGGATAACTTATCAATAACATTGCTTGTGTAATCATATGTACTAGTACATATAGTATATCAGCAACTTCATTTTTTGGTTTGATCTATTTGTGTTACACGTATTTTATTTTATTTTATTTTTTTCAGAAAGTTACATTGATGTAAAAATTAATTTAGTTAAATTTACAAAATGCCTTATAGGAGCCAGAAAACTGGTGCTTTTCACTTTGGCCTATACAGACACAACTGGAGACTGAAATGCTATGAGGAACTGATATTCTTCAGGAAGACTCAGCTTATGCTTTTATCTATCATTAGTGTTTATGTGATAAGTGTATTCAGCTATTCATGAATTCTGATGTTTGTTTCACAGTAAGAACTACCTAGTCCAATACCTTACCTTTATGACTAAGAAAAACAAGGATCAGTTTTGTGACATTTGTTATAAAATGTCACAAGTTGGAATGCATTCTTAAGATGATAAAAATTTATAAGTAAATGGATACAATTCTTTGACATTAAGCATTGTAAAACTGTACACTTAAGCTTAAACTGTAAAACTCCTACATTAACAGTTAAAAAGTATATTCAAGTTTAAAAACAGTGGTATAATTTTTAACCTAATTATTTCTTACATAATACAGTAGCCTGTAATTGGATTACTCCCATCAGATAATTCAGTTTTAAGAAAACATAATTTAGCAATGGACTGGAATATATAATGGCTTCTTCTATGTACTATTCTGCTTGAGTGCATGCTGTCATGTTTGATTGTGATACCAAGAACTGCAGCCCTCCAGGCTCCTCTGTCCATGAAAGTTTCCAGCAAGAATACTGAAGTGAGTTGCCACTTCCTCCTCCAGGGGTCTTCCTGACCTAGGGATCAAACCCAATTCTCCTGTGTCTCTTGCATTGGCAGGCAGATTCTTTACCACTGACCCACCTGAGAACTTCAATGTACTATTTTACTAAGGCATTTAAATGTTTCTGGTAGGAAAACCTACTTTATCAAAATGATAGCTTGATGGTACATAAATTTCTTTACTCTTTGTCTGCAATGTCAGTTATACTGACTTTGCTATTAACATAATTTTTCATTACTTCCAACAGCAGTGATCTACGCAAAACAAATTACACACCCTCATTATTCTATACTAATGTCAGCCATGAAGTCTCCTGAATAACAGCGTTTAATTTTGTTAGGGATATTAGGTGTGACAGCAATGCAGATTTCTCTTACCAAGCAATAAATAATAGCTTGTTTTATTTTGGTTAGACTGTGTGACTTCAAAAAACGAAAGTTTAAAAATATTCTATAAAATGGTTATTTTTCTACATTATATAGATGTTCTGAAATAAAGGTTTTAGTCAGTACTTTTTATACATATCAGAAGATGGAATGTAAACAAAATTTCCACTTGAAGGTGGAAGATTAACTATATTAATTTAGATCCACAAAATTTGTTTTCTAAGTGTGAATGAGTGTTATTCAATTTTTATATTTCTTTCTATAAAAATGAGGTTTCTTGTTTTAAAATCGTCTGCTCTTGGATACGTGCCTTACTCCTTTTCAGAGAATTAATGTGGTTTGCATAATTTCTCAGACAGGACTCAGTGTCTCTTTCTTTCATCTGAACTGGTGTGAGTCCTGATCTTTTGTAAGGTCTGTATAGACACAGGACTCTTAAAGAAAAGTCCACTCTAGCTAGCTATGTAGAGAAACACAAGTGATGTTCTGTTCTTCTTGGTCACATTTCTGTCTTATATCAGAAAGTTTTAATTCATATTCTGATCAAAAGAAGCGATATTTATTATGTCTTATCAGTTATTTTATTTTTTATTATAAAAGTACATTTAATTATACTTACAAAGATACTTGCTCACCTATTTTCTGTATTGAAATCTAATTCTGTAATTTCTTTTTTCTATTTCCCTTGTGTCCTGGAATAATAATAATTACATTTACACTTGTTAGATGTAGCAACTAGTTTAAACACACACACATAATTTATTCTTCACAACAGTTTAATGAAATAGATGCTATTATGTCTCAGATTAGGAAGACAAGATAGGAAAAGGATGACTAACCACTCTTAGGATACAGACCAAGTAAATGGTAAACTAAAGATTCATATAAAAGTCTGTCTAGTCAAGGCTATGGTTTTCCCAGTAGTCATGTATGGATTTGATTGTTGGACTATAAAGAAAGCTGGGTACTGAAGAATTGATGCTTTTGGACTGTGATATTGGAGAAGACTCTTGAGACTCCCTTGCATGGCAAGGAGATCCAACCTGTCCTTCCTAAAGGCAATCAGTACTGAATATTCACTGGAAGGATAGATACTGAAGCTGAATCTCCAATACTTTGGCCACCTCATGCGAAGAGCTGACTCATTGTAAAAGACCCTGATGCTGGGAAAGGTTGAGGGCAGGAGGAGAAGGGGACAACAGAGGATGAGATGGTTGGATGGCATTACCGACTCTATGGACATGGGTTTGGGTAGACTCTTTCAGTTGGTGATGGACAGGGAGGCCTGGCATGCTGCAGTTCATGGGGTTGCAGAGTTGGACACGACTGAGCAACGGAACTGAACTGAACTGAAATTATTCTCTTTACAAAAATTAATGTTTTCATCATGTTGCATGTATGTTTTCAATTTATCAGTGTCTTTAATTTTTTTTTAATTTTTATTTATTTACCTTTGGCTGTGCTGGGCCTGCATTGCTGTACACAGTTCTCTCTAGTTGTGGTCAGTGGAGGCTACTCTCTTGTTGTGGAGCACAGGCCCTAACACATAGGCTTGAGTAGTTGCAACATGCAGGCTCTAGAGCCCTGGGCCAGTAGTTGTAGTGCACAGGCTTAGTTGCTCAGTGCCAGTGGGATCTTCCTACACCAGGGATCAAATTCATGTCTGCTGCTTTGGCAGGCAGATTCTTAACCACTGGGCCACAGTGGAAGTCCCTATGACTCTGTTTCTATTACAGTTCCTTTCACTTATATCGCAAAGCAATGTCTCTACTTTTTATTATGCTGTCTGGGTTGGTTATAATTGTCCATCCAAGGAGTAAGCATCTTTTAATTTCATGGCTTCAATCACCATCTTCAATGATTTTAGAGGCCCCCCAAATAGTCAGCCACTGTTTCCCCATCTATTTGCCATGAAGTAATGGGACCAGATGCTATGAGCTTTGTTTTCTGAATGTTGACCTTTAAGCCAACTTTTTCCCTCTCCTCTTTCACTTTCATCAAGAGGCTCTTTAGTTCTTCTTCACTTTCTGCCATAAGGGTGGTGTTATCTGCATATCTGCGATTATTGATATTTATCCTGGAAATCTTGATTCCAGCTTGTGCTTCTTCCAGTCCACTGTTTCTCATGATGTACTCTACATATAATTGAAATAAGCACGGTGACAATATACATCCTTGACATACTCCTTTTCCTATTTGGAACCAGTCTGTTGTTCCATGTCCAGTTCTAACTGTTGCTTCCTGACCTGCGTACAAGTTTCTCAAGAGGCAGGTCAAGTGGTCTGGTATTCCCATCTCTTTCAGAATTTTCCATAGTTTATTGTGATCCACACAAAGGCTTTGGCATAGTCAATAAAGCAGAAATATATGTTTTTCTGTAACTGTCTTGCATTTTGGATGATCCAGTGGATGTTGGCAGTTTGATCTCTGGTTCCTCTGACTTTTCTAAATCCATCTTGAACATCTGGAAGTTCTCAGTTCACATATTTCTGAAACCTGGATGGGATAATTTTGAGCACTACTTTACTAGTGTGTGAGATGAATGCAATTGTGCAGTAGTTTGAGCATTCTTTGGCATTACCTTTGTTTGGGATTGGAAAGAAAACTGACTTTTTCCAGTCCTGTGGCCACTGCTTAATTTTCCAAATTTGATGGCATATTGAGTGCAGCACTTTCACAGCATCATCTTTTAAGATTTGAAATAGCTCACCTGGAATTCCATCACCTCCACTAGCTTTGTTTGAAGTGATGCTTCCTAAGGCCAACTTGACTTCACATTCCAGGTTGGATGGCTCTAGGTAAGTGTGAGTGATCACACCATCATGATTATTTGGGTCAGGAAGATCTTTTTTGTACAGTTCTTCTGTGTATTCTTGCCACCTCTGCTTAATATCTTCTGCTTCTGTTAGGTCCCTACCATTTCTGTCCTTTATCGAGCCCATCTTTGCATGAAATGTTCCCTTGGTATCTCTAATTTTCTTGAAGAGATCTCTAGTCTTTTCCACTTTATTATTTTCCTCTATTTCTTTGCATGGATCTCTGAGGAAGACTTTCTTATCTCTCCTTGATAATCGTTAGAACTCTGCATTCAAATGTGTATATCTTTCCTTTTCTACTTTGCTTTTCAGTTCTGTCCTTTTCACAGCTATTTGCAAGGCCTCTTCAGACAGCCATTTTGATTTCTTGAGAAGAATTTACAGGGTACTAAATAAGGAATACAAGTTTATAAGGAGATAAAGAATACTTTGTTTGTAAGGAGATTAAGTCTTATACTTAGTATCATTTAAGGAAGTCTGGTAACTCAGGAATAGTAGAATTGCATGGAGATTATAATGTGGTGGGGCTGGCATACAGTCAATACTGCAAGACCTTTAGTGAGAAAGTCAGCCCAGGGGTTAAAGGTCATGTTCCTTCAAAGGGCAACCTGGAAGTCATCCCCTGGAGACTGCAGCGAGTGTCGCACAGAGGCCTTCACCATGCGCTCTCCAGGCCTTCAGGCTTCAGGGCAGTTGGGTGAAATGGAGGCCCAGGAAAGTTTGAGGACTGTGTCCCACAAAGCCCCAGAGACTGCGCATGGGCACCCCACAGTCCAGGTCCAGACTTCAAGCCTCTCTTCAATCCCCACCTCTGTGACCTATAAACTACAGAGGTTGATATGGGCATGGTCCCCAGAGCCCTGGGCAGCTAGAGGATATGACCCTGGCTATTAAGTTAAGAGTTCACCAGCTCGTGTCTCTACATTCACGTTTCCACACTTGGTCCAGCGTTGATCTGTTTTCCACCCCCAGAAGGTACCAGGAGGTTAGGTTTGTATGCAAGGATCTTACACATCATTACTTCAGGCTAGCCTCTGTGGTTGGGACCTCTCAAAGAGGGTCACTTTAACCCAATTGGTATTTGCTACAAGTGCATCTCTCCAGTTTAAATGAAAAACTTGAGGCCCGGCTGGGTCCTGGGCGCCAGGCTCCCTCAGGGATGAAGGTTGGGTGGGGTCTGGGACCTGTCTCTGCGGCTGCTGCCAGCTAAGACCTGCCCCCACAGCCAGGGCCAGGCACTGGCGGGAGGACCCAGACTGGGTGCTGGGTGGATGTCCTCCTGAACCCCAGCAGGATAACCTGCCCACCCAGGAGCCCCTCCTCCTGGCCTAGGCCTGGACCCCAGAGGTAGAGGGTGGTGCCTGGGACCTGACCCTTTCTTGTCAGAACTGAGAGTAGCATTTGTTTTGGTGGAGGTTTACAGGAACATTGTGACCTGATTATGACCTGACCTGAAGAACAAAGACTCTGACCCCAGAAGTAACCAGGCCACTCCCTCAGCTTTCCCAGAAAAGGGCTTTGCTGAAAGCTTTCTAGGGGCTCAGAGTTTTTTGTTTGTTTGTTTGTCTTTTTTTCCTTCTGTGGCCCTGCAGTAAGGCTTTCTCTGCCCCTGTTCTGGTGTTGTCTGGCCTCACTGTGTGTTAGGAACACAAACTTGTGATCAGTACCAAGATGATATTCTAATCAAGAATAGAATCTCTTTTTATTCTCAATGTGTTAGCTTTGTCCCTCCTCACCCTGAAATGTTCACTATCAACTATATTTTGGGGGGCAGGCCATTTTCTCTCATATAAATTATTTTCATAATCAGAGAGGAATGTGTAAGCATGAGACTCAATTTTTGAAATAAAATGTTTACTCTGAAAAAGCAGACTTGTCCATGGAGTCCCACTTTCTGGACAGTAGCAGTTGGACTCATCCTGTGCAGAGTCCAGTTAACTCTAAGAGTCTTGTGATGAATTGTCCCCACCTAAAAGACTCTGATGCTGGGAGGGATCGGGGGCAGGAGGAGAAGGGGACGACAGAGGATGAGATGGCTGGATGGCATCATGGACTCAATGGACATGAGTCTGAGTGAACTCCGGGAGTTGGTGATAGTCAGGGAGGCCTGGCGTGCTGCGATTCATGGGGTCGCAAAGAATTGGACACGACTGAGTGACTAAACTGAACTGAACTGAATGTGATAACATACATTCTGCATTCTGTACCAACTGCCACTTTGTGAGCTGAGAGGTTCATATATGGTGTCAAGTAAGAAGAGCTCACCTGCAACCTTGACAGTCTGACATGGACAGCCTAAACTGTTGTTCTGGATTTAGGTTCCTACTGATCCTCTGAAGGCTGATCCTTCAAATGGGCTGGTTAACTTTTACTGATGTATCTTCCTCATTTTTTTTTTTTCTTTTCTATCACTATGATTTATATACAGAGTAACAGCTCTACTTTATATTTTGTTTTATTCCTTAAGTTTTATTTTTAATTCTTCCAACAGCTGGCTGCCTTAAATATCTTCTTAAATTTAGAAAAATGTACAATTTCCTAGTGCCAGTTTTGTACACACTCTAACAAAGAATGGGCTTCCTTTGTAGTTCAGTTGGTAGAGTCTGACTGCAATGCAGAAGATCTGGGTTCTATTCCTCGGTAGGGAAGATCCCCTGGAGAAGGAAATTGCAACCACTCCAGTATTCTTGCCTGGAGAATCCCATGAAGAGAAGACCCTGAAAGGTTATAGTCTTTTGGGTCGCAAAACTCGGACACAACTGAGAGACTAAGCATACCAGAGAATGGATGGAAATCACTCTAGTTTACCTACAGAGTTATAAATGTATTTTATAGTTTCGTTTGATTCCTTAACTTATGTTTTTTGATTCTTCTGTTGGCTGGCTGCCTTAAATATCTTCCTCAATTTAGAAATATGTACAATTTCCCAGTGTCAATTTTGTACACACCCTACCAGAGAACAGATGGAAAAACCTGAAGCAGGAGAACCGTGAGGTCTCCCCAACAATAGGCATTACAAAAAAAGGAAATTACAGCTCAACTCTTCTAAATGTAGCTGCCAAAATCTACAAGTACTAGCAGTGTAAATCCAGAGACTTTTAAAAAAAGAAAGACACTGGGATTTCCTGATGGGATTTCCATCAGTAGATGTGGACAGGATCATTGTTGGGCTGTTGCCAGGGCTTCCCTGGTGACTCAAAGAGTAAAGAATCCACCTGCAATGAGGAGACCTGGGTTCAACCCCTGAGCTGGGAAGATACCTTGGAGGAGAGCATGGCAACCCACCCCAGTACTCTTGCCTGAAGAGTCCCCATGGACAGAGGAGCCTGGTGGACTACAGTCCATGGGGTCACAAAGAGTCTGACACAACTGAGCAACTAAGCATAAACTTACATGTTCACATGTCTAGGGAGTTTGGTAAGTGGGTCAGTGCTGTCAAGTTTGTAGGATGAACATTTGGTCACTGAAGGAAGGAGGGTTTGTCTGTTGATCCTCAAGGAGAATCTTGGGGTGCTGTCTCCAGGCTGTGAGTATAGAGATGATTTTCAATGGCTCTGTTGTCTTCCACTGCAAGGTCTACATTATGATGACTAGTTGATAGAGTCAGAATTTTAGTGAGGAAAGACTTGAGCTCCTGCCCATTTTTAGATAGTGCGTGGTGAAAGCTGCTTAAATCAGTGCTCAGATCAATTATGAGACTTTGAGCATCACAGATTTAAGTCACCAAAGCTCAGCACAGATGGTCACCTCCCCAGTTAATGCACATTAACTGCTCATCCAGACTTGGTCAGTGGAAGGGAAACTAATTCTTTGTAGAGCCATCACATGGCCTTTGGTTTAGAAGGTTCTGAGCTCTGAGAAAACTTGGTGGCCAAACAGACCACTGGTCACTAAGCAAGGTGACCTGGGCTTTGAGAAGGCTGCTTGTGAGATGGTTGAACATGCAAAGAGGCTAGGGAGGATGGACAGAGTTGGAATCTTGTGGTCTTTATGAAGGGCTTTGCTCAGAAGGAACGTGTGTTTTGGATTAGGAATTGAAATATAGAGACAAATTGTAGGAGGGGGATTGGAGCTCTTTTTAGACTCAGACATCTTCCCCAGGGCATCACTCACCCACAGAAAACTAGGGGCAAGAGAATTTGAAGGGGGGAAGCTCCTGGCTCAGGGGTTCAGCACAGGTCTCAGGGGTGCAGGCATCTGTGTCTTCAAGGAACTATCTACAATCCTGTACCATAGCCATCACATCATTGCACACTCTTGGAAAGTCGCTTGATCTCTCTAAATTTTAACACCCTCTATTGTAACATATAGGTTACAGCCCCAACTGTGTCACCGCTTCCTTCACAGCAGGGCTGGGTGTCAGAGGACATGATGATAGATGAGCTGTAAAGCCTTGTTTCTGTGAAAAAGCTGAAGAGTAAGTTTCCGTCCCCACTTATTGGTGCCATCCAAATGCCCCCTCTGCTTTCAACCACCAGATGCACCTTATTCTTGCCATCGTTCAAGACTGAACACTTACAGAGCGCTTATGAAGCAGTCCTTTACTTTTCTATTTATTTATTTGTCTATCTATATTTATTTATTTGTCTGCATCAGGTCTTAGTTGTGGCACATGGGATCTTCATTGCACCATGCAGATCTTTCATTTCAGTGCATTGACTCTCTAGATGTGGGATTTGGGCTCAGTAGTTGCACTATGTGGGCTTGGTTGCTCCGAGGCATGCGGGACCTTAGTTTCCTGACCTGAAATCAAACCCCTGTCCCCTGGGTTGTGAGGCAGATTCTTAACCACTGGACTGCCAGGGAGGTCCCTCCTTTATTTTTCTAGTATTTTATCCATATTTACTCATTCTGGACCTCATAATACTAAAATTAGGCCATATTAACATTTCTCCAACTCACCATAGGGAACTGAAGCAAAGAGGGATCCATACGTCATTCCCAAGTACCTGCTTCTCCTGAACAGGATCTGAATCTGGTCCATCAGGCATGGTTACCATGGGTTGCTGAGCTTCTAGGTCTCAGTTAAATAGAGATATTATCACACACAGCCAGTCTGTTGGGTGTTTTCAGTGCACATCAAACTGCTGATCTTCCTAAGTCCACCTTGGATTCAGGAGGCCCTGCTAGGCATCTGGTGAGGAAGGGGACCAAAGGATTGAACTGTGGATCAATGATTACTTTTTTCCCATGTGGTCCTCTGCCAGCAAGATGTCAACAGCTCTCTCCATGTTAATGCATTTCACAGGATGCTTTGCCCAGAAGGCAAGAACATCAACTACCAGCTGAGTCAAGAGGGTTCATAGTTGGCCACGAAAATGGGTGACCCAGTTGAAGGTACTGTGGAAATTTTCTCATTAAATTCACTCAAGAATAATTATTATAATATGTTCAGTGCCTCATATTTAAGAAAAAAATTAAAATATTAAGCAATGTTCTTCTTTTATTTCATGTTTTCAAACTGAAACAACATCAGTCGGTACTGTTTTAACTATGGAAGGAAAGATGCCTTTAAAGTTCAATATTTGCTTTGTGTATAAGAGTGAATATGGTCTCTAGCTATGGTTTTGACATTAGCTAATTTTTTAAACATTAGATGTGATATGTTTCTCCATGAAGCCATGTTTCAAGAATGCTTTAAATAATCTTTATTTAGAACAGGATTACATTGACATAAAAAGTATAGACAATATAGACAATTCCTGTATCTTATCACTCCAGTTTCAGCTAACATATGTTACTAACAGATAACATATGTAAGGTACATTTATTGTGATTAGGGAGAGAATATATTTTTAATAATTAAATACATAGTTCACCTAAGATTCTCACTTTGTGTTGTTACATTCAATGATACTGAAACAGAGCAGGACCATTTGCTCATTGGCCTCCCCCCGCCCCATTGCCACTTTTCTCTGCCTGCCTTTTGCCTGTGGAAAACTTTAACCAGAGAAAAGTTTAATCAGAGAAGCCAAAAATACTGAAACAAAGGAAAACAATAAAAGGAGACTAAGTAATAATAATGTAGTCATTAAACACAGTCAAGGATCTCTAGTTCTTTCTCAAGGTCTGTAGATAATATTCTGAGCCATATCCTGAGAGCTGTCTTACAGATACCAGAACACCAGATGAGGAAGTTAACTACATGAAGACCAGAATATATCCAGGATTTGAGCTGCCACAATTCTGAGGATTGACCACGGGAACAAGCACACCCCAGAACTGAAGATTAATTGCCTGAAACAACCAAGATGATGCTAGTCAGACCGATGATGACCAATTTTAAGATGACTGTGCTGTTTCTACATGTAACCTCCCCTCCTACTCTGTCTATAAAAGCTCTACCCCCTTGTAGGGAGTGGGGGGTAGGGGAGTCGGCCTGTGGACAGATGTCTGCCACCATCCCCAACCCCCCTAGTTGCCAGCATCTGAAATAAATCAAACTTTCCTTTCTACCAACCTGGCCTGCTTATTGGCTTTTGAGTGGCGAGCAGCCAGACCCTCCACACATACCTTTCACTAACAATATTTTAAATATGAAAAATGTTATTTATCACCATTATGGTACAATACAGAAATCTGTACACTAACGTTCATAGTGTATTCTGAATAGTCAAGAGACAGAAATGACACAAAGACCATTGAGTGATGAATGGATAAATGAAATATATACACAGAGTAGAATACTATTCAATCACAAAAATGAATTAAAGGTTGAAATATGCTACAAAATGAATGGCCCAAATAATGCAAAGATATATTATGGCTAGTGAAATAAGGCAGGCACAGGATGGCAAATGTTGTATGATTCCACTGCTTTAACATACATAGAATAGGAAAACTCATGGAAAGTGAAAGTAGAGATTAGAAATTATTAAAATAGAAATAGAAATTACCAAAGCCATGAAGCAAGAGGGAAGGTGGATTATGACTTAATGGGTACAGAGTTTATATTGGATCTGATGACTAAGATTTAGATGTTGATAATGTTGATAGGTACACAACATCATGAAAGTAGAAAATGCTATGGAACTTTTAAAAATTCTTACAAATTAGAAAAGAATTAATACAATCTATCTTTGATCAGAGTGCTTAATTGCTAAGTTGTGTCTGACTCATGTGAGCTCATGAACATCAGCACACCAGGCTTCCCTGTCCTTCACTATCTCCTGAAGTTTGCTCAAATTCAGTCCATTGAGTCAATGATGCCATCCAACCATTTCATTCTGTCCCCCCCCCCTTTCCTCTGCCCTCAATCTTTCCCAGAATCAGGGGCTTTTCCAGTGAGTCTGCTCTTCACATCAGGTGGCCAAAGTATTGAAGCTTCAGCATCAGTCTTTCCAGCGAATATTCAGGGTTGACTTCGTTTAGGATTGACTGGTTTGATCTTGCTGTCCAAGGGACTCTGCAGAGTCTCTTCAGCACCACTGTTCTAAGTATCAGTTCTTTGGCACTCAGCCTTCTATATGGTCCAAGTCTCACAACTGTACCTGACTACTGAAACATAATGTGATTTTTAGTGCTTCCCTTTGTCATACTGACAATTTCAAGTTGATCAGGTTCTCCTTAGCTAGAAAACTAAAGGCTTTCTGTCTCATTACTAAAATGTACATTTCCTTAGCTTTCCTCCACCCACCAGGAAGGTTGTCCAATAGATCTCAACCCACACTTCTTAACCACCCACATCCATACACTCCCCCCATGTGTCCACATTAGCAAGGTCTTTGCAATCAGCATCACAGGTGTCCTGACAATTCCTCTATGTCCTCCTAAAGCTCCCTAAGGACCAGCTGGAGGAGTTATCCAGTTGAAAGTTGGAGGAAGAGGCTCTGCCTACCTCTGTGGTAAGTGTTCCTTATTTATCTGAGATAAAAGTGTTGCCTCATGTCTTTATTTTTCAGTTGAATTCAGGTAAAGTTTCTCTATTCCAGACAGCTGATACATACAGTTTTCAATTCTGTGGATGAATGTTGAGTCTCCCAACAGATAACTTATTCAAAAGGACATTTTTTAAAAATGACAACATAAATTAGAAACTGTGGTCGGGAGCACATTCCTTAGAAGAAAAAATTCCTTGTTGAAATAAAATGTTCTAATTGCTGGTCAAAATGGGCTTGAGAGATATTTCAGGAAAAGCTCGTGCCTTTCCCACAGGCATCCTCTCTGCTTTCTTTTGGGGCAGTGGACTCAACAACAAATTCCCATTTGATTTTCTGAGAGCAAAATGAGAATGAAAGACTTGTATGCTCAGTACACAAGAGGCTGACACCCTCATACTGTTGTCTTCTCTCTGATCTCAGGTGCATGGTAGAGCAAACAAAAGCAATTTGCATGCAGGGACACCCCTCTGCTGAGGAATAATCTAGCTGATGAAGGTGGGGTTCTCTTGCCTGCTCTGGTTGGAGAGGAACCCTGATTCTGTGTGCCTACAGGGGATGAGGGCTGGGAGCACAGAGCAAGAGACTGATCCGCCCATATATTATATAATATATATATACATGTATATATGAAACATATATATGTATATATATTATATAATATATATATATGGAGGTCTCTGTGTTCACAGAATCCAGGGAAGCTATGGGCAGATTAACAGTTGACTTTTGGCCCAGGCATTAGTATGAACGTTACCTCAAGATCTACATCCTTCTGTCAAATTACAGAGAATTGTGTAGCTTCATGTAGACAATACAGGTCTCATTCATCAGTGCAGGTATCATTGCATAAATAGATAAGAATGGGGAAAATGTGTTATTGTATTCGGTAACATTACCTTTCAAGTGATCAATTCCTTCAGCATACACCCAAGGGATAGTGGCAACAAAGAACTCAAAATAAAACTTGATTGTTAGCCTGGTGAACATGACTCTTACTGCAGATCTCCTACCTGGATTACAGACAGTCAGTGCTTACTGTGCTTTCTGTAAGTAACTGTCCCACTAAACGCATGATCCTTGTGAATATGGAGAGACACTGACTCTATGGACATGCACAGCCTATGTAGACAAATTAACATTGATAGAAAAATATGATATTATTGATAGGGGCTGTACTTAAATAGTAAGAATTCAGTATTATCAGATCTTGCATATTTGATTTTCCTTAAGACAAATGATTAGCAAATAAATATAATAGCATACTTTACCTAGGATTGAATTCCGTCCTCTAACAGAGTTTACTTTTAATCAAGAACAAAGTCTCATAGAAAGCATGATAAGTAGAGTAGCAGCAACTGTGGATCCTGGAGGGAGAATGATCTGGGAAAAATCAAGAGACCATGGTAATTTAGTAGGAACTCAAAATAAGCAGGAGGACTCATGGGACTCTTTTACTGAACAGTATCATGTGCTTTAGAGTTTTTCTTTCTTTCTTTCTTTCTTTTTTTTTTTTTTGATTGAATATTTTCTTTTGATTAGGTTCCTCTTAGCTAGAAAGCCAAAGCTCTGTTTTCATCTCCTTCCTCCTCTACTTTCCTTCCTCCTCTAAAGCGGATGGGTGAACACAAGTTCAGCCCATGTTTACTAAACTTCCACATCCAAACACACCACCCCATGTCCACACAAAGAGGAAGACCCCTGAATGGTTCCCAAGCAGCCTCACCAGTGTTCAAACAGCCACTCTCTGTCCCTCTAGGTTTCACTGAGGACCTGCCAGTCAATCTAACTAGTGACAGGACAGAAGAGAGAGTGTTTCTCCAAGGCAAGCTGTTCTTTGTTTTCAAAAAGTAGATTTAGTTTATGAGTATATGAGGGTGTTCATTCCGGATATAATGATTCTCTTGGTTGGTATAATGTAAAGTGAGAATCTTATTACCAACTCATGACGCCTCAGTTAATAGTATATTAAAATTGTTAGCATCTCTACACTCTTTCTAGTACAGAGTTCTCTCTCTTGCAGCAATTTGTCCTCTAGGAAAGGAGTTCTGCAATTTCCAACCCAAATGGGCTTGGGAATTCCATCCTCCAGGCAAAGGTCTTGCCTTTCATCCTGAGTGTGTGTGCTCTGATCTTGCTGGGTTCCCTGGACTCCACACTGCTCCTCATCAGGTCTCCTACTGTCCCCAGATGAACCAAAGACTGTGCCTCCATGTGATTTTATCCTCATATTGTCTTCTCTTCCGTATTTGTATTTGGCCCTTTCTGAACGTGAAAGCAATATGTATTCTAAAATCTTTAACTTGGTGAGGAAAAGCTTTGTAGATGAGAAAGTTGAGACTTTCTCGCTGATTTTAATGTGGAGGGCAAATTGATTTCAAATTCCTGCTGGGAATGAGTGTAGGGGCCCTGGTCATAGAAAGTAATTTATAAATACAGTAATATGGCTGATTACTGCGGTTCCAGGAAGAAGCTGCATTGTGGTTAATAGTGTACATTTCTGTCCATGGGAATGGGTGTGTCTGTATGTGTAATGTATAGTGTGATTTTTGTGTGTGTGTGAATATTTTTGTGTTGTGGTTTCCTTGATGTTTGTCCCCCTAAACATTACTGTTACTGGTGTCAACTTCCCCACATAAATTCCCATCACCACTGAATGAGTATGTATATAAAATGAAAGTATACACATTCACTGTTTGCATTGATTTTATACGAAGTGAACATCCTTTAACCTGGAAGACAAATCTCATCACTACTCAATAAAATGTTTACGGGAATCTTTTAAATTTTATTTATTTATTTATTTATTTATTTATTTTACTGACTGTGCTGGGTCTTCTTTGCTGTGCAAGCTTTTCTCAACTTGTGGAGAGCAAGGCCTATTCTCTAGTCGTGGTGTGCAGCCTTCTTACTGTGGAGGCTTCTTTGTTGCAGACCATGGGTTCTAGGGCTTTTGGATTGCAGTAGTTTTGGCATGTGGGCTCAGTAGTTGCGGCTTCTGGGTTCTAGAGCACAGGCTCAGTAGTTGTGGTGCATGGGTCTAGTTGCTCTGCAGCATGTGGAATCTTTGTAGATCAGGGATCCAGCCTGTATCTCTTGCATTGGCAAGTAGATTCTTCCCACTGAGGCACCAGGGAAGCCCTACAGGATTCTTAATGAGCAAAACTGCATTTCAAAATCCCCCTTACTGGGTCAATCACACCTTCATTTAATAGTAAATTTCATCTCTTAGTGGTCTTATGGCATTTTGATTGGTCATGATTCATCACTCTGCTATGTGTCTGATTCACAATCTTTCCTTTTAGAGTCTCTGAATGAATCCTCCCCGCCTCATCTCAGGTACTTAGTACTGGAGAGGCTCCTTCCTTCTGCATGGAACCCCTGGTGGTATCCACGTGCCACACCCTTTTCTTGAGGAATCTGAGAAAAGAGGAGACTTCACAAATAGATGGAGGAACTTCAGCCCAGTTTTGCCTCTTAAGCTTTCAAGCGTCCAGTCAGCCCTGTTAACTCCATGCACTGTGTTGTTCAACAGGTCCCTAGAACTTTTCCATCTTGAAACTAAAATTTTATAAACGTTGAACAGACATTCCCTGTGTTACCTCCTCCCAGCTCTTTGAACCACCCTTCTACTCTCTGCTTCTCTGAATTTTCCTTTAGATACCTCAGGTAAATGGAATCATGCGATATTTGTCCTGCTTTGACTGGCTTATTTCACTCTTACCAGTGTACTCCAGTTTTATTCATATTGCTGCAAATGACAGGATTTCCTTCCTTGCAAAATACAGAGTCACATTTCAGTGTATGTGTACACCAGATTTTCTTCATTGATTCATCTGCTTTTGGGCACAAGGCAGTTTTTCTCTCTTGGTTGTTGTGTATAAAGCAGCAATGGACATGAGATTGTATATATCTCTTGGACATTGTAGTTTAATCTCCTTTGGAAATGAACTGAAAAGAGTGATTCCTTGATCTTATAATTCTCTTAATAATATTTTGAGTGACTTCCAAATTGTTCCATAATGGCTATGCCATTTTAATTTCATAATGGCTATGCCATTTCTATGAACTAGGTACAGAAGTTCCACTTCTCCAAATCCTTGCCAATATCTGGGAGTTTTTTCTTCCTCTCTCTCTCTCTTTTTTTTTTTTTTTTTTTAATAATATACATCCTGAAAGGTGATATTTCCTTCTGACTTGGTTTCTATTTCACTGATACTTAGTGATGTTGAGCACTTTTCCTATATATATTGATCACTTCTCTATCTTCTATGAAGAAATGTCTATTGAAGTTTTATATACATTTTAAACTCAGTTATTTGCCTGCTGTTGTTTTGAAGTTAAGTTGTACTCATTTCTTATATATTCTGGATATTGGTCCCTTATTCAGATACAAAGTTTGCAGATATCTCATTCTATAAGTTACATTTTTTATTTTTCTGATGATTGTTGAGAAGACTGTTCTTTCTTCACTTGATGAATTTAGGACCTTGGCAAAGACCATTTGGCCACACATGTGTCAATTTATTCAAGATTCCCTTCTTAGGGTTCATTGGTCTCACTGCCTATTTTGTTGCCGGTAGAACGCTGTTTTGACTGCTGTGGCATTCTGATGTGTTTTGAATTCAGGAAGTCTTAAGGGCAATTGTTCTCTGCTCTCAAGACTGTTTTGTCTCTTTAGGTTACTTCTAGTTTCCATAAGTATTAGTATTTTGGAATGAATTTTCCATTACGTGAAAATGACATGAGGTGGTGTGAGAGGTTTCAATACATATGTACATTACTTTTAATAGTATACAAAGTTCAACAACACTAAATATTCCAGTCTATGAATATGCTATGTCATTCCAATTACTTGTCCCTTCCTTCTTTCAACAGTGACTTATGATTTTCAGTGCACAAATGTTTCATTACTAAGGAGACTTTTCCACTGCCTTGCTTGGGTCCCCTAGAGTCAGGGAGGGAAAAATGGTCTCATGAAGAGAGTGAAATTTTCTCCATCCCTCTATACCAGCCCTCTGGTTACTTGTAGTACAGTGCCGGGGGCCAGCGTGAGGAATCCTGCCTGTGACAAGGTCATGCGAAAGGAAGCCTGACAAAACGCAAGGACGTGATCAGGCTTCAGGGGTTCCCCCTGGAATTTCCTGAGCATCCACCCCCCAAGACCAGAGTCTGCCTGCTTTACTGTGTTATGCTTTCCACCTACTCTTCTGACATAAACAGGGGGCTGTCCCCCCACCACCTTTTTCTGGAAAAAATTAGAATTTTTAGATAATAAATCTCCTGGGCATAATATGAGTGTTTCAATCCAAAAACCCCTCTGATGGCTTTCTAGCCTGCCTGCAGGACTTGTACAGCTGCACATGTGATTGTTTGAGGCCCCTGACCGCAGGAGGCACAGGAAGCTTAAAATATCCTAGGAATGTAGGGGCTTCCAAGGAGTCAAAATCATTAGAATAGGACTGATTAAAGGTTTCATTTGTTGAGCCAATCCTTGCTGCCAAATTTTCATATCTTTTATTTGTAGATATAGTTGATGTATAGAAAAACAGGTAGTAGACCTGGTATTAGCAACATTAGATCTTTGAGTTAAGTACTTTTTGTTATAACCCACTGCACCTTTGTTCTACAGGAATGTAACTTTATTTAGTACTTTGAGGGTGATGCGGAGTAAAGAAAAAACACTTCTAGGGAAAAGGAGTTTTCTGGTTGATAGACAATTATCCAGGAAGAGAGCCATAAAAATGTTAACAGGCCTCTTGGCCAGAAGATAATGTAAATCAACTGAGACCTTTTGTATATGGGAGGGTATGCAAAAAGAAGCCTGGTCTCAATGAGGGTCAGGACTGCTGCCCCTGCATAACTCTGCATATTCCATTATTTCTTTATGTACAACTTGGAGTATATAAACTGATTTTGAAAAATAGTTTTTGGAGTCTTGCACCGATGCTGGGCTTCCCCATGTTGTTCTTTTCTCCCCTTTTTCGGCTGAATTCCCATCTGGAGCAGGGAGGCTCACCACGTCTACTTACTTGCTCTGGCTGCTAAGATCCACGCGAAAGGGATCCTAAGGCGGGGTACCCTTCGATATTCAAGTGGGCACGGGTGGCCTAATGTAGATGGTGCAAAAATCTTGTCTCAAGGTTTTATTGGTTTTCCCCGTAAACCAAGTTATTCAGACTTTTTTCTCCACCTAAATTAACTACTATACTATTTCTTCCTAATCTAATCTTATATCTCTAAATACAAAAGTTTTCCTCACCTATCCATCTCCCCTTTGAATCTCCCTAGATCCTGGACCCTGGCAGTACAGGAGTGCTGGGCCATGCCCTTCACCTCTACCTACAAGTGAGCCCCCTACTGGGAATTTTCTTTGGATCTGAGTGGTCACCTTACTATAGGAATGTCCACAAGGGCTCTCCCAATGCCTGGTCTGGGTCCAAGAGTCCCAGATACCTACAAATGATCATCTCAGGTCATCCAACTTTCTGTAATAAAGAACAACCACAACAAGCAGTTCAATGCCTTTTCCTTGTCTTTGGAGCTCTTAAAGCTGAACTTTCCAGTGTAGTGGTCACTAGTCAGATCTGCCTATATATAATGAACATATTTCAAACAATAATTAACTTTAAATTAAATAAACAACAAAAATCATGCAATTGCTTGGTCACACTATCCATATTTCAAGTGTGTCCATAAGAGTTGGAATTTCAGGTTGATAAGCTTGAAGATAAGAGCAAAACTGGACCTGTAAAAGTGTAAGGTTGAAAGGTGATTCTCTCAGCATTTCTCTCTCAGGTGAAAATTTGCAGCCATGATTGCAAAGCACAGGAGAGGCCTGAGAACCCAGAGGGAAGACCAGGGAGATGCTGTGTGAGCCAAGTGGAGGAGGAGAGATGGATGGGTCAGCTTGTATGATAACTGCATTACTGCTCATGGCTTTCTTTCTGCAGAATGGAACTTGGAGCATATTTGTGGTGGTGATGTGGAGGAGAATGCAACTCTAAGGTGAGATTTAGAAAGACAGGGTTCCTGGACCACTCAGGTTGCACCTGCTTATTTTGAGATGATGGAAGGTGAATATAAACTGAGGAAGAAAAGAAAAAGTGTAGAATTGTGAATTGATTTTTTTATATTTTAATGATGAAATAAAGCTATGTGTCCATGTGCTTTATTGTGCTGTTCTTAGAGTCATCCCTTCTTGCTTTTCCATTTAGTAATGTCCTTTCTCACAAGACTCCTCTTTTATTGCCTTTTCACTGCCAAATATGAAAGCTTGGCATCTGGTTAGTACCTGTAGGGTATTATGCACAAGGGACTTTGTTTTCATCTTTAAATGTTCCTATAATAATCATATCCTAGTGAGCACAAGTCTCATAGTTACTGAAGACCAAGTTCTTGCAGTGAGTGTCAGGTGGTGGGTGAGATGTGAACCTTCTCCCTCTGCATTTTCAGGACGTGTGTCTTGCCCTCATGTTTGTCCTCACTGTTTATTCCTCGTATGAAGGGTGCTCTCAGGGTTGGATGAGTCAAAGCACACAAGCTCTGGCGCCCCTGCCTGGGTCCTGGAGCTCATCTCAGCATCACACCTCCCCAAGGATGCTGTGCTGAAGGTTCTTTCATGTGAGAGCAGTCCATGTCCCCCTAGAGACCAGCATGGCTGCAGATTCTAGAGACTGTGAAGACGCCGCTGGCTTTCTTTACACATTTGCTCCAGCGGGCCTACTGACCTGGTCTCCTGGGACTGACCAGACCTAGGTCAGAGACTCAGAGCAGCAGGACCTGGGGTGAATGTTCCCTTTAGAACCCACTACTCCCTCTAGACAGCTCTGCCCCTGCTCCCAAAACCCCAGTCCTGCCCCCCTGTGACCTTTCCTCAAGATGTTCCCTGGTGTCATCTTCCCCGTCTTCCCAGCAAGATTGAGGTAAACCCTGGCAGGTGCTGTGTGTAGATGAAGCTTCTCTATCTGTAGAACTTTGGGGGCACCATTTCATACTAAGATAATTTGGACACTTTAATTTTAATATTCTTTTCATCCTCTCTAAGAGGCTAAGAGTCTTAGGCAGTTGTTTTGAGAATTAAGTTTCTCCCAGTTATCTAAAGTTATCCCAGGCATAAAACACTTATTTGTTACCTGAAGTTGGTTGTGTGTCTAGTCTGTTGTGAAAAATGTTGCAATAAATTTAGGAATTTGCTTTGTGATGCTGATTTAATTTCCTTTGTATATATATCCAGAACTGTGTTTGCTGAATCATATGTTATTGTTTATACTTTTTTTTGGTACATTATATCCCTATGACTTACTTTATTTATTTATTTTTTGGTTTGGTTTCTCTTTGGGCTACTTTATTTATTTTTAATATAAATTTATTTATTTTAATTGGAGGCTAATTACTTTATAATATTGTATTGATTTTGCCATACATCAACATGAATCTGCCATGGGTGTACACGTGTTCCCCATCCTGAACCCCCCTCCCACCTCCCTCCCTGTACCATGCCTCTGGGTCATCCCAGTACACCAGCCCCAAGCATCCTGTATCATGGACTGGCGATTCATTTCATACATGATAAGGAAACTCTGTAGTGTTCTTTGTGGCTCAGCTGGTAAATAAACCACCTGCAATGCGGGAGACCTAGGTTCAGTCCCTGGGTTGGGAAGATACCCTGGATAAGGGAAAGGCTACCCACTCCAGTATTCTCGCCTAGAGAATTCCATGGATGGAATAGCCCATGTGACACAAAAAGTCGAACATAACTGAGTGACTTTCACTTTCCACAAAATAGCTGCACAATTTACATTCCTACCAGAAGTGTACAAAGGTTTCAGCTCCCCACATCATGGCCTTAACCTCTTAATTTTTTGCGTTTATCACAAACAACCTAACAGGGCATGAGGTGTTGATTTGCATTGCTCTGATGATTAGTGAGGTTGAAAACTTTTTCCTGTGTATGTTATCCATTTGCATATCTTGTTATGGAAATGTCTATTTACACCTTTGCAGTCTTCAAATTGTTTATTTGCCATTTTAATTTTTTGCTTGTTTTGCATTTTAGTTGTGGAATTTTCTTGTATATTTTAAGTATGAGGTCTTTATCTGATATTTGGTTTGTAATTTTTCTGTAGGTTGTCTTTGTGTCCAACTGATTTTTGAAGATACTACCTTTTCCCTATTTTGTTATCTTAGAATCTTGGTGAATTTCATTTGACCATGGATCCATGAGTTTACTTGGGGCTTTTTATTTTGGTCTTTAGGGCTATGCATCTGTTTCTGCCAGTATCATATAGCTTTAAATCCTATATCTTTGTAATGTATTTTGAAATCAGAGGTGAGAAATTTGATCTTTGTTCTCAAGATTATTTTGTTTATTTGGGGTCCTTAGTGGTTCCACATGTATTTTTCGACTTGTTTTTTCCATTTCTATGAAAATGACATTAACAATTTGATTGGTGTTGCAGTGAATTTATACTTAGCTTTCGGTAGTGTACAAATGTCAACAGTAGTAACTCTCAAGTCTATGAGCAAGATATGTCATTTCAGTTCCTCGCGCCTTGTTTTACTCTCTCAGTGTGGTGTTCATTGTGTTGGTTGTGTCTCTCTGAAGGCCTTGTGTCCCTTCCCTCCCTGATCTCAGAGTCAGTGGTGGAGGGATGGGTTCGTGAGGAAACACAGTGTCCCTCTCTCCCTCACTTCTTCTCTGATGATGTTCAGCACAGGCGCCCTGGGCCCTGTGTCCATACCTGTCCCTTCAAGAGGAACACGTGCTGGGAATTCCTCTAAGATCTGTGTGTTGACATTGCTGTTTCAGTGTCCCAAAGGCTCATAAGTACCTGGGATGTGTGCATGAGGCCAGGAAATACCTATAAATGAGTCGTCAAGTCAGGCCAGACAAACACTCTGCAGAAGCTGTTAGGCTACACTTCACAGGCTTGTAAGCCCTGTACTTGCCTGGACTTGAGGCCAAAGAAAGATACCAGAGTCAATGACAGAAATACTAAAGGAAAATAGATGGGATGTCCTGCATGTCTGAAGTGAAAGGGTCCTGGTGAGACACCTGCTACGGTAGCAGGTAACAGGCAGAACACAGCAGCAGCATTCTTCACCCTGTGGGGAATAGGGAGTCTACCAGTTAGTTACAGGGGGAATTAAAGCAGATTGGCTCATTGGTTAGCAGGGAAACCAGCCATGTCCCTCTTACCCTTTCAAGCTAAAAACTTTCATCAGGCACAAGTTTTTCCTTTGTTAATCAATCAGCAAACAGCCATCTTGAAATGGCCAGACAATGCATGTGAAATAGCAAGGAACAGGATGGTAGAATCCTATATGTATCATACTGGCTGTGCTGGGTCTTGGTTGCTGCACAGGCTTTTATCTGCCTGTGGAGAGAGAGGCCTACTCTCTAGTTGTGGTGCACAGATTTCTCACTGTGGCAGCTTCTTTGTTTCAGAGCACGGGTTCTAGGGCTCTTGGGCTTCAGTTTTGGCATATGGGCTCAATGGTTGCTGCTCCTGGGATCTAGAGCACTGGATCAATAGTCATGGCCCACAGACTTAGTTGCTCTGCAGCATGGGAATCTTCCCAATCAAGGATCAAGCCTGAATCTCTTGCACTGGCTTGCAGATTCTTAACCACTGAGCCACCAGGGAAGCCTACAGAATTATTAATGAACAAACTCCATTTCAGGATCCCCCTTACTGGGTCAATCGCAGCTTCATTTAATAGTAAATCTCACCTCTTAGTAGGTCATATGACATTTTGATTGGTTGTGATTCATCACTCTGCCACTTCCCTCATTCAAACTCTTTCATATTAGAGCCTCAGAATGAATTCTCCCCTCTCACCTGAGACACCTAGTCCTGGGGTTGGGGGCTCCTTCCTTCTGGAGGGAGCCTCTGTTGGTACCCACATGCCACACCCAGTTCTAGAGGAATCTGGGAATGGAGGAGCCTTCAGGCATAGAGGAAATTCAGTTCAGTTTTGCCTTGTAAGTTTTGATGTGTCCAGTCAATCCTATTAACTCCATGCACCCTATTGTATAGCAGGGCTCTAGAATTTTTCCATTGCAACTAAAACTTTGTAACTATTAAACAGACACTTCCCATAACAGACACTCCCCATATCAACCTCCTCCCAGCTCTTGGAACCACTCTTCTACTCTCTGCTTCTCTGAGTTTTCCTTTAGATACCTCAGTTAAATGGACTCACGCAGAATTTGTCCTCCTTTGACTGGCTTATTTCACTCTTACTAATGTCCTCCAGCTTCATGCATACTGCTGCAAATGACAGGATTTCCTTCTTTTTTAGACTGACTCACATTCCACTGTACATATACACCACATTTTCTTTGTTGATTCATCAGATTTGGGGCACTGGGAAGTTTTTCTATCTTGGTTGTTTTACACAGTGCAGTAATGGACATGAGGTTGTAGATCTCTCCTGGACATTCTAGTTTTATCTCCTTTGGACATAAACTCTAATGAGTGATTGCTACATCTTATGATATAATTTTCATAGTAATTTTTTCAGGGACCTCCACTGTTTTCCATAATGGCTATGTCAATTTAAATTCCTACCAACAGGGTACAAAGTTCCACTTCTCCACACCCTTGCCAACATCTGTTTTATACATACATATATATATATATATATATATATGTATATACATATATACACACACACACACACACACACACACACATATATATATATATATATATATATATATAATGTGCATCTTGAAAGGTGATCTCTCTTTTTGATTTGGTTTCCATTTCTCTGATACTGACTAATATTGAGCACTTTTCCTATATATACTGATCACTTCAATGTCTTCTATGAAGAAATGTCTATTGAAGCTCTTTACACATTTTTTAAACTCAATTATTTGCCTGCTGTTGTTTTCAAGTTGAGTTGTACTTCTTTCTTATATATTCTGTATATTGGACCCATATACAGTTACAAAGTTTGCAGATACTTCCTCTCATTATATAGGTTGCCTTTTTATTCCGTTGATTGTTAAGGAGATTATTCTTTCTTCACTTGGTAAGTTTAGAACCCTGACAAAGATCATTTGTCCACAAATGGCAATGATCCAGTGGCAAAAACCAAGCGAACAAACAGACAAAAATTCACCACCTGCAGTCTTCTAAAATGAAGTATCTATTGATGCTACAGATTTTGAAGAACATACTGCAAAATATTTTGGTGAAACTAGACAGACAGGATAGCTAGATCAGATATCCACTCCTTACTAACTTGAAGATCTTATAGTGAAGAAAATGAGAAATTCAGTACAGGCCAAGAAACCACAGTTCTTCTGTGGTTACTCTGAGTCTCTTATTTCTTAGAAATGCATAAAATACATCTACCTGAAATTAAATTCCCCAAGTTGGTCATTAGAGTAGCAATATTATAATGTAACTTAAGATGTTTGTTTGAAATTTCTGGTTTTGACTGGGAAATAAGAAGGCCCTGAGAATTAAGAGTTGTAACTTTGATAGTTTCTTATTTACCTGATTATATCCCATCTCTCTTCCACCACTTTCCCCTCCTTTGGAGAGATCAGATGACTCCTCTCTTTGTTGTTTAGTCACTAAGTCATGTCTGACTCATTTGCAACCCCATGGACTGCATGCTTCCAGGTTTCTCTGTTCACGGGATTTACCAGGTAAGAATTCTGGGGAGTGTTGCCATTTCATTCTTCGGAGGATCTTCCCAACACAGCGATTGAATCGAGTCTCCTCCATTGCAGGTTGATTCTTTACTACTGAGCCACCTGGGGGACTCTTATTTCAGTCTCTATAATGCCTTGGCCTGAGGCAGAACTTTGCAAAAGTATGGTGATTGCTTCAGAAACCACCACCTCTCACTTGCTACAGACTCATGGCTAGAACATGATTTCAGCAGAACACATAGCATTGAATATAAATCTTGTCCTAGGAAGAGCTATTATACATCCTGAAAATTTTTTGATATTTTAACAACTGAGTTTATACATTGGATGTGCTACATGGGATCCCTGTGTGCACGTGTCCTCATGCCAATGGTAGGACAGCTCTAGACAGTCAATGTTCTAAATTTGAAGATCAGGGTGGAAATAGAAGAAGTTGAGACTTGTGCAAAAAAGACAGGATTTCAGGCTCTGCAAAAGTATTCTGCCATGATAGAGTGGTTTTTTACTCTAATTTTCACGCTCCTTGAGCATTTGGGAAACCAGTATGGCATCTCCAGTGCAGTGAGAACTATGCTTCTTATTGTTTTGGAGAACATATGTGTGTGTGTAGTCTAAGATCACAACTATTTCAGGGAACTAGATAAAGATCTAAGTGCCCTGTTCATTTCCCTATACACCCCACATCTAAATCACAGGAAGATTTTCTTTCTTATCTCTACTCAGCTATTCATTTATCTTGGTCACAGAACAAAAAGAGGGGAGATGGGTGTGTCTGAGTGTGTGTGTAGAAATTAAAAAAACACATCGTGATTTTAGTGGCATGTGTTTCCTACTCATGCAAATGTCTTTAAATGGTAAGAGATTCTTCAACTTCTAGGACTGCCCCTTCCCAGAATCCCCTCACAAATCACTACCTTCTGTAATTTATAATGAAATTTTTTCTCAAATTTCAAAATAAAGTTTCAAGATAAAAACTGTTCTTATTTAATATGGGATATTTTACTTTATTCCTTTAGTTTAGGTGACATTTTTATTTAGAACTCAGTAACACTCAGACATAACATTTATCATCATTCTATTCAAATTTTATATACAAAATCCCTATTTCCATTTATGTCTGCTCCATATCCACTGTGACCAAGGAATACCTGTTTATTTCTGAATAGTTATGAGATCTAACGCAATTGGCAACCATTACACTCACTATATGCCTTTATATTTGGCTTTCTAATTTCTAAGTATATGGATTTAAAAAATATGTATAAAATAAAGGCTAAGTTATTCACATTTAATATAAATAGAAAATAAACCCTATTAAGGATGGTGACTTCTTAAAGAAGATATTTTTAATCAATCTTCCAATATTTGAGACAAAGAGTAATTTATGATTTTGTCATGAAACTAATTCCAAAAGAGAATAAAAGTACTAAGTTTATGCATTTTAGAACTGCATTATGCACAGATATTGAGAACATTTTAATATTGAAAATATATTCCCTGTAACATCAGAAGGCTGATATACAGGCTGATATAAGGCAGATACCATCAGAAGGCTGATATAATATAAATGTATTATAAAATACAGGTATAGCTGTATTTTATTGACAACTAGAAATATATAACTAAGAAATACGTTGTAACCAAAAATTTAAAGTGGTTTTCTAGTCCCCAGTATTTTAATTTTAAAAATAATACCCAGTGTCACGTCAGTTCAGTCACTCAGTCGTGTCTGACTCTTTGCGACCCCTTGAATCGCAGCACACCAGGCCTCGTGTCCATCACCAACTCCCGGAGTCTATTCAAACTCATGTCCATAGAGTTGGTGATGCCATCCAGCATCTCATTCTCTGTCGTCCCTTTCTCCTCCTGCCCCCAGGCCCTCCCAGCATCAGGGTCTTTTCCAATGAGTCAGTTCTCACATCAGGTGGCCAAAGTACTGGAGTTTCAGCTTCAACATCAGTCCTTCCAGTGTATATTCAGGACTGGATTTCCTATAATATTGACTGGTTTTATCTGCTTGCTATCTAAGGAACTCTCAAGAGTCTTCTCCAACCACAGTTCAAAAACGTCAATTCTTTGGTGCTCAGCTTCTTTATGGTCCAACTCTCATATCCATATTTGACTATTGAGAAAACCACAGCTTTGACTAGTCAAACCGTTGTTGGCAAAGTAATGTCTCTGCTTTTGAATATGCTGTCTAGATTTGTCATGACTTTTCTTCCAAAGAGCAAGCATCTTTTAATTTCATGGCTGCAGTAACAACCATCAGCAGTGATTTTGGAGCACAAGAAAATAAAATCTGTCACTGTTACCATTGTTTTCCCATCTATTGGCCATGAAATGATGGGACTGGATGCCCATCTTAGTTTTAACTTTAGTTTTTTGAATATTGAGATTTAAGCTAGCTTTTTCACTCTCCTCTTTCCCTTTCAGCAAGAGGTTCTTTAGTTCCTCCTTGATTTCAGCCATAAGGGTGGTGTCATCTGCATATTTGAGGTTATTGATATTTTTCCCAGCAATCTTGACTGTAACTTGTGCTTCATCCATCCCGGCATTTCGCATGATGTACTCTGAATATAAGTTAAATAAGCAGACTGACAATATACATCCTCGTCGTACTCCTTTCCTAATCTGAAACCAGTCTGTTGTTCCATGTCTGGTTCTAAGTGTTGCTTCTTCACCTACACACAGATTTCTCAGGAAACAGGTAAATTGGTTTGGTATTCCCATCTCTTGAAGAATTTTCCACAGTTTGCTGTGATCCACACAGTCAAAGATTTTGCATATTCAATAAAGCAGAAATAGATTTTTTTTTTTCCTGGATCTCTCGCTTTTTTAACAATCCAACAGATGTTGGCAATTTGATCTATTTTCCACTGCCTTTTCTAAATCCAGCTTGAACATCTGGAAGTTCACAGTTGATGTACTGTTGAAGCCTGGCTTGGAGAATTGTGAGTATTACTTTGTTAGTGAGTGAGATGAGTGCAATTGTGCAGTAGTTGGAACATTCTTTGGCATTGCATTTCTTTGGAATTGGAATGAAAACTTCACAGAAATGCTTAGCATGATATAAACATTAGAATGATATAAACATTCTCATTTTATGCATGATGCTGTTCTTAACAATAAGAAGTAAACACTGTTAAAAAACAAAAAAATAGAAAAAAAATTCAAGTTTTGAAAAGACATCATACATCAGAATTGAGAAAACTCAGAAATCAGTGTGGGGAATTCAGAAAATTTAGAAAAAATTTAAAAATCATTTTGTAAATGAAAGTGAAAGTAGGGGTAACACATTGAGAAATAATGCCTTATAAGAAACAGTAGATGAAGAATCTCTTAAAATATATATATATATATATATTTAAAAACTCCTGGCAAATAAATCAAGGAAAAAGCTGTAAAATATTTGATGAATATGTTAAAAGTGGAAGATCATCATAAGAGATCGATAAATGCATGATTGTTGTTGTTCAGTTGCTCAGTTGTGCCCAACTCTCTGCAACCCCATGGACTGCAGCACAATAGGCTACCCTGTCCTTGTACGAATGATTGGAGTCTCTGAAAGTAATATCACAGCAAAAATACACAGCTAATATTAAACATTATGATCAAAGTTTTCTGAATAAAAGGCTTTGAAACTGTTTATTAAAAAGAATAATGAGTATGCTCTTGCAAATGAAACTGTAGTAAAGCTACTAGGCTTTAAAAATAAAAGTCTTTTGGGTAGCTGGAATAAAATAGAGGGAGAAATATAAGGGAATAAAAACTAGATTTTTAAGAGCCTTTTTGGAGAGAAAGTCTCTGTGTTAGAAGAAAAGAGACAAACACATTTAAGTAACACAAGCAGAGAAATGATGAATCATGAACTTTTTACCAGCCAAGTAGAATGAGTTTCAAAAGTCTTTACACACAAATAATGAAAGATCTAGGGTATATTGATCTCCTATGACTAGTGAAATAAGCAGACATGAGAAAACAGAATCCTTAATGACAATAACATGCGGACAGATATAAGGACTAAAGTTGCAGTTCCTCACTCAACAAAGACTGAGTTGTGTGAAGGCGGTGATCTTGGTAGTGGACACGAGGGTGATTGCCTTGCAACAATTCATTAAGTTCTACCTCTGTTGAGGGTGCTTTTCTACCCATGTGTGTATTTAAAAAATAAATAAATAAAAGTAACAAGATAAATTAAAAACTTTAATGAAACACCTTACCTATAAATATTGAACATACAGATACATACAGATCTTGTAGATAAAACATACTAAATCTATACAACAAAACAACTTAAGTTATACTAAATGAGGGCCCCCAGGAAAGAAGCAGTGAGGCCTCCCCTGGTCTGGTCCAGATGAGGCTTCTGGTGTTGTGGGGGCTCCATCTTGTCTGGGGTCCAGAATGGGGTCCAGGTCTTCAGGGATTCAGCGTAGAGCCTGAAACATGAACACAGGTGATGGGGTCCCTGAGGAGGTGCACTGTCAGACAGAAGAGGCTTCCCTGGGAGAGGGAATCCAGGACCCAGAAGACCTCCCAGGATCTAGACTTGGCTTTGGGGCTCAGATCTGCAGGGCACTGTGTCTGTTTGCTGCTCTTTGCTGAGGGTGTTGTCTGTGAGTGAGAAATGTTTAGAAATGTCCCACAGGAGCAAGTATACCTGGGCATCTGGCCGGCAAACCTCAACTGATGGGTTCCCTGGACAGTGAGACTCAGGCAGAGGAACAGGGGACTCTGGGATCCAGGATTGAAGGCCTGGGTCCCCCCTTCCTTTTAGGCCCTGGGAGGAGCATGAGGTGAGATGACACAGGGGGTAGGAGAACCTCCCCACCCATGCTACACTCAGTTCTTCCTCCAGGCGGTCACTGTCTCCATGCATTTCTGCCTACGACCTTCCTTGCCTCCTCCTCCTGCTGCTGCTTCTCCACTTCCTTCCTCATTTCTCCCCTCTAGTCACTGTTCCTTTCCTTCCTCCTTGAACCTCCATCAACCCTAGAGGTTACAAGGTGGGCACATTGGAAGAAGGACCGTGGGTGTATGGCCACTATCTCCAATCAGTCCAACATTTAATTAAACAATCCTTCCTTCCCAAGGAGGACCTGGGATGGACTTGAGAGTGTTTTGGGCCCTGGGGGAGGAAAGGACAAAAATTTCACATAACAGACACTCTCCTATTGCCAGGAGTCACCTTAGTTACCTGGGAGATACTTAATGCTCACAGCAAAACCTTAAGTTTTGCAGGCCCAGGGGATAGAGACAAACACTTCCAATTTCATTTAGCCAGAATGTTGTGACAAGGGTCACCCATAAACACATGGTAGCACCAGGTTTGCCCTGAAACTTGGAAAATTGGGAGAGACGAGACATGGGAAGGTGTAAGGAAAGGACAGAGAATGGGGCAGGACTGTCTGGATGGAGCAGTGCATTCTGAGAGCAGCAGTGACCCCAGGACCTGTTGCCCTGGGACTGCTCAATCCCAGGAGACCAGGTCAGCAGGGCTGTGAAAGCAAGTGTGTGAAGAAGCCCAGTGGCCCCTTCACAGACTCTAGCATCTGCAGCCATGGAGGGTCTCTAGGAGCAGCTGGACATGGACCTCTCACATGGAAGCACCTTCAGCACAACAACCACTATATAAGATTATACATGTGCATGTGCCTAGCCACTCAGTTGTGTTCAACAATTTGTGACCCCATGAACTGTAGCTCTCTAGGCCCCTCTGTCATGGAATTCTCCAGGCAAGAACACTGGAGTGGGTAGTCATTTCCTTCTTCAGGGGATCTTCCTGGCCCAAGTTTCAAACCCAGGTCTCCTGCATTGCAGGTGAATTCTTTACTGTCTGAGTCACCAGGGAAGATTGAATGAATCTGGAGGTCAGTATCTCTTGTTCTAACACTTCTCATAGATTGTGGTAGAACAGTTTTTGGAATGCCAGGGGACCTTGGTACAAGGGAGGCTATAGGGCTTCCCAGGTGGCTCAGTGGTAAAGAATCTGCCTACCAATGGAGGAAACATGGATTGGATCCCTGGGTTGGGAAGAGGCTTTGGAGGCAGATATGGCAAACCACTTTAATATTCTTCCCTGGAGAATACATGAACAGAGAAGCCTGGTGGCATATGGGTCCATGGGATTTCAAAGAGTTGGACAAAACTGAGGGACTGAGCATGCAAGGACATATATGGGATGTTACCACCCCTCTATTATCTTCCCTTTCCTGGTTATTTCCTCTGCATTTTCTGGCCATTTCAAGATGGCTGTTTGCTGATAGATTAACAAAGACAAGACTTCTGCCCCATGAAAATATTTAGCCTGAGGGGCTAAGAGAGGGAAGTGATACTTTACTGGTTTCCATGGTAACCAGTTTAACCAAGGAGCCAACCTGCTGTTCATTCCCACTGTAACTGGTAGACTCCCTATCACTCTGAGTGAAGAGTGCTGCAGCTGCTGTCTTCTACCTGTCCCCTGCTATCCACAGTGGGTGTCTCTCCAGGATCCTTTTACTTCAGATATGTAAGACATCCCATCTATTAAACCTTTGATATCTCTGTCAACTCTGGGATCTTTCTTTGGTCTCAAGTCTAGGTAAGCACAGGGCTTGCAGGCCTGTGAATTGTACCCCCAACAGTTTCTGCAGAGCATCTGACTGGCTTGATTTGATGATTCATTTGTAGGTATTTCCTGGGCTCATGCACACATCCCAGGTTCTCATGAGCCTTTGGGACACTGAAACAGCAATGTCAACACCCAGATCTTAGAGAAATTCCCAGCAGGTGTTCCTCTTGAGGGGACAGGTATGGACACAGGGCCCAGGGCGCCTGTGCTGAACATCATCAGAGAAGAGGTGAGGAGGGAGGGAGAGACACTGTGTCTCCTCACAAGCCCATCCTTCCCCTGTGTCCCACAGGGCCTTCAGAGGGAAACGACCAGCACACTGAACACTACTTACCACACTGAGAGAATGAAACAAGGCACGAGGAATTGACATGACATTCCATGCTCATAGACTGGAGACTTAGTACTGTTGACATTTCTACAGTACCTAAACCTAAGTAAAGATTCATTGCAACACCAATCAAAATATTAATGTCATTTTCATAGAAATAGAAAAAACAATTCCAAAAATATTTATGGAACCACTAAGAACTCCAAATAGACAAAATGATCTTGAGAATAAAGATCAAAGTTTTTCACCTCTTGATTTAAAAACACATTACAAAGTTATTGGAATCAAAGCTGTATGATACTGACATAGAAACAGATGCATAGCCCTAAATACCAGAATAAAAAAAAACAAAAAACAAGTAAACTCATGGATACAAGGTGAAATGAAATTCACAAAGGTTCTAAGACAACAAAACAGAAAACAGTAGTCTCTTCAACAATTAGTAGGACAAAATGTTAACCTACAGAAAAATTGCAAACCATATATCACATTAGAAGCTCATCAAAATATATCAGAAAATTCCACAGCTCAAATGCAAAACAAATAAAAAAAATAAAAGGTAAACAAATGAGTTGAGGAGTGTGCAAAGATGGTGATTAAAACTACCTGAAGCTTTGGTCTGGAGGGAGTAGTAGGTTTTAAGGGGAGCAGTCACCCCAGATCCTGCTGCTCTGAGTCTCTGACCTAGGTCTGGTCAGTCCTAGGACAACAGGTCATCAGGTCTGCTAAAGCGAATGTGTAAATAAAGCTGGTGGACCCTTCACAATCTCTAGAATCCGTGGCCATGTTGGTCTCTAGGGGTAGCTGGACATGGACTGCTCTCATGCAACACAGCATCCTTGAGGAGGTGTGGTGCTGAGATGAGCTCCAGGAGACTCAGCCCAGGCAGTGATGCCAGAGCACATGAGCTTTGACCCATCCAACCCTAAGAGCACCTTTCATACAAGGAAACAACAGTGAGGATAAACATGAGGGGAACCACAAGTCCTGAAAATGCAGAGGGAGAGAGTTCACGTCTCACCCACCACCTGACACTCACTGCCAGAACCTGGTCCCCAGTGTCAAGTGACCGTGAGAATTTTGTGCCCACAGGATGCGGCCACCATAGGAGAATTTAAACATAAAGTCAAAGTTCCTCATACATAAAACCCTGCAGGTACTAACCAGAAGCCAAGGTTTCACATTTAGCAATGAAAGGACAAGGAAAGAGTAGTCTTGTAGGAAAGGACATTTTTAAATGGACAAGCAAAAAGAGATGTCTTTAAGCACAGCACAATATAGCACATGATCACATGTGTCTATGAAATCATTAAAATATGAAAAGAACAAATAAAAATTCTACACACATTTCCTTCTACTTCCTCAGTTTATATTTGCCTTCCTTCATCTCCAAAGAGTTAAGTGTAACCCAAGTGGTCCTGGAACCTTCTCCCTGTTAATCCCACCTGAGAGTTGTTCCCTAACTGCATTCTCTTCTGCATCACTGCTGCTAATACTTTTCCAGGAAGCAGTCTGCAGAAAGACAACCATGAGCAATAATACAGTTATTATACAAGGTGACCCACCCATTTCTCCTCCTCTGCTTGGCTCACACAGCATCTCCCTGGTCTTTCCTCCAGGTTCACAGACCTCCCCCTGTGTTTGTGGAGTCAGAGTCCTTCAACAAGATGTCGATCCCAGTTGCAAAATTTCATATGAGAGAGAGATGCTGAGAGAATCACCTTTTAACCTTACACTTCTACAGGCCCAATATAGCTCTTACATTCAAGCTTACAAAGCTGAAATTCCAACACTTATGGACACACTGGAAATATGGCTACTATGATCAACAAATGTGTGTTTCTTGCAATTTTTAAAAAATATGTTAATTATTATTTGAAATATGTTATTTATAGATAGGGAGATCTGACTACTGGCTATTACATTGGAAAGTTCAGCTCTCATAGCTCCAAAGACAAGGAAAAGGCAATTAATTGCCTCTTCAGGTTGTTCTCTGTTGTAGACACTTTGATGCCCTGATGAGATCATTCAGGCTCTTGAACCTAGGCCAGGCATTGGGAGAGTGCTTGTGAACATTCAATAGTAAGGTGAACACTCAGATTCAAAGCAAATTCCCAGTAGAGTGCTCACTTGTAGGCAGCGGTGAAGGGCATGGCCCAGAGCTCCTGTCTGACAAGTAACTAGGAGTAGGTACAGAGAGGAGGGAAGGGACATTCACAGTCTTCCAGGGCCCATCTTTCCCATCCCTGACTCTAGAGGTCCCAAGCAAGGCAACACAAAAGGCCCCTTAGGAAGTGAAAGATTTGTGCACTGAAAGCAGAATAGAATAGAATACTTTCGAAAGAAAGATAAGACAAGTAATCAGAATACCATACCATATTCATAGAGTGGAATATTTAGTGTTGTCGACCTTCTTATACTGCTAAAAGTGATGTGCATATATATTGAAACCACTCATAAAGTCTCTTGTCATTTTTATAGAAATGGAAACAAAAATCCCCAAATACTAAAACTTATGCAACCTAAGAGAAACCCAAAGAGCAAAAACAATCTTGAGCACAAAGAACAACAATGGGACCTTCAGGCTTCCTGAATTCAAAACAGGTAAAAACGCCACAGCAGTCAAAACTGTGTTCTACCTGCAGCAAAATAGGCAGAGAGCCCAGTGAATCATAAGGAGGGAATCTTGAATAAATTCACACATGTGAGGCCAAATGATCTTTGCCGGGGTTCTAAAATGACCAAATAAAGAAAAGATGGTCTCCTCAACAATCAACAGAAAGGCTACTGATGGAATGAGAGGAAATATCTGCAAACTTTGCATCTGAATAAGGGGCCAACATTCAGAATATATAGCAACTACTACAACTCAGCTTCAAAACAACAAAAGGCAAATAATTGACTTTAAAAAATGTGTAAAGGCTTCAATCGACATTTCTTCATAGAAGACAGAGAAGTGATCAATATACATAGGAATAGTGCTCAACGTCACTAAGTTTCAGTGAAATGGAAACCAAGTCAAAAGGAGATACCACCTTTCAGGTTTGTATTCTAAAAAGAAAATAAAAGATTTTGGCAACAAAGTAGAGAAATGGAACTTTTGTACCTATTGGTAGGAATGTAAAATGACATAGCCGTTATGGAACAGTTTGGAAGTCCCTCAAAACATTATTAAGAGAATGATCATAAGATCCAGGAATTACTCTTTTGAGTTTATGTTCAAAGAAGATAAAATGAGAATATCCAGGAGATATCTACAATCACATATCCATTGCCATATTGTACACAAAATCCAAGAAAACTGCCCAGTGTCCATGGGCAGATAAATAAAAAAGAAAATGGGGTGTATACATACACTTGAAGCCTTTCAGCATTTAAAAATAAGGATACCTTGTCATTTGCAGCACTGTGAATGAAACTCGAGGATATTGGTAAGAGTGAAATAAAGTAGTCAATGGAGGGCAAATACTGCACAATTCCATTTACCTGAGGTTTCTGTAGGAAAATTCAGAGAAGCAGAGGGTAGAAAGGTGGTTCCAAGAACTGAGAGGAGGTTGACAGAAGGACATTAAACAGTGTCTGTTTAATGGTTATAAAATTTTTGTTGCAGGATGGAAAAGTTCTAGAGACAAGCTGAACAACACAGTGCACTGAATTAACAGGACTGACTGGACATTTCAAAGCTTAAGAGGCAAAGCTTCCCTGAACTTCATCTATGCTTTCAGGTTTCTCCTTTCTCAGATTCTTCTAGACCTGGGTGTGGCATGTAGGTACCACCAGGGATCCCTGCAGAAGGAAGGAGCCTCCCCAGTACTGGGGGGGGGGGGCTTGATTGAGGGGGAAAGATTCATTCTGAGGTTCTAATAGGAAAGAGTTTGAATGAGGGAAATGGCAGATGAATCATGACCAATCAAAATGCTAAAAGACCTAGTAAGAAATGGGATTTATGACTAAATGAAGGTGTGATTGACCCAGGATGGGGATACTGAAACATCTTAAAAAACATGATTTTTTAAGAATCACGTAGGGCTTCACTGGTGCCTCAGTGCTTAAGAATCTACATGTCAACACAGGAGATACGAGCTCAATCCCTGGTCTGGAAAGATTCCACATGCCTTGGAGAAAGTAAACCCATCAGTGCACCACAAGGACTGAGCCGTGTTCTAGAGCCCAGGAGCCACAAGTGCTGAGCCCACCTTCCAAAACTACTGAAGCCCAAGAGCCCTAGGGGCTTCCCTGGTGGCTCAGATGGTAAAATGTCGGCCTACAATGCAGTAGACTCGGGTTTAATTCCTGGGTTGGGAAGATCCCCTGGAGAAGGAAATGGCAATCCACTCCAGAACTCTTGCCTGGAAAATCCCATGGTCAGAGGAGCCTGATAGACTACAGTCCATGGAGTCGCAAAAAGTCGGACATGACTGAGCGACTTCACTCACTCAAGAGCCCTTAAAGACATGCTCTGCAACAAAAGAAGCTGCTAAAATGATACACCTATGTACCACAACTAGAGAGATGCCCTCACTCTCCACAAGCAGAGAAAACCCTGTACAGCAATGAAGACCTAGCAGAGCCAAGAAGAAATTCAAGAAAAATTAAAAAGACTCCAGGGTAAACATTTTCCTGGGTAGTGATGGGATTTGTCTTTCAGGGTAATGGATGGTCACTTGGTATAAAATCAGTGCATACAGTGAATGGGTACACTTGGTTTAATTTTTATATACATATTCATTAATGGTACATGGTGATGGGAAATTTTGGGGGGATGTTGACACCAGTAACAGTGATGTTTAGGGTGACAAATATCGAGGAAAACACAAGACAAAAAATTCAGACCCATGGAGAATCACATTATTCATTACACATAGAGACACACCCAGTTCCATGGACACAAACCTACACTATTAACCATAGTACAGCTTCTTCATGGATCTATAGTAATCAGCCACATTGCTCTACTTATAAATTACTATCACTAGGGCCCCTATACTCATTGCCAGCAGGAATTTGGAATCAGTTTGGCCTCTACACGAAAACCAGAGAGAAAGCCCCCACTTTCTCATCTACAAAGTTTTTCTCCCAAAGTGAATGATTCTAGAATGCATACTGCTTTCACATTCTGAAAGGGCCACCTGCAAGTACAGAAGAGAAGACACTATGAGGATAAGATCACATAGATGCACAATCTTTGGTTCACTTTGTGACAGTTCCTGATGAGGAACAGTGGTGGAGTTCAGCAATGTCAGAACACACATACTCAGGATGAAAGGCTAGACATTTGCCTGGAGGATGGAACTTCCAAGATTGTTTGGGTTGGAAATTGCAGAATTCTTTTCTTAGAGGAAATCTTGCTGCAGGAGAGAGAAATATGTACTCAATAGGGTGTAATGGATGCTAACAATTTTCATATCCTGTGGACTGAGGCATCATGATTTGGTAATAAGTATCTCACTCCACATTATCCCAATCAAGGGAATCATCTCTACCTGGTATGAACACCTTCAAAGACTCATAACTTAATTCTACTGAAAAAGAAAGGAAACAATATTTCTATCTCAGACCAGGAAAAGAAAAAAAAAAATTGCCTTGGAGACACATGTAGTCTCTTCGGTGCTGTCACAAGTTGGGTTGACTGGCAGGTCCTCAGTGAAACCTAGGGGAAACAGAGTAGCTGTTAGAACACTAGAAAGGTGGCTCAGGAATCATGCAGGATGTTTTCTCTTTATGTGGACATGGGGTGGTGTGTACAGATGTGGGAGGTTGATAAGCATGGACTGAACTTGTGTTCATCTATCCTCTTTGGAAGAGGAAGGAAAGTAAAGGAGAGGAGGAAGGAACTGAAAATAGATCTTTGGCTTTCTAGCTAGAGGAACCTAATCAACATGAAATATTCAATCTAAAAAATGGAAAACTCTAAAATGTGTGTACTGTTCAATGAAAGAGACCCATGACTCCTGCTCATTTTGAGCTCCTGCTAAATCGCCACTGTCTCTTGATTTTTCCCAGATCACTCTTTCTCTGAGATCCACAGTTGCTGCTACTCTGTTCATCATGTTTTCTATGAGACTTTGTACTTAATTTAAAGTAAACTCTGATAGAGGGCTGAAATCAATCCTGGGCAAAGTATGCTATTCTAGTAATTCACTAATTAATTGTCTTAAAGAAAATCAAATACACAAGATTTTATATTACTGAATTCCTTCCATTTAAAAAGAGCCATTATGAATAATATAGTATTTTTCTATCAATAGTCATTTTCTATACAGTGTGTACATGTTCACTGAGCCAGTAGCTGTTCATACTCACAGGGACCATCTGCTTAGTGGGACAGTTGATTATAGAAAGCACATTTCCTCCACAAGGTCTTCCTGGTGAGCTAGACGGACAGAGTAGCTCTTAGGACGCTGGTGAGGCTACTCACTAGTCACTCAGTTTTTTCTTTTCTTTTCTTTTTGATAGGGACAAGGGGTGAAGTGTATGCATGAGGGAGGTAAGTAACTATGGACTAAGCTGCTATTGAATCATCCTCTTTGCTGGATGAAGGAAAGCAAAGGAGAAGAGCAGGAAAGAAATGCAAGAGAGCCTCTGCATTTTAACAAGTGATCTAATGATAACCTAACCATTGGGGAAAAAAGAAACACTAAAATGCATTCCAGCTTTAAATGACAGAGATGAACGTCCCTCCTGCTTGTTTAGAGCATCTGCTAAATCAGCCCTGGATTTCTTCCTAGATCACTCCCTCTCCAGGATGCAAAGTTGCAGCTATTGAAATTACCAAGTTTTCTATGAGATTTTGTTCTTGATTAAAAGCAAGCTCTATTAGAGGACTGAATTCAATCTTGCCTTTACAAATATCTGTTATCAATCATGTAATATTTTTTTCCCAGTCTTCACTTTCCAAACAATATTTTCATGTCCACTGAGACAGTGGCTGTCCACAATGACAGAAGTGATACATTTAATGGGACAGTTCATTATGGAGAGGAACCAAGGGTGAATGCTGACTGTCTCTGATCCAGCTGTTTAGGAGATTACAGTGAGTCATGGTCATTAGGCTAACTACCGAGATCAAATGTGAGATCTATTTGACACATTCCCTAGAGTGTGTGCTACCAGGGTTAATCAATGTAAGGCTTATGGTAATAACACCCAGTAAAATGAAATATACCCCTGATGATAATCTGCTTTATTCCTTGTTTAAGCATGACACTAGCACAAACAGATAGGACCAACATTGTCTACACAAGGCCACAAAATTCTCACAATCTGTGAGTTCACCAGGGGATGCAAACCCCGAGGTGACTTTCACAATAATGACTGTGCCAAAGTTAGCTGTTAATCCACCTTTGCTAGCCCTGCTTTCATGACCACTGTGCAAACCTTATAATGAAGGGCACGGTCTGGACCTCTGGAGCTGCTAGTACTTCCAGGCATAAACATAGACCCCCTTATTCCATGAGTAGGATTTCAAGGCTGAGTGATCAGTACAGGTCAAAGGTCCAGATCAGAAACACTGGAAGACCCCCTAGGTTCTCAGTCTGGCTTCTCCACTTAGGAGCAAAAGGGCCTGGGCCATTTTTCTCAGCAGCATATTCATCTGAGTAAAATGAATATTAATCAAACTTGAGGAAAGGCTGAGTTGAGGAAATAATCAGGTAATGTATAGTCAGTGTGCAGTGGTGATGAGAAGTGTTTAGAAAGTTCACAGTTGACTAGTGCTGTAGGAGGGAAACATCTCCTGAGGAAACACATGCACACACAAAGCATCAAAATCACACCACATGGGATCACACATGGGATCACACATGGGCCCCCAACCCTGATTCACACACACCCACAATATCTAAAAGATGGGGCTGTTTCCAGGGAACATAGAACACAAATATTGTTCTTTCCTTGAGATCAGTCTCTTCTCAGAACCCCAAACCCACATCCCCCATAGGAATCCAGCATCAGGGTGACTCTGCAAACCTAGCTGGCAAGAGAGCCCCACAATCATCAGATAAATTGTTCCTCAGCAGAGGGACGGTCCCTGAATATTTACCGTGTTCATTGGCTGCTCTGGCTGCCTGTGATTAGAGAGAAGAAAACAGTGTGAGGCTGGCAGCACTGTGTGTTCTCTGCAGTAACCTTAACGTTATCTGATTTTTTGTTTTCCTCAGGTAACTAAACTCTTTGAAAAATCAGTCGTTCCAAAAGAAAACAGAGAGGACCCTCGTTGAGAAGGCTGGGCTCTTTGACTTAAAATCTTTCAGTTTCAAGGAGGAAAAAGTTCTACTGAGGAAAGTACCTACAGTAGTAATTGATGGTACTTTTTTAGTGTCCTTCTGAATCAGGTCTGTGTTGATAACAGATTTAATGTCAATATCTCAGCAGCAAGGAATTGCATACATAAGTGTTAATATACATTGTCAGATTACTATAACTGTATTTTGCTGAGTGAAACATAAAGAAGTGAAGCAGCAGTCTATGTGAGACACAGACAGTTGAGCTTACCTCCAGGGGATGCAGAGGCGGTTCCTCAGCCCCAGCCTGGGACAGTTCCAACACCAGGTGCTCCTGGGGAGCTAGAGGGAAACAGAAGGCCATCAGGACAGAGGAGAGACTGCTTACAAAGATCCCAGGTTTTTTGTGTTTTTGTTTGTTTGTTTGTTTTTGATTTGTTTGATGCGACATGGGGTGGAACGTGTACACGAGAGAGGTTAGTCACTATGGACTGAGCTGCTCTTGAATCCTCTTTGCTGGGTGAAGTACAAACAAGCAGGAAGGCAATTAAAGAGATTGGCTGCATTTAACTGGTGGTAACCAAACCAATGGGGAAAAGTGAAACATTACAATGCATGCCAGCTTTCAATGACAGAGACCCATGACCCTCCTTTCTGTTTAGAGCTTCTGGTAAATCAACCCTGTCTTCTGGATTTCTTCCTAGATCACTGCATCCTCAAGATGCGCTGTTTCAGCTATTGTACTTACCAAGTCTGTAAGACTTTATTTGTAATTAAAAGCAAACTCTTGCTAGGACTGAATTTAATTCTACCTTTCCAAAAAGCTATTATCAATCATGCAATGTTATTTCCCAGGCTTGATTTTTCACACAATGTTTGCATGTCCACTGAGTCAATGGCTGTTCACACTCACAGAAGTCATCCATTTAGTGGGACAGTTCATTATGGAGAGGAAGCATGGAGTGAACCTGACTGTCTCTGACCCAGCTGTGCATGACATTTACAAGAGTCATGTTCAATAGACTATCATGTTCCACTGTGAGCTTTATTTGACAACTTCCCTTAAGTGTGTACTACAGGGTTTAATCAATGTGAGGTTATGGTAATGTTACCCAGTACAATGAAATACATCTCTGATGATAATACACTTTTGTCCTTGTGTAAACAAAGACAGGAACACCAACACATATGACTGTCACTCTACAAAAGGGCACACAACATTCAGAATCTGTGAGTTTACCAGGAGGATGTGAGTCCCGAGGTACTTTTCACAGTAATGACTGTGCCAAAGTTGGCTTTAACCCACCTATGGTTACCCTGGGTTCCTTGACGAGTGTGCCCACCTTATAATGATGTGCAGGATCTGGACCCCTGAACCTGCTAATACCTCCAGGGAAGGACATAGATGAAGGGACCCCCGCGCCCCATGATGGAGGATCACGTGGTTGACTGGTAGGAGCAGGTCACTCATCCAGAGGAGCCAAATTGGGATCAACTCTAGGTACTCAGTTTGGCTTTTCAGTTAGGATGTCAAGAATTGGGGGCATTTGTCTCATTGCCATCTTCACCTGAGGAAAATGAATTTTAAGCTAGTTTCAGGAATGGATTCCCTGATAGCTTAGTTGTTAAAGAGTCTGCCTGTAATGCTGGAGACCCATGTTTGATCCCTGGGTTGGGAAGATCCCCTGGAGAAGGGAAAGTCTACCCACTCCAGTATTCTGGCCTGGAGAATTCCATGGACCATAGTGTATGGGGCCGCAAAGAGTTGGACACAATCTGAGTGACTTTCACTTTTGCTTTGAGGAAAGACTGAGTTGAGGAAAGAATCAGGTAATGTATAGTCAGTGTGCAGTGGTGATGAGAAGTGTTTAGAAAGTTCACAGTTGACTTGTGCTGTGTAAGAGGGAAACATCTCCTGAGGAAACACACACAAACACAGAGCTTCAGAATCACACCACTTCGGCTCACACATGGGCCCCCAACTCTGATTCACACACACCCACAACATCTAAATGAAGTAGTTGCTTCCAGGTTCCATAGAACAAAGACATTGTTCTTTCCTGCGAGATCAGTCTCTTCTCTGAACTTCCAGCCCGCACTCCAAGTAGGAATCCAGCATCAGGGCCACTCTCCAATCAGAGCCAGAGAACCCCACCTTTATCAGTTGGATTGTCCCTCAGCAGAGTGATGATCCCTGAATATTTACCATGTTCATAGGCTTCCCCGGATTCCTGTGATTGCAGAGAAGAAAACAGAGTGAGTGTGTCAGCATCTTGAATTTTCTGCACTGAGTCTTCTGTTATCTGGTTTTTGTCCTCAGGTAACTAGCACTCTTTATGTCAGTGGCTCCAAAATAAAACAGACAGTCTTCTGTTGGAAAGACTGGTCTGTTTCACATAAGATCTCCAGTTTTAGTTTCACCAACATTTACAGATTGTTTTTCAAGAAAGAAAACTTTCTGCTGAGCAAAGTACCTATAGTAATAAATGATGCTGTCTTATTTAAATGTCCTTTTGAATGAGGACTATGTTGATAATAGATTTATCCTCTCTACTTTCCCAGCCAAGGATTTGCACACTTCAGTGGTAATGTAAATTGTCAGACTACTATAACTGTATTCAACTGAAAAGAAAATAAAGAAGTGAAGCCACAGTCTTATCCCCAATTAAGAAAGGTGCACTTACGGCCACAGTCCTCAGAGACTCTTCCTCAGCCCAGTCCTGGGACAGTTCCACTGCTATATCCTCCTTGGGAGCTAGAGGGACATAGAATAGTCATTGGGACACAGGCGAAGCTGCTCACTAATCTCTCAGGAACCTTTTTCATTTTGGGGGACATGGGGTGGAGTGTATGCATAAGGCACTAGTAACTATGGACTGAGTTGCTGTTGAATCAACCTCTTTGCTATATGAAGAAGAGCCAATCAGAGGAGCAGTAAACAATGAAGCGGAACTAAATTTTAACTACTGATAACATAACTGCTTGGGGAAAAAGTAACACTAAGATGCATGCCACCTTTCTGCTGGGGTCCAGCCCTGGTGGATCCAGGGTGATTCGAAGGTGGGGGGATGGAGTTGGCATCTTTGGAAAAATACATATTTAATTACAGATATATAGAGAGATTAGAAACAGATAGTGTAGTAGGAGATAGTGTAGTGGAGAAAAGGAGGCTGAATCCAGATGGGAATTCAGCCGGAGAAACGGAGAGCAAGAAAGAAGCGACATGGGGGAATCAGTCTTTCCGGAAACTGATCCGATTTCTTTATTTTGGAGTTTGCTTATATACCTTTTGTTACATATAGGGATGAATACAGAGTCACATGGGGGTCAGCAGTCCTGACCTTTATCAAAATCAGGTGCTTCACATAAATGTATATATAAAAAAAGGTCTTAGGGATATTACATCATCTTCTGGCCATGAGTGAGACCTGCTGACATTTTATGATCCTTTCTTTCTGATAACCAAAAAACTTATTTTTTCCAAGGGTGTTTTTTCTTAAACCAGGCACCACCTCCAAATAAAGTTGCATTCCTATACAGTGAGGGTGTAGTGAGTTACAATCAAGAAAGGAATTTATTTAATCCAAGGTTAACAGGATTAATCTTAAAGGTTAATACTTATTTCTCCTATATGCTTAGAGGTTAATGCTTATTTCTCCTATATGCTAGTTATATTCATTATAAGGGCAGGGAATATGGAGATTTAGCAGCAAACATCAGCCCAACAAATGAAAATCCTTTCACCAATGCTCCCCTTAAGATCTATTTAGTCTTAAGATAGTGATAAAATTACATTTTTACATAGCAAGGACACAGTGATTTATAACAAAGCACAGTGATCTATTGCAAAAGAGAAAATCCATTAACTCAAGACATCTAGTATTGCTAACATCAAAAACTACTATATTTCCTTTTCTATATTCCAAATACATTAATATATTCCCAGGTGCCTAAGGATATGGAGGCCTGGTGGCAATCATTGACTCAACAAGAAGAAAAGCCCTATGCTAATTAAGACTCTCAAAATACTCCAAAACTCTCTGTGCTGTTTATGGTTAAGAGGTAGTAAACAATCATGTGGCAGGAGTATGGATAATCCTGTCACACAAGCTAGTTTGTCAGCCGAGAGGTTTGACCTGAGACATCCTTGTCCCACCCAGGGGAGAGAATTAGCAGCAATTATTGACACAACAAATGAAAAACCCCTCACCAATATAATTCCTAACCAACCCACTATACTAATAATTTCTAATTCCCCAAAAGAATTTGCCTTTAGTAAGTCTAAAACATCTCGTGCCTCTCAGGTTGGGAGGCTGTAAATAATCACATGTGGCTGGACAAACCTATATAGTTGGGCTAGATAACCTTCAGAGAAGTCCGTAAGCTTAAACACTGTCACGTCCAAGAATTTTTATTGCCTTGGAGCTGCACGTTTACTCCTTCTCCGAGAGAAACGGTTATGGGGGAGAGCCCCCTGTAAAGTCAGAGGTGTAGGTGAGAGCATAAAACAGACTCTGGTTTTGGGGTAGATGCTCGGGAACAGGGGGTTTCCTGAGGCTTGATCACACCTTTGCGTACGCCAAGCCTCTTTCCTCATGATCTTTGCCATGGGCGGAGTTCCTCACGCTGGCCCCCAGCACCTTTCAATTACAGAGACTCATGAAACTCCTGCCTGTTTATATCTTCTGCAAAACCACCCCTATCCAGAAGGATTTCTTCCTAGATCACTGCCTCCCCAGGATTCAGTTTCAGCTGTTGCGCATACTAAGTTTTCTGTGAGATTTTGTTCTTGATTAAAAGCAATATCTTTTAGAAGACTGAACTCAACCCTACCTTGCCAAATAACTATTATCAATCATGTGATGTTTCTTCCTTATCTTCATTTTCCAAACAATATTTGCACGTCCACTGAGTCAGTGTCTGTTCACACTCATTGAAGCCATACATTTAGTGGGACAGTTAATTATGGAGAGAAAGCATGGGGTAAATGTTGACCTTCTTGGACCCAGCTGTGCAGGAGGTTTACAGCAAGAGTCAAGGTCACCATACAGAGTGTCAAGTTCCATCTTACAATTATGGGCACAGTCTAGACCTCTGGAGCTCTAGTACCTCCAGGCATAAACAAAGATGCAGGGACCCCTTTGCTGCATGACTGAGAATACCATGGTTGAGTGATAAGTGCAGGTCAGGGGTCCAGGGCAGACACACTGGGACCACCCCGAGGTTCTCAGTTTATCCTTTTCCACTTAGGAGGTCAATAGGTTGGTCCATTTTTCTCAGCACCATCTCCATTCTAGCAAAATGAATATTAACCAAACTTGAGGAATGACTGAGTTGGGGAAAGAATTAGGTAATCTATAGACAGTGCGATTTGGCATACTCATCAAAGCAGAAATATATGTTTTTCTGGAACTCTCTTGCTTTTTCCATAATCCAGCGGATATTGACAATTTGATCTCTGGTTACTCTGCCTTTTCTAAGACCAGCTTGAACATCAGGAAGTTCATGGTTCACGTATTGCTGAAGCCTGGCTTGGAGAATTTTGAGCATTACTTTACTAGCATGTGAGATGAGTGCAATTGTGTGGTAGTCTGAGCATTCTTTGGCATTGCCTTTCTTTGGATTGGACTGAAAACTGACCTTTGCCAGTCCTGTGGCCACTGCTGAATTTTCCACATTTACTGGCATATTGAGTGCAGCATTTTCATAGCATCATCTTTCAGGATTTGAAATACCTCAACTGGAATTCCATCACCTCCACTAGCTTTGTTCATAGTGATGCTTTCTAAGGCCCACTTGACTTCACATTCTAGGATGTCTGGCTCTGGATGAGTGATCACACCATCATGATTATCTGGGTCGTGAACATCCTTCTTGTACAGTTCTTCTGTGTATTCTGGCCACCTCTTCTTAATATCTTCTGCTTCTGTTAGGTCCCTACCATTTCTGTCCTTTATCGAGTGCATCTTTGCATGAAATGTTCCCTTGGTATCTCTAATTTTCTTGAAGAGATCTCTAGTCATTCCCATTTTGTTCTTTTCCTCTATTTCTTTGCATTGATCACTGAAGAAGGCTTTCTTATATCTTCTTGCTATTCTTTGGAACTCTGCATTCAGATGCTTATATCTTTCCTTTTCTCCTTTGCTTTTCACCTCTCTTCTTTTCACAGCAATTTGTAAGGCCTCCTCAGACAGCCATTTTGCTTTTCTACATTCCTTTTCCATGGGGATGGTCTTGATCCCTGTCTCATATAATGTCACGAACCTCATTCCGTAGTTCATCAGGCACTCTATCTATCAGATCTCTGCCCTTAAATCTATTCCTGACTTCCATTGTATAATCATAAGGGATTTGATTTAGGTCATACTCTTGAGAAATCTGTATGCAGGTCAGGAAGCAACAGTTAGAACTGGACATGGAACAACAGACTGGTTTCAAATAGGAAAAGGAGTATGTCAAGGCTGTATATTGTCACCCTGCTTATTTAACTTATATGCAGAGTACATCAAGAGAAACACTGGACTGGAAGAAACACAAGCTGGAATCAAGATTGCCGGGAGGAATATCAATAACCTCAGATATGCAAATGACACCACCCTTATGGCAGAAAGGGAAGAACTAAAAAGCCTGTTGATGAAAGTGAAAATCCAGAGTGAAAAAGTTGGCTTAAAGCTCAACATTCAGAAAACGAAGATCATGGCATCCGATCCCATCACTTCATGGGAAATCATTGGGGAAACAGTGGAAACAGTGTCAGATTTTATTTTGGGGGGCTCCAAAATCACTGCAGGTGGTGACTGCAGCCATGAAATTAAAAGACACTTACTCCTTGGAAGAAAAGATATGACCAACCTAGATAGCATATTCAAGAGCAGAGACATTACTTGATGACTAAGGTCCGTCTAGTCAAGGCTATGGTTTTTCCTGTGGTCATGTATGGATGTGAGAGTTGGACTGTGAAGAAGGCTGAGCACTGAAGAATTGATGCTTTTGAACTGTGGTGTTGGAGAAGACTCTTGCGAGTCCCTTGGACTGCAAGGAGATCCAACCAGTCCATTCTGAAGGAGATCAGCTCTGGGATTTCTTTGGAAGGAATGATGCTAAAGCTGAAACTCCAATACTTTGGCCACCTCATGTGAAGAGTTGACTCATTGGAAAAGACCCTGATCCTGGGAGGGATTGGAGGCAGGAGGAGAAGGGGACGACCAAGGATGAGATAGCTGGATGGCATCACTGACTCGATGGACGTGAGTCTGAGTGAACTCCGGGAGTTGGTGATGGACAGGGAGGCCTGGCGTGCTGTGATTCATGAGGTCACAAAGAGTCAGACATGACTGAGAAACTGAACTGAACTGAACTGATAGCCAGTGCACAGTGTGATGAGAAGTGTTTAGAAAATTCACTGTTGACTTGTGCTGTATAAGAGGGAAAAATCTCCTGAGGAAACACACACAGACAAATAGCTTTAGAAACACACTGCATGGGCTCACACATGGGACCCAAACCCATGCATCTAAATGATATAGTTGTTTTCAGGTACCATAGAGCACAGACATTTTTCTTTCCTGGGCGATCAGTCTCTTCTCTGCACCCCCTGCCTTCACCCTCTTTAGGAACCCAGCCTCAGGGCAACTTTCCAAACAGAGCTGGCAAGAAATTGCCACCTTCATCAACTAGATTATTTTCATCAGAGGGATTTTCCCTGAATAATTACTGTGTTCACTGGCTTGTTCACACACCTGCAATTAGAAAGAAGAAAATGGTGTAAGGGTGTCAGCATCTTGAGTACTGTTCATTCAGGTCTTTTGTTCTCTTTTTCTTTTCAGAAAACCAAATGGGAATGTACTGTTGAGTCCGTAGCCCCCCCCCAAAAAACACATCGTGGACACCTGTGGGAAAGGCTGGAGCTCCTCGTAGATCTCTCCAGCTCATTTTCACCAGTAATTAAAACTTTCATTCCAGGAAGGAACAGTTTCTACTGAGGAAACTGCTCCTGATTCCAGTTTTTAATTTATGTTGTCATTTTTGAAAAACATCCTTTTGAATAAGTTATCTGCTGGGAGAAATTCACCCATCAAATTAAAAACTGTTTATATGAACTGTCTTGAATATTGTGAACCTTTATCTGAATTCAGCTAGAAAATGAAGTCATTAAACAACACTTTATCTCAGATGAATAGGAGGAAGTTACTATGGAGTTGGGCAGAGCCTCTTCCTCCAACGTTGAAACGGATAGCTCCTCAAGCTGGTCCTCAGGGAGCTTTAGGAGGACATAGAGGAATTGTCAGGACATCTGTGATGCTGATAATGTGGACACATGGGGGAAATGTGTGGATGTGGGTGGTTAATAAGTGTGGGCTGAAATCTGTTGGACAACCTTTCTCATGGGTGGAGGAAGGCAAAGGAGATGAACATTTCAGAAATGAGTCAGAGAGCCTTAAGCTTTCTACTTAAGGGGAACCTGATCGACTGGAAACTCTGTCTGACAGAGGGAAGCACTAAAAATCACACTATGCTTCAGTAGTCATGTACAGTTGTGAGACTTGGACCATAAAGAAGGCTGAGTGTCAAAGTATTAATACTTTAGAACAGTGGTGCTGAAAATACTCTTGAGAGTTCCTTGGACAGCACTTAATCATAAAGAAAATCAAACCATTGGAAGGACGGATGCTGAAACTTCAATACTTTGGCTACCTGATGTAAAGAACAGACTCACTCAAAAAGCCTCTGATGGTGGGAAAGACTGAGGGCAGGAGGAAAAGAAGGGGCCACAGAGGATGAGATGTCTAGATAGCGTTATCGACACAACGGACATGAATTTGAGCAAACTCCAGAAGATAGTGAAAGACAGGGAAGCCTGGTGTGCTGCTGTCCATGGGCTCACAGACATAACTTAGCGATTGAGCATTGTGATAAAAAATACAATGTATTTATTCTTTCAATAATTTTTAAGAATTAAAAAGTTCCATCAGTTCAGTTCAGTCGCTTAGTCGTGTCATACTCTTTGTGACCCTATGAACCGCAGCACGCCAGTCCTCCCTGTCCATCACCAACCAACTGCCGGAGTCCACCCAAACCCATGTCCATTGAGTCGGTGATGCAATCCAACCATCTCATCTTCTGTCGTCCCCTTCTCCTCCTACCTCAGTCTTTCCCAGCATCAGGGTCTTTTCAAATGAGTCACTTCTCATCAGGTGGCCAAAGTATTGGAGTTTCAGCTTCAAGATCAGTCCTTCCAATGAACACCCAGGACTGATCTCCTTTAGGTTGGACTGGTTGGATCTCCTTGCAGTCCAAGAGACTCTCAAGAGTCTTCTCCAACACCACAGTTCAAAAGCATCAATTCTTCGCCACTCAGCTTTCTTTATAGTCCAACTATCACATCCATACATGACTATTGGAAAAACAATAGCCTTGACTAGACAGAACTTTGTTGACAAAGTAATGTCTCTGCTTCTTAATATGCTGTAAAGGTTGGTCATAACTTTCCTCCCAAGAAGTAAGCATCTTTTAATTTCGTGGCTGCAGTCACCATCTGCAGTGATTTTGGAGCCCCCAAAAATCAAGTCAGCTACTGTTTCCACTGCTTCCCCATCTATTTGCTATGAAGTACTGGGACTGGATGCCATGATCTTAGTTTTCTGAATGTTGAGCCTTTTAGCCAACTTTTTCACTCTCCTCTTTCACTTTCCTCAAGAGGCTCTTTAGTTCTTCTTCAGCCTCTGCCATAAGGGTGGTGTCATCTGCATATCTGAGGTTATTGATATTTCTCCCAGCAGTCTTGATTTTTCTATATTCACAATTTAGTGTACCTATCAACACCATCTACATCTTTTTCATCAGATCCAATATAATCTCTGTACCCCTTAAATCATAATCCACCTTATCTGTTGCCTCCTCGCTTTGGTAATTTCTATTTCTAGCTTCCATGAGTTAGCCTATTCTGTGTACCTTAAACCAATGGAATCATACAATATTTGTCTTTCTGTGCCTGCCTTATTTCACTAACTATAATAAATTTTTGTATTAAATCATCCATCCATTTTATAGCATATTTCAATCCTTAATTCATTTTTATGGTGGTATAGTATTCCTTTCTGAGTACATATTGCATTTCATTTATCCATTCATCACATGATAGTCTTTGGGTTGAGTACTAATAATACACTGTGAACATTAGTGTACAGACTTCTGTGTGGTACTATAATTTAAATGTGCATATTTAAAATATCACTGAATATAACAACAGAAAGTGTGAATGTTAGGTGAACTAAAAATGTTAGACTTTGAATTACTAAAAATATATTTTCTCACTAATTGTAAAAAAAATGTACCACACATGTTATCTGTAAGTAGAATTTGATAGCTGAAACTGAAGTGATATGATACAATAATTTTCTGTATAATCCATACAACTTTTATGTCAATGTAATCCTGCTTTAAATAAAGTCTAATAATTTAAAGAAATTTTGAAACATGACTTCAGGGGGGAACACATCACAGCTAGTGTTAAAAAATTAGCTAATGTCCAAACCATAGCTAGAGACCATCTTCACTTTTAAGCATGAACCAAATGTTGAATTTAAAATGCATCTTTCCTTTCATAGTTAAAGCAGTACCAACTGATATAATTTCAATTTGAACACATGAAATAAAATAACATTGCTTAATATGTCAGCTTTTTTTCTTAAATATGAGGCACTGAACATACTACAATAAGTATTCTTGAGTGAACTTAATGAGAAAATTTCCACTGTACTTTCAGTTGTCAGTTATAGTGTGCACCCTATTATGTGGCCAACAACAAACTCTCTTCATCCAGCTGGTTGTTGATGTTCTTGACATCTCAGGGATGTTTCTTCTCGCCTTCTGGATGAAACCTCCTGTGAAATGCATTATAATGGTGAGAGCTGTCGACATCTTGCCGGCAGAGGACCACCCAGGAACTAATAATTCCTCTGGTCCCCTTCCTCACCAGATGCCCAGCAAGGCCTCCTGAATCCAAGGTGGACTTAGGAAGATCTGCAGTTTGATGTGCACTTAAACACCCAACAGCCTGGCTGTGTGTGCAAATATCTCTATTTAACTGAGACCTCGAAGCTCAGGAGAGCATGCTAACCATGCCTGATGGACTGGATTCAAATCCTGTTTAGGAGAAGCAGGTACTTGGGAAAGATGTATGGATCCCTCTTTGCCTCAGTTCCCTGTCCTGAGTTGGAGAAATGTTAACATGGCCTATTTTTCGTATTATGAGGCCAGGAATGATTAAATACAGGTAAAATATTAGAAAAATAAAGGAAGAACTTCCCCAGCAGTCCAGTGGGTAAGAATCAGTCTTGCAAAGCAGGAGATGGGGTTTGATTTCTGGTCGGCAAACTCCGGTCCCACATGCCTCGGAGCAACTAAGCCCACTTGTTGCAACTACTCAGCTCAAGCACCACAACTAGAGAGTCAGTGCCCTGCAACGAAAGAACTGCACAAGGTGATGAAGACCCCGTGTGCCACAGCTAAGACCCGATGCAGCCAAATAAATAAATGATAGGTAGACAAATAAATAGAAAAGTAAAGGACTGGTGCTTCATAATTTCTCTGTAAGTATTCAAACTTGAATGACGGCAAAAATAAGGTGGACCTTCAGTAGTGGTTGAAAGCAAAGAAGGCATTTTGATGGCTCCAATAAGTGGGGATAGAAGCTTATTCTTCAGCTTTTTCACAGAAACAGGTTTTTATAGCTCATGGAGAGTATCTTTATCACCTGTTCTGACACCCAGCCCTATTCAAGAGGAAGGGCGGACAAAGTGGGGCCTTAAATCCATATGCTACATTAGAAGGTGTTGAAATTTAGTGAGATGAAGTGACTTTCCAAGGGTCACATAATGATAAATAGTGGATCTGGGACAGAATTTTAGATGGTTCCCTGAAGACACAGATGCCTGCACCCCTGAGAGCTGTGTTAAAACCCCTTAACCAGGACCTCAACCCTACCCCCAACTCAAAGTATCCTGCCCCTAGTTTTCTGTGGATGAGAGCTGATGCCCTGGGGAAGATGCCTCAGCCTTAAAAAGAGCTCAAATCCTCCTTCTACCACTCATCTCTATATTTCAGTTCCTGATCCAAAATACAAGTTTCCTCTGTCAGAGCCCCTCAGAAAGACCACAGGATTCCAAAACTTCTTCACACACTCAACTATTTCACAAGCAGCCTTCCCAAAGCCCAGTTCACCTTGCTAAGTGACCAGTGGTCTGTTTGGCCAACAAGTTGGCTCAGAGCTCAGAAACTTTTAAACCAAAGGTCACATGATGGCTCTACCAAAAGTTAGCTTCCCTTTAACTTGACCAAGTCTGGATGAGCAGTTAATGTGAGTTAGCTGGGGAAGTGGCCATCTGTGCTGGCCTTTAGTGACTTAATTAAGTCTGATATGCTCAAAGTCTCACAGCTGATCTGAACACTTATTTGAGCAGCCTGGACCAAGTGCTAGCTAAGAATGGACAAAAGTTCAATCTTTCCCCACTAAAATTCTGACTCTATCAACTTCTCATCATGCTCTAGACCCTGTAGTGGAAGACAACAGAGCCCCATATTCTTTTTGAAAATCATCTCCATCCTCACAGCCTGGAGACTGTAAGCCTAGATTCTCCTTGAGGATCAACAGAGTGTCTCTCCTTCCCTCAGTGACCAAATGTTCATCCTACTAACCCAACAGCACTATGCCATCTCACTAAATTCCTTGGCAATAGCTAAACAATGATCCAGTCCACATCAAACCATGGGAATCCCACCAGTAAATCTCAGTTTCTTTCCTTTTTAAGTCTCTGGATTGACACTGTTAGTGTTTGTAGATTTGATAGCAACATTTGAGAAGAGTTGAGATGTAATTCCCTTTTACTATAATGTCCGATGTTGGGGAGACACTATGGTTCTCCTGTGTTCGTTCTTTCCATCTGTTCTCTGGTAAGAGTGTGTACAAAACTGGCATTGGGAAATTGGAAATTTAGGAAGATATTTAAGGCAGCCAGCTGACAGGAGAATCAAAATATAATTTAAGGAATAAAACAAAGTAGGAAGTCAAGAAACACCTGGAGTAACAGGCAAATTTGGCCTTGGAATGCAGATTGAAACAGGGCAAAGGCTAATAGAGTTTTGCCAAGAGAATGCACTGGTCATAGCAAACACCCTCTTCCAACAACACAAGAGAAAACTCTACACATGGACATCACCAGATGGTCGACACTGAAATCAGATTGATTATATTCTTTGCAGCCAAAGATGGAGACACTATATACAGTTGGCAAAAATGAGACCAGGAGCTGACTGTGGCTCGGATCATGAGCTCCTTATTGTCAAATTCAGACTTAAATTGAAGAAAGTAGGAAAAACCACTAGACCATTCAGGTATGACCTAAATCAAATCCCTTATGATTATACAATGGAAGTGAGAAATATATGTAAAAGAATAGATCTGATAGAGTGCCTGATGAACTATGGATGGAGTTTCATGGCATTGTACAGGAGACAGGGATCAAGACCATCCCCATGGAAAATAAATGCAAACAAGCAAAATGGCTGTTTGGGGAGGCCTTACAAATAGCTGTGATAAGAAGAGAAGTGAAAAGCAAAGGAGAAAAGGAAAGATATAAGCATCTGAATGCAGAGTTCCAAAGAATAGCAAGAAGAGATAAGAAAGCCTTCCTCAGGAATCAATGCAAAGAAATAGAGGAAAACAACAGAATGGGAAAGACTAGTGATCTTTAGTCTTTACCAGGAGCTGGTAAACTCTTACCTTAGTATCCAGGGTCATATCCTCCAGCTGTCCAGGGCTCTGGGGACCATGCCCATATTGTCCTCTGCAGCTATAGGTCATGCAGGCAGGGATTGGGGACAGGTTCACTGCTTTGTGTTGGGAAGCTCCCCCGGAGAAGGGAAAGGCTACCCAATCCAGCATTCTGGCCTGGAGAATGCCATGAACTGTATAGTCCTGCTACTGCTGCTGCTGCTGCTGCTGCTGCTAAGTTGCTTTAGTCGTGTCTGACTCTGTGCGACCCCATAGACAGCAGCCCAGCAGGCTCCCCTGTCCCTGGGATTCTCCAGGCAAGAACACTGAAGTGTGTTGCCATTTCCTTCTCCAATGCATGAAAGTGAAAAGTGAAAGTGAAGTCGCTCAGTTGTGTCCGACTCTTTGAGACCCCATAGACTGCAGCCTACCAGGCTCCTCCATCCATGGGATTTTCCAGGCAAGAGTACTGGAGTGGGGTGCCATTGCCTTCTCCACTGTATACTCCATGGGGTCACAAAGAGTTGGACACAACTGAGCGACTTTCAGTTTCACTTTGGCTGCTTTGTGGCCTGAATCTGGCCTGTGGGCACCCGTGGCGAGGGCTCTGGGGCTCTGTGGGACACAGTCCCCAAATTCTCCTGGGTTCCCATCTCACCCATCTGCCCTGAGGCCTGAGGTCCTAGATAGCACATGGAGAAGGCCTCTGTCCCACACTCACCACACTCTGGCAAGGACTGCTGACAGGTTTCCTTTTGGTGGAGCATGACCTCTAACGCTAGTCTAAGGGTCCTGCTAAAGGTCTTACAATATTGACTGTGTGCCCACCCCACCACTAGTACAGTCTCCTCTACCCATTTCTAGTCTTTTTGAATCCCCACACTTCCCTAGAAGAAACAAAGCCTACAATTTAATCTTATAAACAAAATAAGTTTCATAGCTAATGTATCCACTTGTACTCTTTATTTGCCCTGTAAATTCTTCTCACCAAAATGAACACTTTTGTTGTGTGTTGCAAGCATGTTTTCAATTTATCACTATCTTTTAGTTTTTTTTTTTTTTTTAATTTTTGTTTATTTGTTTTTGTCTATGCTAGGTCTTCCTTGTCATGCCTGGCTTCTCTCTAGCTGTCCTGAGTGGGGACTGTTCTCTTGTTGTGGAGCACAGGCTCTAGGCACACAGGCTTTAGTAGCTGTAACTCACGGCTCTAGGGCCTGGGTCAGTAGCTGTGGTGCACAGGCTAGTTGCTCAGTGACATGTGGGATCTTCCCAGATAAGGGATCAGACCCATGTCCCCTGCATTGGCAGGCAGATTCTTCACACCTGGGCCTCAAAGGAAGTCCCATCACTGTCTTTTTATTACAGTTACTTTTACTTATATCATGAAGACATTTATTTTATTTTCAAAAGCATCAGTAATTTAAATATTTTTTGTTATTTTGGCTGTGAGAAGGAAAAAGGGGGAGGCATATTATGACTAATATTCTTATTAAGGGCTAAATATTCCTTTAAAATATTTTAATAAATAGGAAAATAACTACAAGTGTTTCAAGACAAACTTTTCTATTAAACAATTCTGAGTATTTCTAAAGATGTATGTCAAAATGGACTAATTAATTTTTTAGGATAATGATACAAATTTTTCCCCAGAAATGATATAGAGTAGAAATATCCTGATACAGTCATAAAAGGAACATAGTATTTTGTAAAGCACATGTGGCAATTTATGTCTCAAAAACCTTAGAACATTTTGGAAGTGATGATGATTGTACATCAATGATTAAGTCATTTTAACAGATTTCATTTACAATGTGCTTATTCATCAGATGAACTTGTGGTTGTTCACTGAGAAAAGAGGGATGTTTTCAATTAATGTTAAAGAACATTAAACTAATTTGTGATTAAATTTGCTATGTCCTATTAATGATTTCAATGGTGAAGAATTAACTGAGTTTTAAATAGCTCAAATTTGCCAAGTAGATTAGCATTTCTTTGACCAATCAACATATTGGATTTTTAAAAAAATTTCCTATAGTTGATTCAACAACTGTCTATAAAAGCTGGTGAATATTTGTAATAATTAAACAGAATAAATTATGTAAGAACAATGAAACAGGACCACCTTAGAGAATATATAGTACCTTGAACATTCTAAGTAAATTCTGTTAACTATAAATAGCATGAGCTATTATTGTTATGGATTGAATCTCTGTGTCCCCACATAAATTCACACATTGAAACCCTCACCTTCAGTGGGATGGCTGCAAGAGGTGGGGCCTTTGGGAGGTAATTAGGCCATGAGGGTGGAGTCCCCATGACATTACCATGTTTATAAAAAAATGAATAGAGCTAGTCCTTTCTCTATTTCTGTCACTTGAAGATAAATGAGAAGGCGGCAAAATGCAAGTAAGAATTCATTACTAAAACCTGACCTTGCTGCATTCTGACCTCGAACTCTCAAGTTTAGAACTATGAGAAACAAATAATTATTGTATAAGCACCCTCATCCAAGGTATTCTGTTACTGTACCCAAAACTGGCTGAAGCAACTGTCATTGTGGATTTTGAGTGCAAGATTTTTCTTTAGTTAGTTAGTTAATAGAAAAGAGCCAGAGATCTTCCCAAAACATTACATTGGAATAGAATTAAACAGGCAAAGAAAACTATATTCAAGACATTGTGATAAAGGTCAAGACTATTGCAAGGAGAAAGACTGAAACCAACTTCCCTGAAACAACTGACTGGGGTGGGGGGGTGGGATTTGTAAGCACTGAAGGAGCTAATGAGAAGATAACACAGGTCCTCAGCCTCAAGGTTCTCATCTGTGCTGAGTCACTGGCACTTGTGGAAATTTTCCACACAGTCTGGAATAAAGGGACACATTATTATTATTATTATTACGTTTAGGAAGGCAGGCTCATGAGTTCTTGAGAAAGATATTCCTGGGTTATAAAACGTTCACATATCATCATGGTAGAGTAGGAATTGACACACTTGCTAAAGTAGATGCTCAAAGAATAAGCAGATTGAGAGAAAAAAAAATGTCTGGTATAAATTTGGAGATTGGTATTGATATTTACACACTATTATATACAAAGTAGATAACTAATAAGGATCTTCTATAAAACACAGGGGACTCTAGTCAATACTGTATGTACTGTGCTTAGTCACTCAGTCATGTCCAATTCTTTGCAACTCCACTGACTGTAGTCCATCAGGCTCCTCTATCAATACTCTATAATGACCTATACTGGAAGAGTCACTAAGTCATGTCCAACTCTTTGTGACTCCATGGACTGCAGCATGCAAGGTTTCTTAGTCCTTCATTGATTCTGGTATTAAGATCATGGTTAAATCTATTAGTGAGTACCTGGCAACACTTATTTCTCACTGAAAATGTTTCCTATATAATACAATTTGCTGGATATGAGAGAGGAAGTGGAAAAGTCTTGGTCTTATTTTTAAATCTAAAACAGTGTTAGTTAGTGTGTGACACTGTTGTTTTTCAGTCTCTGTCATGTCCAGCTCTTTGCAACCCTGTGAACTGAAGCACACCCAGCTTCCCTGTCCTTCACTATCTCCTGGAGTTTGTTAAACTTAATGTCCATTGAGTCAGTTATGCTATCTAACTACCTCATTCTTTGATTCCCTCTTTCCTTTTGCCTTCAATCTTCCCCAGCATCAGGGACTTTTCCAATGAGTCTGATATTCACAACAGGAGGCTAAAATATTGCAACTTCAGCTTCGACTGAATGAGTATTAAAATGGCCACATTCCTAACTGAAGAAACAGTTCCAGTTTACTCATCTTTCAATGAGTATTCGGTGCAGATTTCCTTTAGGATTTACTCACTTGATCCACTTGCAGTCAAACAGACTCTCAAGAGTCTTCTCCAGCCCCACAATTCAAAAGCATCAATTTTTTGGCATTCAGCCTTCTTTATGGCCCAACTCTTACATTTGTACAACCAATGGAAAAACCATAGCTTTGACTAGATGGACCTTTGTCAACTAAGTGATGTCTTTTTAAAGTGCTGTCTGGGTTTGTCATAGCTTTCCTTCTAGGTAGCAAACATCTTTATTTTCATGACTGCAGTCACTATCCCCAGTCATTTTGGAGTCTAAGAGAGTAAATCTGCCATAGAAATGTGAAGCTTAACTTGAATAAAAGAGGCATTTATTAAAGTGTATATATTGAAGAAAACTGCATATAACCAAGTGATCAATATCTTATCAAACTTCCTAAATAAATGATGGGCTCTCTAACAGCTATTCACTAAAAAAGAGATATGATCAGCAGAACATGTACCTGAGCTTTAGATATTATAGTTGCTTTAGACATTATAGTTTATTATTTCTTGATATATATATATACTATATATATCAAAAAATAATAAAATGCCTAGGAGTAAATTTAGTAAAGCAAAGTGAGAGTTTTTTACACTGCAAACTCAAAGACATTGATGACATAAATTGAGAAAGGCAAAATAAGCAAATTGGTATTCTGTGCTCATGGATTAAAATAATCATTATTGCTAAAATCACCATATTGCCCAAAGCAATCCACAGATTCAATGAAATCCCTAACAGAATTATCACTGGCATTATTCACAGTAGTGAAACAATCCTGCTATGTGTACAGAAACATAAAATGTGCAAATAGCAAAAATAAACCTTGAGAAAACCAAACAAAGCTGGATGTCTCATGCTCTTTGATTTAAAATTATAGTACAAAGCTACAGTAGTCAAAACAATATGGTATTGATATAAAAATAGACATAAATCAGTGGAAGGTACAAGGCTTCACTCCATCTCCTGCCTGGAAGACCTCTTCAAGGTCATCAGTGCTGGTGGAAGCTGACTCTGACTTTCTGATCACTTGTGTTGTGCCCTTACCTCCTACTGCAATGGCATCATTTTGGTTCACTGGAAACTCTGGTAACAAAAGTACATAAAACCCATTCACTGAAATTGCTTTTAGTGCCTACTATTCTGTAGGTAGAGCATGAGTCTGGAAGGAACCTGGGGATGGCTTGTGAGCAGGTCCTCTCTGCTCAGATCACCAGTTCTTCCCTGGGCAGGAGGCAGATGCAAAGACACCCAACAGCCCTTCACTGCAGTCCAGAGACTGCCATCATGCTACTTTAAAATGGTCACATTCCTAACTGAAGAAACAGTTCCAGTTTACTCAGAAATTTATACAAAAACTTCATTTTTTTTCTGCATACAGTTGTTAATCATAGAAATGCATCATGTTATTGTAGAAAGAACTATGGTAACAAATCTGTGTGTGTGTATGTTAGTCACTCAGTTATGTCCGACTCTTTGTGACCTCATGGACAGTAGCCTGCCAGACTCCTCTGTCCATGGAATTCTCCAGGCAAGAATACTGGAGTGGGTTGCAATTCCCTTCTCCAGGGGATCTTCCAGACCCAGGGATAGATTCCAGGTCTCCTGAATTGCAAGTGGATTCTTTACCAACTGAGTCACCAGGAAAACCCAACAAATGTATTCATTTATTCAAACATCAAGCCTCTGAAAAGAACACAAAAACAGTAATCAAATAGAAGTAAATTATGTTTTGAAAATGTATTTGTGGAACAATATCTCTTAACTATCAATAAACATGTAAGATATAACTCCATTTGCCTTTTGGAAAAAAAGTTAATATTTAGTAGAATCTCAGTTTCATTTAGGTATAAATGGCATAATGACAATTCAAATTATTAGATATTTGATAAATGAAATGATACAGAAATGAAATATTGAAAAAGTGATAAGCTATAAGGGAATATTGCATATAAAAGTCTTAGTTGTATTTAAGATTTGTCAAATGCTTTTGGTAGTAATTTTAAATATATGTACATATTTTAAATTTTAAACTTGAGAAAGAAGGGTTATTTTACTTGTTTAATATCTAACAGTTTGATATTTCCTGTTACTTGGCAATTTTCATGATTCAAATAGAAAATTTGATTTGTTACCATTAGCAGTCAGGAGAAAGCAAGGGCAAACTATGTGAACTGAGTGCTCCCTGTTTTCCCCCAGCATATTCCTTCAGGACAGAAGTTAGGTTGAGTAATGAGGACAAGAAGGTCAATGCTGAAGACATTTAGGATTGTGGGTGTCTCAAGGCAGAACGAGTATAACCAACCATGAGCCAAAAAAAAAAAAAAAAAACCAGGAGGCATTTCTGCAGTTGACGAGAGCAACTGCCAGGCCATGCAGGCTACTCACACCTGATGCCCTCTTAGAAGTGGAAAAGTGCCCACAAGATGCCAAACACCAGTCATGAAGATGTGCATCGACAGAGATATGACTAGCAACTTGTTCAAAATAAAACACCAGCAAGAAGACCTTAGATCACAGTCTATACAAGCCAAGGAAACCTTTCAAACAAAGTTTCTTCATGAATTAGCACAACCCTATGTCAGATATTTCTTCTTTACATTCAAGTGCGTATATCCTGCCCCAAAGAACTTATTGTGATTTTACAATGATGACGTATTCATTGTAATCAGTACCAAAACCAGCAGGAATTCAGATTTCATTGGGGTTATTGGGGCTTTCTGGATGGCTCAGTGGTAAAGAATCTGCTTGCAGTGCAAGGAGACGAAGGCTCCTTGAGAAGGTCGCCTGGAGGATGAAACGACAATCCACTCTAATATTATCGCCTGGGAAATCCCATGGACACAAGAGCCTGATGAGCTACAGTCCATAGGGTGGCAAAGAGTCAGATGGGACAAGCACACACACACACACGCAAGTTAACACTAACATTTTTTTCTACCAAGAAGAAAAACAAAGACTGAAAACAAATTTTATTATGTTGGAATTAAAACATTTCTTTGGGAAAGTTCACTTTCCACCACAGCTACAGAATTATATTTTCTATCTTTGGACAAGTAAATGTTGCTTTTTCTGCCCTTGCAGAGAATTCTGCCCTTTTATGCATTCCCACACTTTCTGCATCTCCTTTCTCCATAATTCTGCATTCCAGCCTGTATCTTATCAATTAGTCCACTAATATAGAAACAAACATATTTTGTAATCAAAGTTATTTTTTTATTAAATTTGCTTTTACAGGTAAAGACCTGTATCTCATTCAATGGCACCTTTAATAATTCATGGTTGTAGAAAATATCAACTTTATTTATAGGAATTTAAAAAAAATCTTCAAAATTTGAGGAAAAAATTTCATGAACTCTCTTCTAGTTACTGCAAACTATGTTAAAGGATCAGGGGAAGAAAGGTGTGCTGTAAGAATTTCTGTCTTTAAAGAATCAATATCTAGTAAAGAAAACAGAACGGAATATTTATTGGCATGTAAAATGTGAGACAAAGTGTACAAAGATGCATTATTAGGCTGTATCTTAAGTAGTATATCTTAAGTATGGGAATCTCCTCAAAAAAGTGAAAACTCGAGATACCATAGGACCCAGCTATTCCAATTCTAGATATTTTTCCTAAGAAAATAAGAACAGTAATTTAAAAAGACATAGATACTTCTCTATTCCCTGCAGCATCATTTAAAAGGCCAAGCCAAGATATAGAGAGCCCTAAATGTCCATCAACAGATGAATGGATGACAAAGATGTAGTACATATATTCAGCGGAATACTACTCAACCATAAAAAAGGAATAAATCTTGCCATTTGTGACATGAAAGGACACAGAGCATATTAAACTAAGTAAAGTAAGTCAGAGTGAGAAGGACAAACAGTAAAATTTCACTTGAATGTGGAATCATAAAAACAAAACAATTCAACATACATAAGAAGACAGAAAAAGAGTCATAGATACAGAGGACGAACATGATTGCCAAGGAAGAAAGGTGATAAAAGAAATAGGAAATGGAGATTAAGCCTTACAAGCTTTCAGTTACAAATAAATGAGTAAGGAGTTGAACTACGCAGTATGGAGACTATAGTCAAGAATATTATAAGAAGCTTGTTTGGTTGCAGATGTAACTAGAATTATTGTGGGGATCATTTGTAATCTATAGAAATATTAAATCACTATGCTGTGCATCTGGAACTGTCATTATTATAAGTCAATCATACTTCAATTTTAAAAAACTGGGAAATAAACAAGTCCTACGCAAATCTCTAACAAATTCTCTATGGGTGCAATGATTCTTTTGTCATGAATAATGACATGTTTAATAATAAAGACTGAACATTTTTTAAAAAAGATTCAAAATAGAAAAGATCAGGATTAAAGAACTCATAAATAAATGCACATTGCTCAGAAGATTAAGAAAATATTGAAAATATCACTGTAGATAAAACTTAAGTTAGGAGAAATATGATGAAAAAATGCATTGTAAGAAAGTAGAGGGAAAGAAGGAAACTCTTAAAACCTATTGAATAAATATTCCTATAATATAAATATAGCAAAAAACAATGCAACCTATTTGTCAAAAGTGTGAAAAGTGGAAGATAGATCTGATATATGAATGATTGGAATACTTGAAAAAAAAATCAAAGCCAAGATGGAAAGCAAATACTAAATATTGTCATGCGAATTATTCTGAAAGTAAAAAAAAAAAAAAGTTTGAAACTGTTTATTAAAGAGAACTATGAGAATTAACTTGCAGTGATTAATAGCAAATGATGTTCTGGAAATATTATTGGGCTTTAAAAAGAAACAAAAGTCTTTTGGATATCTAGAATAAAAGAGCAAGTGACATATAAGGAGGCAAAAATTAGAATTTTGTCAACCTTTATGTAGAAATAAGGCCACACTGTTAAGATACTCAAGGAGAGACATGATGATTCATGAATTCTTTCCCAACCAAACTGCTTGAATATCAAAAGTCCTGACATCCAAGCCATCATGAAAGATCTAGGGTAATAATGTTACTATGATTAATGGAAAAAACAGATTTCAGAAAACAGAATCCTTTGAAAGACAGTGACACAAAGACAGATGGTAAATACTAAATTTGCAATTCCTTACTCAACTGAGACTGAAAGAGCATTACATGAGAGAGGGAGCAAGCTTGGTGGTAGACACTAACGTGTCTGCATTACAATATCCACTGAGTTCTGCCTCTTTTGAGAGTGCTTTTTTATGTGTGTTTAATTTTATAGAGAATTATTTTAAAGGCAACAAGATGGATAAATAAAATTTAATATAAAAACTTTAAATATAGAACAAGCATACATAACTGAGCATATAGAACATAAATACACATAACAGAAAAAAAAAAAAAACTATACATGAAACTAATACTAAATCTGTACAACCAAACAACTGAGCTTGTACTGAACAGAGGCCTCAGGAGATGAGCACTGAGGCCTCTTTCGATCTTGGTCCAGATAAGACTCCTGATGGTGTGTGGACTCCATCCTTTCAGAGGCCCAGGCTGGGGTCCAGGATTCAGACCAGAACCTGGAAAACCAACACAGGTGATGGAATCCCTGGGGAGGTGCAGAGCCAGACAGAAGAGGGCTCTCTGGGGAGGGTGTGCAGGACCCGACCATACCCTCAGGATCTGCCCTTGACCTTGGGCCCTGACGTCCCTAGGGGTCAGCCCACAGGGCACTGGGTCTGTTTGCTGCTCTTTGCTGAGGATGCTGTCTGTTAGTGAGGAGTGTCTAGAAATGTCCCATAGGAGAAAGTATACATGGGCGTCTGGTCGGTAGCCTTCAACTGACAGATCCCCTGGATGGTGAGACTCAGGCAGAGGAAATGGAGGCTCTGCGATCTTGGACTAAACGGCTGAGTTCCCTCACCCCTGGGGTCCTGGGAGGAACAGGAGGTCAGATGCCCCAGGGAGTGGGGGAACCTGCCTCCCATCCTAGACTCAGTACAACTGCTCCTGAGACCTGCATGGCTGAAATGGACAGACACATGAAGTCTCTACTTTCCCTAATAATCCTTTCTAACCCCAGCCAAATTCTCCTGAGATTTATGATTCTAAAATATTAATTGCTATTTTAATAAAAATATACATTATACATGTTTAGCACATTGCAACATTGAAGTTTACAGAAGACACTGATTTTTAAACTGTACTAAAACATGTAGTGTGCTATTAATGACAGAATGGAAATAAAAAATAAAGGAACACGAGTAACTTGAATCCTGCCACACATCCCGAGTACACACAGCACTGAATTGTGTTCTGGTATTTCTTTAGTTGGAGTTGGCCACAGATACAGAAGAATCTATGAAACTTCCAATCCCAGCTGAGAAATAGTGTCCCCACAGTGCCTCCCCCAACCCCCCCGACACTCTGCAAATGTAAGAGCTGCCGGAGAAGCCAGCCCAGCAACCTCGGGGGCGTCTGTGGACAGGACCTGTTCCCTGGGAAGACGTGCTCAGGGCATCCTCCACTTGTCTGCATGGATTGTTATCACCCTCTTGCCTCCAGTTTTGTGGTTACACTCAGCAGCAGATCCCACTGTTTTTGCTGGTGATTCTTCAGCACCAATAAGTGAGTTCGGGTCATGATGGAAACATGTGCCTCACTTGTCTGCCTCACCTTGTCACCCCAAGCCCCATGTTCACCCTTGCTCTTCCTGGTCTTTGTCATCCCACGATGACATCCCCAAAAGCATTCCTTGAGAAAACAAGCAGAGAGTTTTATGACAGCTGGAAGGAAGAGATCAGTCAGGCATGTCCAAACCCTCTTAGGGCAGTAAAGCAACCATATGGGGTAGTCCAGGACAGTGAGAACTTCATGGGGGCCCCTTCAGTTGCGTGAGCCCATATCTGCTGACTCCATCCTCAACTCCTGCTCAGTCCACTCATGGAGACAAAGACAGGTTCAAGGGTGCAGACCTGAGTTCAGGATCCAGGGCTAAGAAAGTAGGGGAAGACGGTTGCAGACAGATTTCATAGATTTTATATAAGCTCCCAGGACCCCAAGTGCCTACAAAAGACCAGGTCCTCCAGAAGGGTAATCATAAAAAGATGGAAAGAGAGGATAGGGAAGAGTTAGAAGGAAGATTCTATGGATTGGAAAAAGAGAGAAACTTTTTAGGAGATATGAAAGAGGTAATAAATGACCTTTATATTCTTCCTCTGCTTCTCTGAATCTTCATTATCTGCTATGCAGTTTTCTGGTGTCCGAGGGCAGTGGCCATGTGGAGTGGCTGTGGGAAAACAAAGGGGAGGTTTACAGTCAGGATGTGACCTGGGGGATATAGGTTGCATCTGTGAGACTTGTACTATGCCAGGATTCATGACCTCTGGAGGAGAAAATGTCAATCCATGGCCAGAGACCAGGCTTGACCACGTGGAGTGTTTTGTATAATGGAGTTACATTAAAGTATAAAAGAGAGAGAGCTTCTGACATAGACATCTGAAGGGGGCAAAAGGAATGCCTGCTTGCTAGTTTTCAGTAAGGAGTTATATACATTTTCAATTGGTTATTAACAATAAATCAAAATAATATCTCAAGCTTGTGAAGATTTTACAAGACCCACCACCACAATATACAGTCTAAGATAACAGGATTAGTCAGAAGGTTCTTAAGGAGAAACATGTACTCCTTGTTGGACACATTGTTGCTATATAATCATTGGTAGAAAGTTTAAGGAAAAACATACCCTTCAGAAAGATGAGTTGTTTTGCTGTGTAATGATTAGCACTGGGCTTAAAGAGAAAAAAAAAAAAATGTAATGAAGAGGAAGGAACGTGGGGGTGGGGGAGGGGGGGAAAGGTTGTCCTTTTCTCCTCCTCTAGGTATCTGGACTGCTTTCTCCTCCTTGAGGACCCCCGACCCATTCCTCCTCCTAGAGGGCCCTGGACTCCTTATCAACCTACGTAAGAATTAATTCTCTCATTCTCCCTTAAGGTAGGATTGAATTCAGTCATGGGTCTCTGTCATGGAAATCTGGCATGCAATTTAGTGTTTCCTTTTTCCCCATTGGTTAGGTTATCATTAGTTAAAATGCGGAAGCTCTGTGTCATTTCTTTCCTGCTCCTCTTCTTTGCTCTCCTTCATCCAGCAAAGAGGATGATTCAATGGCAGTTCAGTCCATAGTTGCTAACCTCCCACATGCATACACTCCACCGCATGTCCCCATCAAGAAAAATCCCCTGAGTGATTGGTGAGCAGCCTCACCAGTGTCCTGACAACCACTCTGTGTCCCTCTAGCTGTCCAGGAAGACCTGGTGGAGGAACTGTACCAGGGCTGGACTGAGGAACAGCCTCTGAGCACTCTGAAGGGAAGCTCACCTGTCTTTATCTGGGATAAGACTTACTTCACTTCTTTTTTATTCAGTTGAATGCAGTTATAGTAATCTGACAATGTACATTATTCCTGATATATACAATTCTTTGGCAGGGGAAATATTGAGAATAAATCTATTATTAATGCAGGCTGATTCAAAAGAACATTTAAAAAAAATCATCAGTTACTACTGTTTAAGAGTAGGTTCTTTGCTCAACAGTAGGTTTTCTTCCTTGAAAACCAATTTTGTAATTGTTGGCCAAGTTGAAACTGAGATCTTATGTAAAATAGTCCAGCCTTATCAACAAGGGTTCCTCTCTGTTTTCTTTTGGGGCCATTGACTTAAAGAGTTTTAGTTTTCTGAGGACAAAAATCAGATAACAGAAGACTTAGTTCAGAGAATACAAGATACTAATACCCTCACACTGTTTTATTCTATCTAATCACAGGTGCGTGGTTCAGCCAAAGAGAATTCTAAATATTGAGGGATCATCACTCTGCTCAGCAACAATCTACCTGATGACAATGGGGCTCTTTGCCACCTCTGGTTGGAGAGGAGTCCTGAATTTGGGGTCCTCCAAGTGGTAAGGGATGGGGGGTACAGAGCAAGAGATTACCCTCCTAGGAAAAACTGATTTCTACATTCTAGCGCCTCCTGAAGCAGTTGCATCATTTAGATGGTGTAGGACTGTGTGAATGAGGGTGTTTGGAGGAGAGCATGTATTGAACCCACATAGTGTGATGGTGAATCTGCCTGTCTGTTTCCTCAGGAGATATTTACTCTTAGACAATAAAGCTGTCAATTTTCTTTGTAAAAAGACTCATCACCACTGCACATTCTCTGTTCATTCCCTTTCATGCCTTCAACATAGCTCTTCCCCAGGTTTGGTTCATGTTCCCATTAGTCAGCTGGAGATGGTGCATAGATCTATGTTCTCAGCTCTTGATATCCTAATTGGAAAAGCCAAACTGAAAACCCAGAAGTGAGTCTGAATGGGGGTGCTCTGGGCCCCTGACCTGCCCATATCCGTCAGTCAAGAATCCTCAGTCATGGAACACGGAGACCCTGCTCCATGTTCATGTCTGGAAGTACTGTCAAATCCAGAGTTGCAGACTCCGCCTATCATTATAAGGCGGCCTCTGTGGTCACAGAACCCAGGGCAGCTATTGTGGGCACTAACAGCCAACTTTAGCACAGTCATTGGTGTGAAAGTCACCTTGGGACCTTCATCCTCCTGTCAGCTCACAGAGAGTTGTGTAGCTTCATGTAGACAATACAGGTCACATCCGTAGGTGCAGGTGTCAGAGCTTAAACTAGGCACAAACAGATAAGAATCAGAAAGATGTATCATTGTATTGGGTAACATTACCATAAGCCTTTCAATTAATAAATCCCTGAGGCACGTACACAAGGGATATTGGCAACTCAAAGTAAAACTTGATTATTAGCCTGGTGACCATGACTCATGCTGAAAATCTCTTACCTGGCTGGTTTAGAGACAGTCAATGTATACTCTCTGCTATCTATAATCAACTGTCCCACTGATTACACGGCCCCTGTGAAATAGACAGCCACTGACTCAGCGGATATGAACACACTGTATAGAAAACAAATATTTATAGAAAAATAAGATGTTATTCATAGTGGCTATATCTAAATGATAGGAATTCAGTGTTATCAAATCTGGTATATTTTATTTTCAGTCCTCTAACAGAGTTTATTTTTAACCAAGTACAAAGTCTCATAGAAAACAAGATGAGTAGAGTAGCGGCAACTGTGGATTCTGGAGGAAGAGTGATCTGGGAAAAATAAAGGCATTCAAAATAAGCAGGTGGAGTCATGGGTCTCTTTCACTGAACAGTATACACATTTTAGAGTTTTCCCATTTTAGATTGAATATTTCCTTTTTATTAGGTTCTTCTTAGCTAGAAAACCAAAGCTGTGTTTTCATTTCTTTCCATCTCTCCTTTACTTTCCTTACTCCTCCAAAGAGCATGGATGAACACAAGTTCAGTCCATGCTTCTTAACCTGCCTCATCCATACACATCACCCCATGTCCACACAGAGAAAACCTGGATGATTCCTGAGCAGCCGTACCAGCATTCTAACAATTACTCTGTGTCTCTCTAAGTTTCACTAAGGACCTGCCAGTCAACCCACTTTGTGACAAGACAGAAGAGACTCCATGTGTCTCCAAGGCAAGTTTTTTTTTTTTTTTTTCTGGTCTCAGACAGAATATTGTTTCTTTTCTTTTTCAGTAGAATTAAGTTATGAATCTTTGAAGGTGTTCATTTCAGATAGAGATGATTTCCTTGGCTAAGACAAAGTGGAGTGAGAGACTTATTACAAACTCATGATGCCTCAATCCGCAGGATATTGAAATTATTAGCATCCATTACACCATGTAGAGTACAGAGTTCTCTATCCTGCAGCAAGATTCCTTCTAAGAAAATTCTGCAATTTCCAACCCAAGTGGTCTTGGGAGTTCCATCCTCCAGGCAAAGGTCTTGCCTTTCATCCTGAGTATGTGTGCTCTGATCTTGCTGGGTTCCCTGGACTCCACCACTGTTCCTCATCAGGAACCAAATGAACCAAAGACTGTGCATCTTATCCTCATAGCGTTTTCTCTTCTGTACTTGTAGGTGGCCCTTTCATAATATGAAAGTGGTATGTGTTCTAGAATCATTCACTTTTGGAGAAAAACTTTGTAGATGAGAAAGTTGGAGCTTTCTCTCTGGTTTTAGTGTAGAGACCAAACCGATTCCAAATTCCTGCTGGGAATGAGTATTGGGGCCCTGGTGATAGAAAGTAAATTATAAGTAGAATAATGTGGCTGATTATTCCAGGAAGTTCCAGGAAGAAGCTATATTATGGTTAACAGTGTAGGTTTGTGTCCATGGGACTGGGTTTATCTCTATGTATAATGTATGATGTATAATGTATAATGAATAGTGTGATTCTTTGTGTGTGTGTGAATTTTTTGTGTTTTGTTTTCCTCAGTATTTGTCACCCTAAACATCATTATTACTGGTGTCAACTTCCCCCACAAAATTCCCATCACCACGCACCGTGAATGAGTATGTATATAAAATTGATGTATACACATTCACAGTATTGATTTTATACCAGGTGAACATCCTTTAACTTGAAAGACAAATCTCATCACTAACCAGCAAAATGTTTACAAGATTCTTTTTAATTTTTCTTAACTTTTTTATTGGCTTTGCTTGGTCTTCATTGATGCACAGCCTTTTCTCTACTCATGAAGAGCGAGGCCATCTCTGAGTTGTGGTACTCAGGCTTCTCACTGTGGTGGATTCTTTGTTGCACACCACAGGTTTTAAGGCCCTCAGGCTTCCATAGTTTTGGCAAATGGGCTTTGTTGCTCCACAGCATAAGGAATCTTTCCAGATCAGGGATTGAGACCATATCTTTTGCATTGCCAGGTAGATTCTCAAGTACTGAGCCACCAGAGAATCCCTACCAGATTCATAATGAACAAAACTGTGATTCAAAATCTGCCTTACTGGGTCAATCTCACCTTCATTTAATCGTAAATCTCATCTCTTAGTAGATCTTATGGCATTTTGATTGGTCATGGTTCATCACTCTGCCATGTCCCTCACTCAAACTCTTTCCTGTTAGAGCCTCAGAATGAATTCTCCCCCCTTACCCAAGGCCCCCAGTGCTGGGGAGTTTGCTTCCTTTTGCAGGAACCCCCCAGTGGTACTCACATGCCATACCCAGTTCTAGAGGAATCTGAGAATGGAGGAGCCTCCAGGCATGGATGGAGAAAGTTCACTTCAGCTTTCCCTCTTAAGCTTTGAAATGTCCAGTCTGTCCTGTTAATTCCATGTACTGTGTTGTTCACCACATCTCTAGAACTTTTCTGTTCTGAAACTAAGATTTTATAATAACTGACCAGACATTCCCTGTGTCAACCTCCACCCAGCTCTTGAAAACACTCTTCTCCTCCCTGATTCTGTGATTTTTCCTTTAGATACCTCAGGTAAATGGAATTGTGCAGTATTTGTCCTCCTTTGACTACCTTGTTTCACTCTTATCAGTGTACTCCAGCTTCATTCATATTGCTACAAATGGCAGGATTTCCTTCTTTTTAAAACACTGAATCACATTCCAGTGTATGTATATACCATATTTTCTTCATTGATTTATCTGCCCATGGACACTGCACAGTTTTTTTTATCTTGGTTGTTGTGTAAAATGCAGCAGTGGATATGAGATTGTAGATATCTCCTGGACATTCAACTTTATCTCCTTTGGACATTAACTCAAAAGAGTGCTTCCTGGTTTTCATGATAGTTTGTTTTATAATTTTTTAAGGGATTTCCTTCATTCCTACCAATAGGCACAAAAATTCTATTTCTCGATTTTCTTTGCTGTTATTTTCTTTTTATTGTGTACATCCTGAAAGAATATTTCCTTTTGACTTGGTTTCTACTTCACTAACATTTGGTGATGATAAGTATTATTCCTATATATATTGATCACTTCTCGGTCTTCTATGAAGAAACGTCTATTGAAGCTTTTTACACATTTTTTAAAAGTCATTTATTTGCATGCTGTTCTTTCAAAGTTGAGTTGCAGTAGTTGCTTATATATTCTGGATCAGTTCAGTTCAGTTCAGTCGAGCAGTCGTGTCCGACTCTTTGTGAATTAATGAATCACAGCATGCCAGGCCTCCCTGTCCATCACCAACTCTTGGAGGTCACTCAGATTCACGTCCATCGAGTCAGTGATGCCATCCAGCCATCTCATCCTCTGAAGTCCCCTTCTCCTCCTGCCCTCAATCCCTCCCAGCCTCAGAGTCTTTTCCAATGAGTCAACTCTTCGCATGATGTGGCCAAACTACTGGAGTTTCAGCTTTAGCAGCATTCCTTCCAAAGAAATCCCAGAGCTGATCTCTTTCAGAATGGAATGGTTGGATCTCCTTGCAGTCCAAGGGACTCTCAAGAGTCTTCTCCAACACCACAGTTCAAACGCATCAATTCTTTGGTGCTCAGCCTTCTTCACAGTCCAACTCTCACATCAATACATGACCACAGGAAAAACCATAGCCTTGACTAGAAGGACCTTAGTTGGCAAAGTAATGTCTCTGCTTTTGAATATGCTGTCTAGTTTGGTCATAACTTTTCTGCCAAGGAGTAAGCATCTTTTGATTTCATGGCTGCAATCACCATCTGCAGTGATTTTGGAGCCCCCCCAAATCAAGTCTGACACTGTTTCCATGGTTTCCCCATCTATTTCCCATGAAGTGATGGGACCAGATACCATGATCTTCATTTTCTGAATGTTAAGCTTTCAGTCAACTTTTTCACTCTCCTCTTTCATTTTTATCAAGAGGCTTTTTAGTTTCTCTTCACTTTCTGCCATAAGGATGGTGTCATCTGCATATCTGAGGTAATTAATATTTCTCCCGTCAATCTTGATTCCAGCTTGTGTTTCTTCCAGTCCAGCGTTTCTCATGATGTACTCTGCATAAAAGTCAAAGAAGCAGGGTGACAATATACAGCCTTGACATACTCCTTTTCCTATTTGGAACCAGTCTGTTGTTCCATGTCCAGTTCTAACTGTTGCTTCCTGACCTGCATACAGATTTCTCAAGAGGCAGGTCAGGTGGTCTGTTATTCCCGTGTCTCTCAGAATTTTCCACAGTTTATTGTGATCCACAAAGTCAAAAGCTTTGGCATAGTCAATAAAGCAGAAATAGATGTTTTACTGGAACTCTCTTGCATTTTCCATAATCCAGTGGATGTTGGCAATTTGATCTCTGGTTCCTCTGCATTTTCTAAAACCAGCTTGAACATCAGGAGGTTCATGGTTCACGTATTGCTGAAGCCTGGTTGGAGAATTTTGAGCATTACTTTACTAGCATGTGAGATGAATGCAATTGTGCGGTAGTTTGAGCATTCTTTACCATTGCCTTTCTTTGGGATTGGAATGACAACTGACCTTTTCCAGTCCTGTGGCCACTGCTGAGTTTTCCAAATGTACTGGCATATTGAGTGCAGCACTTTCACAGCATCATCTTTCAGGATTTGAAATAGCTCAACTGGAATTCCATCACTTCCACTACCTTTGTTCATAGTGATACTTTCTAAGGCCCACTTGACTTCACATTCCAGGATATCTGGCTCTAAATTAGTGATCACACCATCGTGATTATCTGGGTGATGAAGACCTTTTTTTGTACAGTTCTTCTGTGTATTCTTGTCACCTCTTCTTAATATCTTCTGCTTCTGTTAGGTCCCTACCATTTTTGTCCTTTATTGAGCCCATCTTTGCATGAAATGTTCCCTTGACATCTCTAATTTTCTTGAAGAGATCTCTAGTCTTTCCCATTCTGTTCTTTTCATCTATTTCTTTGCATTGATCACTGAAGAAGACTCTTTTATCCCTTCTTGCTATTCTCTGAAACTCTGCATTCAGATGCTTATATCTTTCCTTTTCTCCTTTGCTATTTGCTTCTCTTCTTTTCACAGCTATTTGTAAGGCCTCCCCAGACAGTCATTTTGCTTTTTTGCATTTCTTTTCCATGGGGATGGTCTTGATCCCTGTCTCCTGTACAATGTCACCAACCTCCATCCATAGTTCATCAGGCAATCTATCTATCAGATCTAGACCCTTAAATCTACTTCTCACTTCCACTTTATAATCATAAGCGATTTGATTTAGGTCATACCTGAATGGTCTAGTGGTTTTCCCTACTTTCTTCAATTTGACTCTGAATTTGGTAATAAGGAGTTCATGATCTGAGCCACAGTCAGGTCCTGGTCTTGTTTTTGTTGACTGTATAGAGCTTCTCCATCTTTGGCTGCAAAGAATATAATCAATCTGATTTTGGTGTTGACCATCTGGTGATGTCCATGTGTAGAGTCTTCTCTTGTGTTGTTGGATGAGGGTGTTTGCTATGACCAGTGCATTTTCTTGGCAAAACTCTATTACCATTTGCCTTGCTTAATTTCGTATGCCAAGGCCAAATTTGCCTGTTACCCCAGGTGTTTCTTGACTTTCTACTTTTGCATTCCAGTCCCCTATAATGAAAAAGACATATTTTTTGGGTGTTAGTTCTAAAAGGTCTTGTAGATCTTCATAAAACCGTTCAACTTCAGCTTCTTCAGCGTTACTGGTTGGGGCATAGACTTGGATAATTTTGATATTGAATGGTTTGCCTTGGAGATGAACAGATACCATTCTGTCATTTTTGAGATTGCATCCAAGTACTGCATTTCGGACTCTTTTGTTGACCATGATGGCTACTCCATTTCTTCTGAGGGATTCCTGTCCACAGTAGTAGATATAATGGTCATCTGAGTTAAATTCACCCATTCCAGTTCATTTTAGTTCACTGATTCCTAGAATGTCAACGTTCACTCTTGGCATCTCTTATTTGACAACCTCCAATTTGCCTTGATTCATGGACCTGACATTCCATGTTCCTATGCAATATTGCTCTTTACAACATCGGACCTTGCTTCTATCACCAGTCACATCCACAGCTGGGTATTGTTTTTGCTTTGGCTCCATCCCTTCATTCTTTCTGAATTTATTTCTGCACTGATCTCCAGTAGCACCTGATCTGGGGAGTTCCTCTTTCAGTATCCAATCATTTTGTTTTTTCATACTGTTGACCCCTTATTCAGATAAAAAGTTTCCAGATACTTCTTCTCATTCTATAGGTTGCCATTTTATTATGTTTTTGATGAGGAGACTGTGCTTTAATCACTTGGTAATTTTAGAATTTTGGCAAAGATCATTTGGCCACACATTTGTCAGTTTATCTGAGATTCACTTCTTACTGGTCTCTGCTTGTTTTGTTGCCTGTAGAATACTGCTTTGACTGATGTGGCATTCTTATGTGTTTTGCATTCAGGAAGCATGAAGTCACCATTGTTGTTCTTTGCTCTCAAGATTGTTTTTTCTCTTTGAGTTTCTTTTGGGTTCCATAAGTATTGATATGTTTGATTGTTTTTCCATTTCTATAAAAATGACATGGGACTTTGTGAGTGGTTACAATATTTATGTGCATCTCGTTTAGGAATATAGTAAGGTCAATAACACTAAATATTCCAGTCTATGAGTATGGTATGTTATCCCAATTACTTGTCTCTTCTTTCTTTCAACAGTGTCCTGTGGTTTTCCATGCATAAATCTTTCACTTCCTAAGGAGCCTTTTGTGCTACCTTGCTTGGGTCCTGTAGGGTCAGGGATGGGAAAGATGGGCTCATGAAGAGAGGGAGTGTCCTTCCCTCCTCTCTGTACCTGCTTTCTGGTTATTTGTAATACAGGAACCCTGGGCCATGCCCTTCACCTCTGCCTACAAAGGAGCTCCCTACTGGGAATTTTCTTTGAATCTGAGTGTTCACCTTACTATTGGAATGTTTATTGGAATATACACAAGCACATTCCAATGCCTCGCCAGGGTTCAAGAGCCCCAGGTATACCTAGATACAAATGATTATATAGGCCATCAAATCTTCTGCAATTAAAAACAAAACAAAACAAAACAAAAAAACACAAAATAGGCAGCTTGTTGTCTTTCTTATCTTTGGAGCTCTTAGAGCTGAATTTTCCAGAGTAGTAGCCACTAGATAGATCTGCCTATCTATAGTTAAAATGTTTCAAACAATAATTAGCATGTTATATTTAAAAAATCACAAAAATCACACAATTGCTTGGTCACACTAGACATATTTCAAGTGTGCCCACAAGTGTTGGAATTTCAGCTTTGTAAGTCTGAATGTAAGAGCTATATTGGGTCTGGAGAAGTGTAAGATTGAATGGTGATTCTCTTGGCATCTCTCCCACATGTGAATTTTGCAACTGTGCTTAACGTCTTGTTGACAGACTCTGACTCCACAAAGCACAGGGGAGGTCTGTGAACCTCGAAGGAAGACCAGGGAGATGCTTTGTGAGCCAGGTGGAAGAGGAGAGATGAGTGGGTCAACTTGTACAATAACTGCATTATTGTTCATGGTTGTCCTTCTACAGAATATGTCCTAGAGAGCATTAATGTCAGCAATGTGGATGAGAACACAGGGAGAGGACAGCTCTCAAGTGGCATTTAGAGGGAGAATGTTCCTGGACCTCTTGGGTTATACTTGCTTCTTTGGAGATGAAAGAAGGTTAAGAAAAGGAAATATGTGTAGAATTGTGATGTGTTCTTTTCATATTTTAACGATAGAACTATGTGTCCAAGTGCTTTCTAGTGCTGTACTTTTTCTTGCTTTTCCATTTAGATATGTCCTTTCTCACAAGACTACTCTTTCCTTCTTCTTTCTCTGCCTAATATGAAAGCTTGGATTCTGATTAGTTCCTGAGAGTATTATTCACAAGGGACTTTGGCTTCATCTTTAAATTCCCCTCTGATGGCCATAAGCCATAATCTTGTGGGCACAAAATTCTCATAGTCACTTGACACTGGAAACCAAGTTCTTGCAGGGAGTGTCGTGAGAAACAATCTCTCACTGTTCATTTTCAGGACTTGTGGTGTCCCTTAATGCTTGTCCTCACTGTATTCTCATGTAAAGGGTGCTTTCAGGGTTGGAGAAGTCAAATCACATGTGCTCTGCTGTCCCTACTTGGGCTCAGCCCCTTGAAACTCATCTCAGCCTTTGCACAGCCCCAAAAGTGATGTGCTGAAGGTGCTTCCATGAGAGAGGTCCATGTCCAGTTGCCCCTAGACCCTCCATGGCGGCATGTTTCTAGAGTATGCTAAGCTTCTTCACACATTTGCCCTCACATCCCTGCTCACCTGGTCTCCTGATACTGACCAGGCTCAAGGCAGCAGGTCTTGGGGTCACTGCTCCTCTCAGAACCCACTGCTCCATCTAAGCAGTCCTGCCCTTTCTCCCCACACTTCAGGCCTGCCCCACCTGTGTCCTTTCCTTACACCTTCCCAGGCCTCATCCCTCCCAATTTTCCAATCTAAGAGCAAACCAGGCAGCTACCAGGTGTTTGTGGAGGACACTTTCCACTTTCCACATCATTCTGGTTAAATGAAATTGAACATTTTTGCCTCTGTCCTCTCTAAGGGTCTGGGAAACTTAAAATGTTTCTGTGAGCATTAACCATCTGTCAGGTAACTAAGGTCACCCTAGTCTCATGGACAGAGGAGCCTGGTAGGCTGCAGTCCATGGGGTCGTGAAGAGTTGGACACGACTCAGTGACTTCACTTTCACTTTTCACTTTCATGCATTGGAGAAGGAAATGGCAACCCACTCCAGTGTTCTTGCCTGGAGAATCCCAGGGACAGTGGAGCCTGGTGGGCTGCTGTCTATGGGGTCTCACAGACTTGGACATGACTGAAGCGACTTAGCAGCAACAGCAGCAGGCAATGGGAGAGTCTCCGTTATGGGGAATTTTTAATCCTTCCTTTTCCCAGGGCTCAACACACTCTCAGATCCATGCCAGGTCCTCCCTGAGGGTGGGGGGGGGGCAGTGAATTGGTTAATTAAATAATGGACTGATTGGAGATGGTGACGGACTCACAGTCCTTCTTCCAATGTGCCCACGTTGGAAAACTCTAGGGTTGGTGGAGGTTCAAGGAGGAAAGAAAGGAAAAATGACTAGAAGAGAGAAATGAGGAAGGAAGTGTAGAAGAAGCAACAGGAGAAGGAGCAAGAAAGGTCGTGGGCAGAGATGCATGGAGACAGTGACCACCTGGAGGAGGAACAGGTTGTCCCAGCCTCATTCCTGGTCACGTGTTGACAAGTTGAAGGTGGCAACAGGATACTGTAGGTCAGAGACCCATTTTATCATTGCAGAGGTGAAACACTGAGGCCCTAGGAAGTCCTGAAGACAAGGACACCAGGGGTCCCAAGGCCCTGCTCCAAGGAATACAAAGGTCCCCAGGTCACATCCTGACTTTAAATCTCCCTTTTACTTTCCCACAGCCACTCCACATGGCCACTGCCCTCAGACACCAGAAAACTGCATTGCAGATAATGAAGATTCAGAGGAGAACAAGAACACAAGAGGTCATTTATTTCTTCTTTCATACTTTTTAAATGTTTTGTCTCTTTTTCTGATTCATACACTCTTACAACCCTTCCCCATCTCCTCTTTTGAACTTTTTGTGATTATATTTCTGGAGGACCAGGTCTCTCGTAGACACTTGGGGTCCTGGGAGCTTATATAAAATCTATGAAATCTGTTTGCATCCCTCTTACCCCACTTTCTGAGCATCGCCCAGTCTCCTGACTCCAGGTATGCACCCCTGAACCTGTCATTGTCACCATGATTGGCCTGAGCAGGAATTGAGGCTGGAATCAACATGTCTGGACTCATGCAGCTGAAAGGTCCCAATGAGGTTTGCACTGCCCTGGGCTACCCCATATGGTTGCTTTCTTGCCCTGGGACCAGCCTGACTGATCTCTTTCTTTCAGATGTCAAAAATCTCCCTGTTAGTTTTCGTGGGGAAAGCTTTTGTGGATGACATCAGTGATGATGAAAATAAAAAGGACCAGGAAGAGTAAATGTGAACCTGGGACCTGGGGTGAAAAGGTGAGGCAGACGAGGGCCCATGTCTCCATCATGACCCCCACTCACATGTTGGTGCTTCAGAATCACCAGCAAAACCCCTGGGGTTTGCTGTTCAGTGTGACCACAAAAGTGGAGACAGAGGGTGGTAACAATCCACACAGATGAGTGGAGGATGCCCTGAGCACGTCTCCACAGGGCACAGGTCCCATCCACAGATGCCCCCCAGGTTGCTGGGCTGGTTCCTCCAGCAGCTCTTACATTTGCAGGGACGCTGGGGGTACTGTGGGGCCACTGTCTGCAGGAGTCCAGGAGCTGCTGTTTCAGCGTGTTCTGTTTGAAGATCCCACTGGGAGCTTCCTCATCTCCCTTTGCAGGACCCAGCTCTGCCCTCCCAACCCCCCAAAGGCAGTAGGCAGCATCCCTAGTTCATCACCAGCTGTAGACAGAGGCTGGGGCAGCTCCACCCTCCCCAATCCTGGGCTCCTGGGAACAGAGTGAAGGAGACACAGGATCCCAGAGCTCGTGCAGGCAGGGGGTCACCTGGCATCCCTGTGGGTGCTCCCTAGTCCTGATGGTCCCTGCAGATTGGGGTGTGTCTCAGTCTAGGATCACTCAGGTTCTGGAACCCTGGGGTCCTGGGCCAGTAGAGGGCACCATTTCTCAACCAGGAGTTGGAACATCTGTATAGTCTTCTGTGTATGTGTCCAATTCCAACTAAAGAAACACCAGAAAGCAACTCACAGCCATGTGCATGGGGTTGGTGGTGCTAATGGTTAAGAATCCTCCTACCAATGCAGGAAATATAAGAGACTCGGGTTTGGTCCCTGGGTATGAAAGATCCCTCAAAGAAGGAAATGGCAATCCATTCCATTACTCTTGCCTGGCGAATCCCATGGACTGACGAGCCAGCTATAATCCATAGGGTTGCACAGAGTCTGACAGGACTGGAGTGACTGCGGATTAGAGGCAGGATTCAAGTTACTCATGTTCCTTTTATTATTTATTTCCAATTCTTTCATTAATAACATATCTTTTTTTTTTTTTTATTATGGCTTTAAAAGCAGTGTCTTCTGTCAAATTTTAAACTTGCAATATGCTAAGTGGATAAAATGTACTTTTTTTTTATTACAACAACATAATAACAGCTTAAAACCATAAACCTCAAAAGAGTTTGGTTGGGGGCTAGAAATGATTATTTGGGAAAACAGAGACCCTAGGGGTCTGTCCATTTCCAAGGCTCAGGTCTCAGGAGCAGTCGCACTGAGTGTAGGATGGGGGGACAAGTTCTCCTACCCCCGTGTCATCTGACTTCCTGCTCCTCCCAGGGCCTTGAGGCAAGGAGGGAACCCAAATTTTTAGCCCTGGATCCCAGAGTCCCCTGTTCTTCTGCCTAAGTCTCACTAACCAGGGAACCCACCAGTTGAACATTGCTGGCGATATACTCAGGGGTACTTGATCCTGAGGGACATTTCTAAAAATACTTTCAGCAAAGAGCAGCAAAGAGGCCCAGTGCCCTGCATATCTGAGCCCCAAAGCCAAGTCTAGATCTTGGAAAGTCTTCTGGGTCCTGCACACCCTCCCCAGGAAGCCCTCTTCTGTCTGACTCTGCACCTCCCTAGGGACTCCATCACACATCTTGCTGTTGCAGGCTCTGCTCTGAATCCCTGAAGACCTGGACCTGGGCCCCATCCTGGACCCCAGAGGGGATGGAGCCCACACAGCACCTGGAGCATCATCTGGACCAGATCAGGGGAGGTCTCACTGATTCTATCCTGACAGTCCTCATTTAGTACAGCTTCAGCTGTTTTGCTGTGTTGATTTGGTATTAGTTCTATCTATATGTTCCATATGCATTAATATGTTCAACATATATATGTAAGGTTTTTCATTAATGTAGTTTATCTTGTTACTTTTAAAATATTTTTTTGTAAAAATGCACACATGTATAGGACAGCACCCTCAGCAGAGGTAGAACTTAATGAATTGTCCTAAGGCCATCACCCTAGTGCCCACCACCAAGATCTCTCCCCCTGGTACACAACTCAGTCTATACTGAGTAAAGAAAGTGAAAATCGGAATGCAAGGGATTTCTGTGTGTTGATTTTATACGCTGCAACTTTACTATATTCATTAATTAGCTCTAGTAATTTTCTGGTAGAGTCTTTAGGGTTTTCTATGTAGAGGATCATGTCATCTGCAAACAGTGAGAGTTTTATTTCTTCTTTTCCAATTTGGATTCCTTTTATTTCTTTTTCTGCTCTGATTGCTGTGGCTAAAACTTCCAGAACTATGTTGAATAGTAGTGGTGAAAGTGGGCACCCTTGTCTTGTTCCTGACTTTAGGGGAAATGATTTTAATTTTTCACCATTGAGGATAATGTTTGCTGTGGGTTTGTCATATATAGCTTTTATTATGTTGAGGTATGTTCCTTCTATTCCTGCTTTCTGGAGAGTTTTTATCATAAATGGATGTTGAATTTTGTCAAAGAGAGAAGGGAACCCTCCTACACTGTTGGTGGGAATGCAAACTAGTACAGCCCCTATGGAGAACAGTGTGGAGATTCCTTAAAAAATTGCAAATAGAACTGCCTTATGACCCAGAAATCCCACTGCTGGGCATACACACTGAGGAAACCAGAACTGAAAGAGACACATGTACCCCAATGTTCATCACAGCACTGTTTATAATAGCCAGGACATGGAAACAACCTAGATGTCCATCAGCAGATGAATGGATAAGAAAGCTGTGGTACATATACACAATGGAGTATTACTCAGCCGTTAAAAAGAATACATTTGAATCAGTTCTGATGAGATGGATGAAACTGGAGCCGATTATACAGAGTGAAGTAAGCCAGAAAGAAAAACACCAATATAGTATACTAACACATATATATGGAATTTAGAAAGAGGGCAATGATGACCCTGTATGCAGGACAGCAAAAAAGACACAGATGTGTATAGCGGACTTTTGGACTCAGAGGGAGAGGGAGAGGGTGATATGATTTGGGAGAATGGCATTGAAACATGTATAATATCATGTAAGAATTGAATCGCCAGTCTAAGTCTGATACAGGATACGGCATGCTTGGGGCTGGTACACGGGGATGACCCAGAGAGATGTTGTGGGGAGGGGAGTGGGAGGGGGGTTCATGTTTGGGAACGCATGTGCACCCGTGGTGGATTCATGTCAATGTATGGTAAAACCAATACAGAATTGTAAAGTAAAATAAAAAATAAATAAATAAATAAAAAGAAAGTGAAAATAAAAGTGAAGTCTCTCAGTCATCCAAGAAGTTGGAAAAAATCTGACTTCTTTCAGCCCCATGGACCATAGCCTACCAGGCTCCTCTGTCCATCGGATTTTCCAGGCAAGAACACTGGAGTGGCTTGCCAGTTCCTTCTCCAGGGGATCATCCCCACCCAGGGATTGAACCTGGGTCTCCTGCATTGTAGGCAGAGGCTTTATCATCTCAGCCACCAGTGAAGTCCTCATTTAGTAAGGAACTGCAAATTTAGTCCTTACATCTGTCCTTATGTCATTGTCTTTAAGGATTCTATTTTCTCACGTCTGCTTATTCCACTAGTTATAAGAGATCAATACTACCCTAGGTCTTTCATGACTTGCACATCAGGACTTCTGAAACTTAGACTCCTTGGCTGGTAAGACATTCATGGTTCATCATTCGTCTCCTTAGGGAACTTAAATGTGTTTCTTTCTTTTCTTTTAACACAGAGAATTTCTCTCTGAAAAGGCTTTTAAATTTTTAATTTTTATTCCCTTATATTTCTCCTGCTCTTTTATTCCAGCGTCCCAAGGGACTTTTGCTTTAAAAACCTTATAGCTTTACTACAGTATCATTTGCTATTAGTCATTGAAAGTTGATGCTCATTATTCTTTTTAATTAACAATTTCAAAGACATTTTCCAGGAAACTTTGCATCATAATGTTTCATATTTGCTGTGTATCTTTGCTGTGATTTTACTCTTTCAGAGATTCCAATCATTCATATAAGAACAGGGAAGCCTGGTATTCTTCAGTCCATGGGGTCACAGAGAGCTGGCCATGAAATAGGGCCACTGAATATGAAATAGAAAAAGTGAAATAAACTAGATAAAAGTAAAACATCATCATATAATCCAGTTGTTTTTAACCATGACTGCTCATTTGAAACCTATTACCATTTTCTTAATTGTTTTGAGTTTATTTTCTGTAGATCTTTTCCTTGCCTTGTGTTTCCTGCCTAGATAATTTCCTTTAGCATTTGTTGTAAAGCTGTTTGGTGGTGGTGTGGTGGTGGTGGTGTGAAATTTTCTTAACTTTTGCTTGTCTGGAAAGCTTTTGATTTCTCTATCAGATCTGAATGAGAGTCTTACTGGGTAGAGTATTCTTGGTTGTAGGCTCTTCCATTTCACCACTTTAAATATATTGTGACATTTGTTTCTGGCTTGTAGAGGTTTTGTTGAGAAATCAGCTCATAGCCTGATGGCAGACAACTTGTATGTTATTTGTCATTTTTCCCTTGTTGTTTTTATTATTTTATCTTTGTCTCTAATTGTTGTCACTTTGATTACTATATGTCTCGGTGTGTTCCTCTTTGGGTTTATCCTGCCTGAGACTCTATGCTTCCCGGACTTGGTTGACTATTTCCTTTCCCATGTAGGGAATTTTTCAGCTATTATGTTCTGCAACTTTGATCGCTATATGAACTGAAGTATTATACCTGTAAAGGTCAGAAACTTCAGAATGTATATTTCATGCTATGGGCAACATTCTTTTACAAAATGTACAGAACCAGCATTTCTAAGCACAGGCAACAGAGCACAGTGTTAAAGGAATAGATTCAACATGAAGTCAGGGAGGTGGTCCTAAGATATTGGAGGAATAGGATGGGGAGACCACTTTCTCCCCCAAAAATTCATCAAAAGAACATTTGAACGCTGAGTAAATTCCTCAAAACAACTTCTGTATGCCTGCGGAGGACATCAGGCACCCAGAAAAGCAGCCCATTGTCTTCGAAAGGAGGTAGGAAAAAAAAAAATATATATACATATATATATATATATATATATAAGACAAAAAGAGAGACAAAAGAGGTAGAGATGGAGATATGTCCTGGGAAAGGAGTCATAAAAAAGAGAGGTTTCTAAACACCAAGAAACACTCTCACTGGAGCGTCTGTGGTGAGCCTTGGAACCTCAGAGAGCAACAAAATAGGGAGGAAAAATAAATAAATAATTAAAACCCACAGATTACATGCCCAATGGTAACTCCCAGCAGAGAAGCAGCGCAGACGCCTGCATCTGCCACAAGAAGGAGGTGCAGGCTGCATTGCTTAGAGTCAACCGGGCATGAATGCCCCAAGGGCAATCTGAGGGAACTAACTTGAGATAGCAAACCATACTGTGGCATAGCTACCCAGGGAAAAGCCATAACCCGAGACACCGCCTGGACCACTAACAGAATAAAGGACTGAGCAGAGCTAGCTATCTGCGGACCAGCCCATCCCCTGCCGGAGACAGGCAGGTGAGGGCAGCCAGAGCCAGAAGGAGGCAATTGCAGCCCCAGAGAGGCACCATCTACCAGACCACAAGCAGGCTTCATTGCTAACCAAGAATTCTTGGGATTCTGGATGGTCAACAGTTCAGTTCAGTTCAGTCGCTCAGTTGTATCCGACTCTGCGACCCCAGATTTGCAGCACGCCAGGCCTCCCTGTTTATCACCATCTCCTGGAGTTAACTCAGACTCACGTCCATTGAGTCCGTGATGCCATCCAGCCATCTCATCCTCTGTCGTCCTCTTCTCCTCCTGCCCCCAATCCCTCCCAGCATCAGAGTCTTTTCCAATGAGTCAACTTTTCACATGAGGTGGCCAACTACTGGAGTTTCAGCTTTAGCATCATTCCTTCCAAAGAAATCCCAGGGTTGATCTCCTTCAGAATGGACTAGCTGGATCTCCTTGCAGTCCGAGGGACTCTCAAGAGTCTTCTCCAACACCACAGTTCAAAAGCATCAATTCTTCAGCGCTCAGCCTTCTTCACAGTCCAACTCTCACATCCATACATGACCACAGGAAAAACCATAGCCTCGACTAGATGGACCTTAGTCGGCAAAGTAATGTCTCTGCTTTTGAGTATACTCTCTAGGTTGGTCAAAACTTTTCTTCCAAGGAGTAAGTGTCTTTTAATTTCATGGCTGCAATCACCATCTGCAGTGATTCTGGAGCCCCCCAAAATAAAGTCTGACACTGTCTCCACTGTTTCCCCATCTATTTCCCATGAAGTGATGGGACTAGATGCCATGATCTTCGTTTTCTGAATGTTGAGCTTTAAGCCAACTTTTTCCCTCTTCTCTTTCACTTTCATCAAGAGGCTTTTTAGTTCCTCTTCACTTTCTGCCATAAGGATGGTGTCATCTGCATATCTGAGGTTATTGATATTTCTCCCGGCAATCTTGATTCCAGCTTGTGTTTCTTCCAGTCCAGCGTTTCTCATGATGGACTCTGCATAGAAGTTAAAGAAGCAGGGTGACAATATACAGCCTTGACATACTCCTTTTCCTATTTGGAACCAGTCTGTTGTTCCATGTCCAGTTCTAACTGTTGCTTCCTGACCTGCATACAGATTTCTCAAGAGGCAGGTCAGGTGGTCTGGTATTCCCATCTCTCTCAGAGTTTTCCACAGTTTATTGTGATCCACACAGTCAAAGGCTTTGGCATAGTCAATAAAGCAGAAATAGATGTTTTTCTAGAATTCTCTTGCTTTTTCCATGACCCAGAGGATGTTGGCAATTTGATCTCTGGTTCCTCTGCCTTTTCTAAAACGAGGTTGAACATCAGGGAGTTCACGGTTCATGTATTGCTGAAGCCTGGCTTGGAGAATTTTGAGCATTACTTTACTAGCATGTGAGATGAGTGCAATCGTGCGGTAGTTTGAGCATTCTTTGGCATTGCCTTTTATTTGGAATTGGAATGAAAACGGACCTTTTCCAGTCCTGTGGCCACTGCTGAGTTTTCCAAATTTGCTGGCATATTGAGTGCCGCACTTTCATAGCATCATCTTTCAGGATTTGAAATAGCTCAACTGAAATTCCATCACCTCCACTAGCTTTGTTCATAGTGATGTTTTCTAAGGCCCACTTGACTTCACTTTCTAAGATGTCTTGCTCTAGATTAGTGATCACATCATCATGATTATCTGGGTCATGAAGATCTTTTTTGTACAGTTCTTCTGTGTATTCTTGTCACCTCTTCTTAATATCTTCTGCTTCTGTTAGGTCCAGACCATTTCTGTCCTTTATCGAGCCCATTCTTGCATGAAATGTTCCCTTGGTATCTCTAATTTTCTTGAAGAGATCTCTAGTCTTTTCCATTCTGTTGTTTTCATCTATTCCTTTGCATTGATCGCTAAAGAAGGCTTTCTTATCTCTTCTTGCTATTCTTTGGAACTCTGCATTCAGATGCTTATATCTTTCCTTTTCTCCTTTGCTTTTCACCTCTCTTCTCTTCACAGCCATTTGTAAGTCCTAGCCAGACAGCCATTTTGCTTTTTTGCATTTCTTTTCCATGGGGATGGTCTTGATCCCTGTCTCGTGTGCAATGTCACGAACTTCATTCCATAGTTCATCAGGCACTCTATCTATCAGATCTAGACCCTTAAATCTATTTCTCACTTCTACTGTGTAATCATAAGCGATTTGATTTAGGTCATACCTGAATGGTCTAGCAGTGTTCCCTACTTTCTTCAATTTGAGTCTGAATTTGGTAATAAGGAGTTCATGATCTGAGCTGCAGTCAGCTCCTGGTCTTGTTTTTGTTGACTGTATAGAGCTTCTCCATCTTTGGCTGCATAGAATATAATCAATCTGATTTCAGTGTTGACCATCTGGTGATGTCCATGTGTAGAGTCTTCTCTTGTGTTGTTGGAAGAGGGTGTTTGCTATGACCAGTGCATTCTCTTGGCAAAACTCTATTAGTCTTTGCCCTGCTTCATTCTGCATTCTAAGGCCAAATTTGTCTGTTACTCCAGGCGTTTCTTGACTTCCTACTTTTGCATTTCAGTCCCCTATAATGAAAAGGAGATCTTTTTTGGGTGTTAGTTCTAAAAGGTCTTGTAGGTCTTCATAAAACTTCAGCTTCAGCTTCTTCAGCGTTACTGGTTGGGGCATAGACTTGGATAACTGTGATATTGAATGGTTTGCCTTGGAGACAAACAAAAAATATTCTGTCGTTTTTGAGATTGCATCCAAGTACTGCATTTTGGACTCTTTTGTTGGCCATGATGGCTACTACATTTCTTCTGAAGGATTTCTTCCCCTAGTAGTAGATATAATGGTCATCTGAGTTAAATTCACCCATTCCAGTCCATTTTAGTTCTCTGATTCCTAGAATGTTGACGTTCACCCTTGCCATCTCTTGTTTGACCACTTCCAATTTGCCTTGATTCATGGAGAAGCCACCTCGTGCATGAGGCCAGGAGCGGTGACCCTGAGGAGCCACCCCGAGCCTGAGGCCAAGGGCGGCAGCTGGGAGGAGACACCCACACCCGAGGCCATGGTCAGTGGCTGGGAGGAGTATCCCGACGATGCAGGCGCAGGAGGGCCTAGAGGAGCTATCCCACGTTGAAGGTCAGGAACGGTGGCGGTAAATAGATACCCCTTGTCCAAGGTAAGGAGCAGCGGCTGTGCTTTGCTGGAGTAGCCGTGAAGAGATACCCCACACCCAAGGTAAGAGAAACCCAAGTAAGATGGTAGGTGTTGCAAGAGAGCATCAGAGGGCAGACACACTGAAACCATACTCACAGAAAACTAGTCAATCTAATCACAGTAGGACCACAGCCTTGTCTAACTCAATGAAACCAAGCCATTCCTGCAGGGAAACCCAAGATGGGTGGGTCATGATGGAGAGGTCTGACAGAGCATGGTCCACTGGAGAAGGGAATGGCAAGCCACTTCAGTATTCTTGCCTTGAGAACCCCATGAACAGTATGAAAAGGCCAAATGATGGGATACCAAAAAAGGAACTCCCTAGGTCATTAGGTGCCCAATATGCTACTGGAGATCAGTGGAGAAATAACTCCAGAAAGAATGAAGGGATGGAGCCAAAGCAAAAACAATACCCAGTTGTGGATGTCTCTGGTGATAGAAGCAAGATCCGATGCTGTAAAGAGCAATATTGCATAGGAACCTCGAATGTCAGGTCCATGAATCAAGGCAAATTGGAAGTGGATGATCAACATCCATCTGAAAAGATGCACCGGTTATACACCTAGAAAACTGAGTGGCAGGGACGGGGGAGGCAATAAGTTGCAGTGACTGCACTCACCAAAGACCTGGTCACCTGAGCTGCTTGGCCCTGTGAAGGACACAAAACACAGGTCCAACCGAGTCTCACCTTTGTGGAGTACCCGAGAATCTGAACCAGAAATGCTTAGACTTGGGAAGTGCATACAACCCAGGGCAGGCCTCAGACATTTCCCAGCATAGCAACATAGAGCCTAAACAGTGTAGACAGGGAAAGCACACACACCATGAGCGGGGGCAAACCCAGTGTGACTGAGTCACTGGGAGCACACTCCAGTGTTATTTGTTTGCAGCATTCCTCCCTCCCCATATAAACTTCCCTGGTGGCTCGGATGGTAAAGCATCTGCCTACAATGCAGGAGACTGGGGAAGGAAATGGCAACCCACTCCAGTACTCTTATCTGGAAAATCCTATTGATGAAGGAGCATGGGGTCACAAAGAGTCGGACATGACTGAGAGACTTCACTTCACTCACTTCCCTCCCCACAACACGACTGAACAAGTGAGCCTAGAAAGTGTCCACCACCACCCCCTTGTGTCACAGCAGAAATTAGACACTGAAGAGACCAGCAAACAGAAGAAGCTAAAATGGGGGGAACTGCCTTGGAAGTGACAGGTGCAATGAATCTGTTCTAATGAGGAGGATGAAACTGGAGCCAATTAGACAGAGTGAAGTAAGCCAGAAAGAAAAACACCAATACAGTATACTAACACATATATATGGAATTTAGAAAGATGGTAATGATAACCCTGTACGTGAGACAGCAAAAGAGACACAGATGTATAGAACAGACTTTTGGACTCTGTGGGAGAGGGAGAGGGTGGGATGATTTGGGAGAATGGCATTGAAACATGTATACTATCATGTAAGAAACGAATCGTCAGTCTAGGTTCGATACAGGATACAGGATGCTGGGGGCTGGTGCACTGGGATGACCTAGAGAGATGATATGGGGAGAGAGGTGGGAGGAGGGTTCAGGATTGGGAACTCATGTACACCCGTGGCAGATTCATGTCAATGTATGGTAAAACCAATACAGTATTGTAAAGTAAAATAAAAATTAATTAATTAATTAATTAATTAAAAAATAGATTAACACCCTATAGTTAACACCGACTACATAGGAAGGGGCCTATAGACCTTGAGAAGTATAAGCCAGATCAAGGAACTATCTGAAATAAACTGACCCACACTGTCCACAACAACACCAGAGACAGTCCTAGATATATTTTTACAATGATCATTCCTTAAATTTAAATATATATATATATTTTAAGTCCTCTATTACTCCTTTAATTTTTATGTTTATAACTATTACTTTAAAAAAAAGTAAAGAGCAAAAAAAAAGTAAAGAGTAAAAAAAAAGACCTTATTTTTTAAAGCAAACATATATATATATATAATAATTATTGTGACCTTTTTATCTTTAATATTGTATTTTTGAGAATCCAACCTTTACTTTAGATTTTTAAGCTTTGTTTTTTGGTATTTGTTATCAATTTTGTACCTTTAAGAACCCAAACCTCCGTACCCAGATTGACTTGGGAGCAAGATTACTGGCTGGACTGCTTTCTCCCCCTTTGGACTTTCCTTTTCTCCACCAGGTTGCCTCTATCTCTTCCCTCCCCCTCTCTTCTCTATCCTACTTTGTGAATCTCTTTGTGTGTTCTGGACTGTGGAGAACACTTAGGGAACTGATTACTGGCTGGATCTGTCTCTCTCCTTTTGATACCCCCCTTTATCCTCCTGGCTACCTCTGTCTCCTTCCTCCCTCTTCTTTTCTCTGTGTAGTTCTGTGAGCAGCTATAAGCGGTCCAGACTGTGGAGAGCACATAAGGAAGTGATTACTGGCTAGCTTGCTGTCTCCCTTTTTGATTCCCCCTCTTGTTCTCCTGGCCACCTCTGTCTCCTTCCTCCCTCTTCTCTTCTCTTCTCTTCTCTTCTCTTCTCTTCTCTTCTCTTCTCTTCTCTTCTCTTCTCTTCTCTTCTCTTCTCTTCTCT
>NW_024070205.1:72274421-72497552 GCF_014754425.2 Oryx dammah | reverse complement strand
CTTCTCTTCTCTTCTCTTCTCTTCTCTTCTCTTCTCTTCTCTTCTCTGTATAATTATGTGAACATCTCTGAGAGGTCCAGACTGTGGAGAGCACATAAGGAAGTGATCACTGGCTAGCTTGCTCTGTCTTCTTTTGATTCCCTCTCTTTTCTTCCCTGTCACATCTATCCCCCTCTTCCCTGTTCTCTTCTCCATGTAACTCTGTGAATCTCTCTGGGTGTCCCTCACTGCAGAGAAACTTTTCATCTTTAACCTAGAGGTTTTATCATCAGTGCTGTATAGATGGAGAAGTCTTGAGGCTACTGTAACAATAAGACTGAAAACCAGAGGCAGGAGGCTTAAGTCCAAATCCTGAGAACACAAGAGAACCCCTGACTCCAGGGAACATTAATCGATAGGAGCTCATCAAATGCCTCCATACCTACACTGAAACCAAGCACCACCCAAGGGCCAACAAGTTCCAGGGCAAGACATACCACACAAATTCTCCAGCAACACAGGAACATAGCCCTGAGCTTCAATATACAGGCTCCCCAAAGTCACTCCAAACCCATTAACATCTCATAATTCATCACTGGACAATCATTGCACTCCAGAGAGAAGAAATCCAGCTCCACCCACCAGAACACCGACACAAACTTCCCTAACCAGGAAAACTTGACAAGCCATCAGTCCAATCCCACCAACAGTGAGGAAACTCCACAATAAAGAGAACTTCACAAACTGCCAGAATACGGAAAGGCCATCCCAAATGCAGCAATATAAACAAGATGAAGAGGAAGAGAAATACTCAGCAGGTAAAGGAACAGGATAAATGCTCACTAAACCAAACAAAAAAAAAAAAAAAGGAAAAGATAGAGAATTTACCTGATAAAGAATTTCAAATAATGATAGTGAAAATGATCCAAAATCTTGAAAACAAAATGGAGTTACAGATAAATGGCCTGGAGACAAGGATTGAGAAGTTGCAAAAAAGGTTTAACAAGGACCTAGAAGAAATAAAAAAGAGTCAATATATAATGACTAATACAATAAATGAGATAAAAAACACTCTGGAGGGAACCAACAGTAGAATAACGGAGGCAGAAGATAGGATAATGAGGTAGAAGATAGAATGGTAGAAATAAATGAAACAGAGGAAAAAATAAAAAAAGATTTAAAAGAAATGAGGACAATCTCAAAGACTTCTGGGATAATGTTAAACACCCTAACATTTGAATCATAAGAATCCCAGAAGAAGAAGACAAAAAGAAAGACCATGAGAAAATAGTTGAAAACTTCCCTAAAATGGGGAAGGAAATAATCATCCAAGCTCAAGAAACCCAGAGTCCCAAACAGGATAAACTCAAGGCAAAACACCCCAAGACACATATTAATCAAATTAACAAAGATCAAACACAAAGAAAAAATATCAAAAGCAGCAAGGAAAAACAACAAATAACACACAAGGGGATTCCCATAAGGATAACAGCTGATCATTATAGAAACTCTTCAGGCCAGAAGGGAATGGCAGGGCATATTTAAGGTGATGAAAGAAAATAACCTACAGCCCAGATTACTGTACCCAGCAAGGATCTCATTCAAATATGAAGGAGAAATCAAAAGCTTTACAGACAAGCAAAAGCTGAAAGAATTCAGCACCACCAAACCAGCTCTCCAACAAATGCTAAAGGATCTTCTCTAGACAGGAAACACATAAAGCGTGTATAAACTCAAACCCAAAACAATAAAGTAAATGGCAATGGGATCATATTTATCAATAGTTACCTTAAATGTAAATGGGTTGAATGCCCCAACCAAAGGACAAAGACAGGCTGAATGGATACAGAAACAAGACCCTTATATATGTTGTCTACAAGAGACCCACCTCAAAACAAGGGACACATACAGACTGAAAGTGAAAGGCTGGAAAAAGTTATTCCATGCAAATAGAGACCAAAAGAAAGCAGGAGCAGCAGTAGTCATATCAGATAAAATAGACTTTAAAACAAAGGCTGTGAAAAGAGACAAAGATGGACACTACATAATGATCAAAGGATTAATCCAAGAAGATATAACAATTATAAATATATACACACCCAACAAAGCAGCACCACAATATGTAAGACAAATGCTAACAAGTATGAAAGTGGAAATTAAAGATAACAAAATAATAATGGAAAATTTTAATACCCCACTCACACCTATTGATTGATCAACTAAACAGAAAATTAACAAGGAAACACAAACTTTAAATGATACAATAGACCAGTTAGACCTAATTGATATCTATATGACATTTCACCCCAGAAAAATGAATTTCACCTTTTTCTCAAGCGCACATGGAACCTTCTTCAGGACAGATCATATCCTGGGCCATAAATCTAGCCTTGGTAAATCTTTAAAAATTGAAATTATTCTAAGCATCTTTTCTGACCACAATGCAGTAAGATTTGACCTCAATTACAGGAGAAAAACTACTAAAAATTCCAACATATGGAGGCTGAACAACACGCTGCTGAATAAACAACAAATCACAGAAGAAATCAAAAAAGAAATCAAAATATGCATAGAAACGAAATGAAAATGAAAACATAACAACCGAAAACCTGTGAGACACTGTAAAAGCAGTGCTAAGGGGAAGGTTCATAGCAATATAGGCATACCTCAAGAAACAAGGAAAAAGTCAAATAAATAACATAATTCTACACCTAAAGCAACTAGAAAAGGAAGAAATGAAGAACCCCAGGGTTAGTAGAAGGAAAGAAATCTTTAAAATTAGGGCAGAAATAAACGTAAAAAAAAAAAAAAACAAAACAAAGAGACAAAAATCAACAAAGCCAATAGCTGATTCTTTGAGAGGATGAATAAAATTGACAAATCATAGCCAGACTCATCAAGAAACAAAGGGAGAAAAATCAAGTCAATAAAATTAGAAATGAAAATGGAGAGATCACAACAGACAACATAGAAATACAAAGGATTATAAGAGACTACTATCAGCAGCTATATGCCAATAAAGTGGACAACTTGGAAGAAATGGACAAATTCTTAGAAAAGTACAATTTTCCAAAACTGAACCAGGAAGAAATAGAAAATCTTAACAGACCCATCACAAGCACTGACATTGAAACTGTAATCAGAAATCTTCCAGCAAACAAAAGCCCAGGTCCAGATGGCTTCACAGCTGAATTCTACCAAAAATTTAGAGAAGAGCTAACAACTACCCTACTCAAAATCTTCCAGAAAATTACAGAGAAAAGAAAACTTCCAAACTCATTCTATGAGGTCACCATCACCCTAATACCAAAACCTGACAAAGATGTCACAAAAAAAGAAAATGACAGGCCAATATCACTGATGAATGTAGATGCAAAAATCCTTAACAACATTCTAGCAATCAGAATCCAACAACACATTAAAAAGATCATACATCATGACCAAGTGGGCTTTATCCCAGGGATGCAACGATTCCTCAATATCTGCAAATCAATCAGTGTAATACACCACAATAACAAATTGAAAATAAAAACCATATTATTATCTCAATAGATGCAGAGAAAGCCTTTGATAAAATTCAACATTCATTTATGATTAAAAATCCCTCCAGCAAGCAGGAATAGAAGGAACATACCTCAACATAATAACAGCTATATATGGCAAACCCACAGCAAACATTATCCTCAATGGTGAAAAATTGAAAGCATTTCCCCTAAAGTTAGAAACAAGACAAGGGTGCCCATTCTCACCACTACTATTCAACACAGTTTTGGAAGTTTTGGCCACAGCAATCAGAGCAGAAAAAGAAATTAAAGGAATCCAAATTGGAAAAGAAGAAGTAAAACTCTCACTATTTGCAGATGACACAATCCTCTACATAGAAAACCCTAAAGACTCCACCAGAAAAGTACTAAAGCTAATCAATGAATATAGTAAGCTTTCAGGATATAAAACCAACACACAGAAATCCCTTGCATTCCTATACACTAATAATGAGAAAATATAAATAGAAATTAAGGAAACAATTCCATTCACCATTACAACGAAAAGAATAAAATACTTAGTAATATATCTACCTAAATAAGCAAAAAACTTATATATAGGAAACTGAAAAACACTGGTGAAAGAAATCAAAGAGGACACTAATAGATGGACAAATATACTGTGTTCGTGGATCAGAATAATCAATATATTGAAAATGAGAATATTACCCAAAGCAATCTATACATTCAATGCAATCCCTATCAACCTACCAATGGTATGTTTCACAGAGCTAGAACAAATAATTTCACAACTTGCATGGAAATACAAAAAGCCTCGATAGGCAAAGCAATCTTGAGAAAGAAGAATGGAAATGGAGGAATCAACCTGCCTGACTTTAGGCTCTACTACAAAGCCGCAGTCATCAAGACAGTATGGTACTGCCACAAAGACAGAAATATAGATCAATGGAACAGAATAGAAAGCCCAGAGATAAATCCACGCACCTATGGACACCTTATCTTTGACAAAGGACGCAAGAATATACAATGGAGAAAAGACAATCTCTTTAACAAGTGGTGTTGGGAAAACTGGTCAATCACTTGTAAAAGAATGCAACTAGAACACTTTCTAACATCATACACTAAAATAAACTCAAAATGGATTAAAGAGCTAAACGTAAGACCAGAAACTATAAAACTCCTTGAGGAGAACATAGGCAAAACACTCTCTGACATAAATCACAGCAGGATTCTCTATGACCCACCTCCCAGAATATTGGAAATAAAAGCAAAAATAAACAAATTGGACCTAATTAAATTGAAAAGCTTCTGCACAACAAAGGAAACTATAAGCAAGGTGAAAAGACAGCCTTCAGAATGGGAGAAAATAATAGCAAATAAAGAAACTGACAAAGAATTAATCTCAAAAATATACAAGCAACTCCTGCAGCTCAATTCTAGAAAAATAAAAGACCCAATAAAAAAATGGGCCAAAGAACTAAACAGACATTTCACCAAAGAAGACATACAGATGGCTAATGAACACATGAAAAGATGCTCAACATCACTCATTATCAGAGAAATGCAAATCAAAACCACAATGAGGTACCATTTCACGCCAGTCAGAATGGCTACTATCCAAAAGTCTACACGCAATAAACGCTGGAGAGGGTGTGGAGAAAAGGGAACCCTCTTACACTGTTGGTGGGAATGTAAACTAGCACAGCTACTATGGAGAACAGTGTGGAGATTCTTTAAAAAACTGGAAATAGAACTTCCATACGACCCAGCAATCCCACTGCTGGGCATACACACCAAGGAAACCAGCATTGAAAGACACACATATACCCCAATGTTCATCTCAGCACTGTTTATAATAGCCAGGACATGGAAGCAACCTAGATGTCCATCAGCAGAGGAATGGATAAGAAAGCTGTGGTACATATACACAATGGAGTATTACTCAGCCAATGAAAAGAATATATTTGAATCAGTTCTAATGAAGTGGATGAAACTGGAGCCTATTATACAGAGTGTAGTAAGCCAGAAAGAAAAACACCAATACGGTATAATAACACACATATATGGAATTTAGAAAGATGATAACGATAACCCTGTATTCGAGATAGCAAAAGAGACAGATGTATAGAACACTCTTTTGAACTCTGTGGAGAGGGAGAGGGTGGGATGATTTGGGAGAATGGCATTGAAACATGTATATTATCATATTTGAAACAAATCGCCAGTCCAGGTTCGATGCAGGATACAGGATGTTCATGGCTGGTGCATTGGGATGACCCAGAGGGATGGTATACGGAGGGAGGTGGAGGGGGGGCAGTTCAGGATGGGGAACACATGTACAGCCATGCCAGATTCATGTCAGTGTATTGCAAAACCAATACAATATTGTACAGTAATTAGCCTCCAATTAAATTAAATAAATATATATTAAAAAATGAAGTCAGGGTTGTTCTGAAAGAAATATTAATTTTTCCAAAGAAGAAAAATAGAATGCTGGCGAGATTAGTGGAAAGAGTATTTTCCTCAATAAAATATCTGAGATTTAATCCCAAGTAACCAAGTGGCATTAGTGGTATGGAAACAGCCTGCCAATACAGGAGACATGAGAGATGCAGGTTCAGTCCCTGGCTTGGGAATATCTTCTAAATGAGGAAATGACAACCCCCTCCAGGATTCTTGCCTGAAGAATCCCATGGACAGAGGAACTTGGAAGGCCCAGTCCATAGTGTTGTGAAGAATTGGAAACAAATGAAGCAAATTATACACAGCACATAATAAACATATAAATATGTGTCCAGTTTTTGATTCTGTTTTTTCTTCTTAGAACAATAAATGCTAATACTTAACTTGCATCAGACAGTTAAGTTCAGTCTCTCATTTGTGTCTGACTCTTTGTGACCCCATGAATTGCAGCACGCCAGGCCTCCCTGTCCATCACCAACCCCCGGAGGTCACTCAGACTCACGTCCATCGAGTTAGTGATGCCATCCAGCCATCTCATCCTCTGTCGTCCCCTTCTCCTCCTGCCCCCAATCTCTCTCAGCATCAAGGTCTTTTCCAATGAGTCAACTCTTCACATGAGGTGGCCAAAGTACTGGAGTTTCAGCTTTAGCATCATTCCTACCAAAGAAATCCCAGGGCTGATCTCCATAGAATGGATTAGTTGGATCTCCTTGCAGTCCAAGGGACTCTCAAGAGTCTTCTCCAACACCACAGTTCAAAAGCGTCAATTCTTTGGGGCTCAGCTTTCTTCACAGTCCAACTCTCACATCCATACATGACCACAGGAAAAACCATAGCCTTGACTAGACGGACCTATGTTGGCAAAGTAATGTCTCTGCTTTTCAACATGCTATCCAGTTTGGTCATAACTTTTCTTCCAAGGAGTAAGCGTCTTTTAATTTCATGGCTGCAGTCACCATCTGCAGTGATTTTGGAGCCCCAAAATATAAAGTCTGACACTGTTTCTACTGTTTCCCCATCTATTTCCTATGAAGTGATGGGACCGGAGGCCATGATCTTACTTTTTGAATGTTGAGCTTGAAGCCAACTTTTTCCCTCTCCACTTTCACATTCACCAAGAGGCTTTTTAGTTCCTCTTCACTTTCTGCCATAAAGGTGGTGTCATCTGCATATCTGAGGTCATTGATATTTCTCCCGTTAATCTTGATTCCAGCTTGTGCTTCTTCCAGTCCAAAGTTTTTCATGATGTACTCTGCATAGAAGTTAAATAAGCAGGGTGACAATATACAGCCTTGATGTACTCCTTTTCCTATTTGGAACCAGTCTATTGTTCCATGTCCAGTTCTAACTGTTGCTTCCTGACCTGCATATAGGTTTCTCAAGAGACAGGTCAGGCGGTCTGGTATTCCAATCTGTCAGAATCTTCCACAGTTTATTGTGATCCACAGAGTCAAAGGCTTAATTTGCATAGTTGATGTCAATAAAATTTTATTTTATCAGATGTAATAAAGTGATGTGAAAACTTTTTTGCAAGTAGTTATATTGCTACATTGTTACCCATGTTGATATGGACATTATATATACAAGGAAGAAATACATAATACACACAAAATTTTGTAGCTGAAAAATTGTGAATAATTTTTGGATTATAGTTAGTAAGGTCTTCAAATTATTCTCTTAATAATTAACTAAAACTACAGTTAAACTGGAATTTATGATGATTTGGCTCCTGAACAAAACTAATATCTCATGACTATAAGGTCACAACGGGTTGTGTTTTGGACAGGATGTATATTTATGTGAGTACAAAGAAGCAATATCTGGAAATGAGATATAATAATATAAGAATATTTTTGAAGGGTTTTTTTTGCTTCTTTGGTCTGGGTTCTACTGTGTTTTTTGTTCAAGTTGTACTTTGAAAAGTTTCCAAGTCTTATTTCATATCTCTGTTGATTGATGAATATGTCTATCATTGACGTTTGACATCAAACATGATGTTTGCCACTTCTTTGGCATCTTTAGCAGTTTTCCCTACTTTCTTCAATTTAAGTCTGAATTTGGTAATAAGGAGTTCATGATCTGAGCTGCAGTCAGCTCCTGGTCTTGTTTTTGCTGACTGTATAGAGCTTCTCCATCTTTGGCTGCAAACAATATAATCAATCTGATTTCGGTGTTGACCATCTGGTGATGTCCATGTGTAGAGTCTTCTCTTGTGTTGTTGGAAGAGGGTGTTTGCTATGACCAGTGCATTTTCTTGGCAAAACTATATTAGTCTTTGCCCTGCTTCATTCCCCATCCCAAGGCCAAATTTGCCTGTTACTCCAGGTGTTTCTTGACTTTCTACTTTTGCATTCCAGTCCCCTATAATGAAAAGGAGATCTTTTTTGGGTGTTAGTTCTAAAAGGTCTTGTAGGTCTTCATAGAACTGTTCAACTTCAGCTTCTTCAGCATTACTGGTTGGGGCATGGACTTGGATTACCGTGATATTGAATGGTTTGCCTTGGAGATGAACAGATATCATGCTGTCGTTTATGATATTGCATCTAAGTACTGCATTTTGGACTCTTTTGTTGACCATGATGGCTACTCCATTTCTTCTGAGGGATTCCTACCTGCAGTAGTAGATGTAATGGTCATCTGAGTTAAATTCACCCATTCCAGTCCATTTAAGTTACTGGTTCCTAGAATGTTGACATTCACTCTTGCCATATCTTGTTTGACCACTTCTAATTTGCCAGATAATCACGATGGTATGATCACTCATCTAGAGCCAGGCATCCTGGAATGTGAAGTCAAGTGGGCCTTAGAAAGCATCACTATGAACAAAAGTAGTGGAAGTGATGGAATTTCAGTTGAGGTATTTCAAATCCTAAAAGATGATGCTGTGAAAGTGCTGCACTCAATATGCCAGCACATTTGGTAAACTCAGCAGTGGCCACAGGACTGGAAAAGGTCAGTTTTCATTCCAATCCCAAAGAAAGGCAATGGCAAAGAATGCTCAAACTACCGCACAATTGCACTCATCTCACATGCTAGTAAAGTAATGCTGAAAATTCTCCAAGCCAGGCTTCAGCAATACGTGAACCGTGAACTCCCTGATGTTCAAGCTGGTTTTAGAAAAGGCAGAGGAACCAGAGATCAAATTGCCAACATCCACTGGATCACTGAAAAAGCAAGAGAGTTCCAGAAAAACATCTATTTCTGCTTTACTGACTATGCCAAAGCCTTTGACTTTGTGGATCACAATAAACTGGAAAATTCTTAGAGAGATGGGAATACCAGACCACCTGACCTGCCTCTTGAGAAATCTGTATGCAGGTCAGGAAGCAACAGTTAGAACTGGACATGGAACTGCAGACTGGTTCCAAATAGAAAAAAGAAGTACGTCAAGGCTGTATATTGTCACCCTGCTTCTTTAACTTCTATGCAGAGTACATCATGAGAAACGCTGGACTGGAAGAAACACAAGCTGGAATCAAGATTGACGGGAGAAATATTAATGACCTCAGATATGCAGATGACACCATCCTTATGGCAGAAAGTGAAGAGGAACTAAAAAGCCTCTTGATGAAAGTGAAAGAGGAGAGGGAAAAAGTTGGCTTAAAGCTCAACATTCAGAAAACGAAGATCATGGCATCCGGTCTAATCACTACATGGGAAATAGATGGGGAAACAGTAGAAACAATGTCAGCCTTTATTTTTTTGGGCTCCCAACTCACTGCAGATGGTGACTGCAGCCATGAAATTAAAAGACGCTTACTCCTTGGAAGAAAAGTTATGACCAACCTAGATAGCATATTCAAAAGCAGAGATATTACTTGGCCGACTAAGGTCCGTCTAGTCAAGGCTATGGTTTTTCCAGTAGACATGTATGAATGTGAGAGTTGGACTGTGAAGAAAGCTGAGCCCCAAAGAATTGACGCTTTTGAACTGTGGTGTTGGAGAAGACTCTTGAGAGTCCCCTGGACTGAAAGGAGATCCAACCATTCCATTCTGAAGGAGATCAGCCCTGGGATTTCTTTGGAAGGAATGATGCTAAAGTGGAAACTCCAGTACTTTGGCCACCTCATGCGAAGAGTTGACTCATTGAAAAAGACTCTGATGCTGGGAGGGATTGGGGGCAGGAGGAGAAGGGGATGACCAAGGATGAGATGGCTGGATGGCATCGCTGACTCGATGGACATGAGTCTTAGTGAAGTCCAGGAGTTGGTGATGGACAGGGAAGCCTGGCGTGCTGTGATTCATGGGGTCTCAAAGAATCACACATGACTGAGTGACTGAACTGAACTGAACTGGCATCTTTCCGGCACTTTTCCACTTCTCTGTGGGTTTCAGGTGTGAGAAGCCTGCTTGGCCTGGCTTTACTCTCACCAACTGCAGAAATGCTTAATTTTTTTTCTGTCTAATGGTTAGCTATACTCACTCTGCCCTATGACACCCACAATATTAAATGTCTTCAATATTGACCCTCTTGTCCTCATGACTCAGCCTTACCTTTTGCCCTGAAGGAATATGTTGAGGTAAAACAGGGAGCCCTCGGCTCACAGAGTTTTCCGGTGTTTTCTCCTGACTCATAATAAATATGTAACAAAGATCACAAACTGTAGTTTTCATTTGTATCATGAAACCTACAAAATAATAACAATACTAAAATGCTAGATATTGAAGATATAAAAGAAAATCCTTCCTAAAGTTAAAAATCAAAATACATTTATTTTTTAATGACTATCATTTATCAAATGTTGAATATAACTAAAGATTTGTGCAAACAATATTCCTCATATCTTATCACATTTTCAGTATTTATTACATGAGTTTATTGATGCTTACATGATCTTGTTCCACAAATTAATTTTCAAAATGTAATTTTCTTTGGTTTGATTTGAAAATTATGTCTGTAGTCTTTTCAAAGAATTTTATAAATGTATACATTTGTTACTAATGTTTATCTACAATAACATAATGCATTTTTATAATTAACAACCCTTTCAAAACAGAAAACTGGATTTTTATATGAATTTCTTTGAAAATTCTTCAGCTAGCCAAATGGCTACTATTAAATAGAAACTCGTCCACACCTGTTAAGGATTTTGAGAAGCAGACTGTAACTGCTCACCCATATACATGCTTTCAGTTGATTGAGTAGAAGAATCTGACCTTTATTTCATGAAGAATAAGATACTTTGCTGCTTTGTTTTCGAAATGTATGGTACAGATTTATACTCCAAACAGTAATGTATATGAATCCCAGTTGCTCAATACATTCCTCATCTTTTGGTACTTTTTGTCTTTTTCATTTTAGGCATTGTTTTGAGTATGCTCTAGTTCCTAATTTTGCTTTAATACATATTTTCCCTGATGATTAATGTTACTATGATTGTAAGTTTTTGGATCACCGCTTTCTTTTGTCAACTTTTGTTGAGTTATTTTCTTTATTAATATTTTGGAATTCTTTATATTTGGGAATATGAAGCTTTTCTTGGAAAAATAAATATTTCAAATAACTTTATTCATTTTTTGGCCTATGTATTTACACTTATAAAATGCCTTTGATAAGCAGAAGTTCTTATGGTTAATATAGTCCAATTTCTTATATTTTCCTTTGTGGTTATTACTTTTCAATTCCTGATTAAGACATAATTACTACTCCAAGATTTTGAAGGTATTTCCCTATGCTTTATCTTCTAAGAGACAATTCTATTTTTATTTGCACTTAAATCTATAATCTTTTAGAAAATATTTATGTGTTTAGTGTGAGGTTGTTGTTGTTTAGTTGCTAAGTCTGACTCTTTCTGACCCTGTGGACTATAGCCTGCCAAGCTCCTCTGTCCCTGGAAGTTTTCAGGAAAGAATACTGGATTGGGTTGCCACTTCCTCCTTCAAGGAATCTTCCTGACCCAGGGATTGAAACCACATCTCCTGTGTCTCCTACTTGGCAGGTGGATCTTTACCACTAACCAATCTGGGAAGCCCTTAGCATGAGGTAGGAGGTAACTGTGTAAAGTATTAATATATGTTTGTTTGGCTTCTCTTATTCTGTTTTACTGGCCTTTTTTTGTTTTTGTTTTTCTATTTTAACACTAACGCTTCACTATCTTATTTACCAATGCTTTACAAGAGCCTTGATATCTGGTGGTAAATGATGATGATACCAGCAATTGTAATACAAAATGTTTTTACTTTATGCAATTTTTTCTTATGTTATTAAGTGGAAGAATTATTTTAGTATTAGCTAGTGTTAGTCACTTAGTCTTGTCTAACTTTGTGACCCCAGGGACTGTAGACCACCAGGCACCTCTGTCCATGGAATTCTCCAGGCAGGAATACTGGAGTGGATAGACTTTTGTTTCTCCAGAGGATTTTCCTTATCCAGGGATGGAACTTGGGTCTTCTACATCGCAGGGAGATTCTTTATTGTTCCAGCCACTAGGGATTTATCTTCTTGCTAACATTTTACCATTAAATAGTGGCTGTATACCTCACTAGTAAGCTTGGCTACAAAGTTAATTCTACCTTCACTGACTGTTTCCCAGTCTGATATTGTTAGGTAGGAAGTTAGGCGTGAGCAATGAGGGGTGGCCTAGCTGGAAAAGATTCAAGCTGATCTCTAAACCACACCCCAGATAAATTCCAATGTGGCCCATGAGAGCTCACAGACATGCTACAAAACAACTACAGAGACTGTTCCCACTCCATGTATGTGCCCTAGGCATGCAGTGGGTACAAACTAACCACAGGGGCTTCTCCAGCTCCTAGAAACTTGCCCTTGATGCACAACTGTGTCCTCAAGTGACCTCAGGACAGCTGGGAGCCTATTAACTGTTCACAAATATTCTATACATACATGCATCTTATTATAACAGACTGAATTAAGGGAAAGACATATACAATACAGCCTGCTGTTATGTAACATACAACTGTCAATCAAAAATGCCAGTCCACACTCACATAGATGAATATGAAATAGCTCTGTCTTGAAAATCCCCATACATCATCATTCCACCACCAGTGCCTCTCTTGGACTAGCCCATATCTCCCTTGAGGTATTATTTCTGTTCTTTCTCTATATATACACAATATATATATATATATATACAAATATATATGTATGTCTTATCTTAGTGTATATATATATATATATATATATAATATTTTTTTCCCCATAAGATCTCAGATTCTTCTTTGTGCCTGTATCAAGAACCAAGGCCCACAAGGGAAGATCCTCTTTGACCCTCCCCAAATCTGATATCAATACCAATAAGTAATAGATCTCAACTTGAGGATGAGAATTATTTGAATGCAGAGATTTTATTGAAAATACAGTGCCACAGTCACAATATGAAACCAGGTCATATTCAGGAGTGGTGATTATCCCAGATCTGTCTGCTTACAACTAACATGTTATGATGTCAGAACATTTCCTGTGGGATTTCTGCACTATCTAATATCTGTAAGAGAAGAACGTGCTACTGTTGTATTGCTTGTTCAAAATTTCATCACTGTTTTTTTGATTCCAATCTTTGAGAGATTATTTTTATTCTTGGGGAGAAAGGTAAAAGAAAGCCTTGAGTTGTTTCTTCACTTACAGCTATCATGGATTCTAATTGTTTAGGATGCCATCAGGAGTTCTGTAAATGTATGCTGAAAACCTGCTCAATATGTCATTATTAGTGATATTCATATTATATTGGATTTTAAAATATCAGAATAACTATAAGTCAAAGAGAAATCACATTAAGGTTAAATGGGAGAAGGTTTCTTTATCACTTTTATAAGTAGATAAATTGACAATAAAATATATAACAATAATTATAAGATTCTCATCTTTCCTATGTTAGTCACAAAGTTCTGTGAATTGTTTGTAAATACACATCTTCCATTCATATAACCTAACTTCCTCTAAATTTTCATCCTCAACTTTCACCATGTTTTTGTACATATTATAAATAGAAGTTACTTGTATGACATAGCAAACAAATATATTTCAAACATATCATGTTTATCTAAGACCTGTGTATGAGTTGCTTTTTGGTTTGTAATGCCTTTCTCACCACTTTCACATGAAAGTCTTGGTGACACTTTAAGAATCTGCTTGTGCTTCACTCTTCTTATTCTCACATTTACCCTCCACCTTGTCCTCCACAGCACAAAAGTAATTTCAGCATAAACCAAGTGTCCCTTTCTATGGAGTTTTGGATTTTGTCATCAGATTTTGGGATTGGACTTAGTCCTTATGTTCTATTACTAATGGGGATAATAAATCCATTATGATGATTAGATTATGTGATGATTATAATAGTAACATAAGAAGGTCCTGTGTCTATTACATGTGTATTTTATTGGAATATGATTGTTGATTTTTCTTATCTTGCATTTCTGAGATATTATGAGCTCTAAAGAAGATTCTGACTTGTTAGGCACAGGTCAGTTTCATGTAATCTAAATGTAATGTGATGCCTAGTGTTAAAATTGTGTTTGCTAATCTTTATAATTAATTCAGATCTACCTAATCTGATGCCTGTATTGAAGGCTAAGATAACATATGTTAATATTTTTGCAAAATACAATATGATATACAAATTTAAATATATATATAAGCCATGAAATTAAAAGACGCTTACTTGCACTGGTACCCCACTCCAGTACTCTTGCCTGGAAAATCCCATGGAGAGAGGAGCCTGGTAGGCTGCAGTCCATGGCGTTGCGAAGAGTCGGACAAGACTGAGCGACTTCACTTTCACTTTTCACTTTCGTGCATTGGAGAAGGAAATGGCAACCCACTCCAGTGTTCTTGCCTGGAGAATTCTACGGATGGCGGAGCCTGCTGGGCTGCCGTCTCTGGGGTCGCACAGAGTCGAACACGACTGAAGCGACCTAGCAGCAGCAGCAGCCTTGGAAGAAAAGTTATCACCAACCTAGATAGCATATTTAAAAGCAGAGACATTACTTTGCCGACTAAGGTCCGTCTAGTCAAGGCTATGGTTTTTCCTGTGGTTATGTATGGATGGGAGAGTTGGACTGTGAAGAAGACTGAGCACAGAAGAATTGATGCTTTTGAACTGTGGTGTTGGAGAGGACTCTTGAGAGTCCCTTGGACTGCAAGGAGATCCAACCAGTCCATTCTGAAAGAGATCAACCCTGGGACTTCTTTGGAATGAATGATGCTGAAGCTGAAACTCCAGCACTTTGGCTACCTCATGTGAAGAGTTGACTCACTGGAAAAGACTCTGATGCTGGGAGGGATTGGGGGCAGGAGGAGAAGGGGACTTCAGAGGATGAGATGGCTGGATGGCATCACTGACTCGATGGACGTGAGTCTGAGTAAACTCCAGGAGTTGGTGATGGACAGGGTGGCCTGGCGTGCTGCGATTCATGGGGTCACAAAGAGTTGGACATGACTGAGCGAGTGAACTGACTGAACTGATATATATATATGTATAAACACTAAAATTTACTTTGCAATTTTCCTCTCTAATCTCTAAGAAGAAGTAAAAACAGGGAATAATTTTCTTTCTTCATGAAAACTGGATGAGTAATACTGTCAAATTTCAGACAAATTCTGAAAATATTCAGGATGAAAACTCTGAGAAAAATATGCAAATACCACCATATGTTCTTTTGTTTTTACCTTTCATGATTCCTGAGTCCAGAGGCAGTTGTTAGAGACATAAACTCCATATGAAACTAGACAACTTACCTATTTTCAATAAGAAAATTTTTAATGCCACATATTAGCAGCTTCTAGGACTTTGAGAAAATGTTTCCTGAACTGTCTTCTCATTATACACATTCTCACCTGTGACATTATAAGAAAAACATTTTAGCAATACCCCATTAAATACTCACAGCTATTCCATAATTATAAAAGTCACATATACATATATTTATTTAGGTATCCTAATAATACAGTCAAGGTTTTCAAAAAGACTTAAGGTATTTACATTTTACCACTTATACAGCATAACTAACCTTTAACATACCAAAACAATTATATAAGTAAAAAAAGTAATGACTGTATTTACTTATATATTTGAAGATATCCAGGGCAACACACCTGCCCAGAATACATAAAGTTGATTGTTGTGCCAAATTCTTAATGTTCTATGAAACTACTGCTCGAAAAAGAAAAAGAAATTGTGAGCAGGTGGTATTTTTACCATTTATTTTATATTATTCTCTTATTTCTTCCTTTGAACTACCATTTCCTACCAGATGTGCTTTTAATCTTTCTTTTTAATTAAAAAATAATCTTTAATGTGATCTACATCTTTAGTTGATTTTATGCCTCCCCCAATATGTTTATATACTGTTTAATCACCATGATGAGAAAATATTGTAGACTTAAAGAAAATAATACTAAATTAATGAACTATGTAGAAATTAATTATTTAATAAATATTAGATATATTGGGTATTATTTTAAAAAGAAAAAATGGGGACCACAAAGCCACTTTTAAATTTCCAATTACAACATATTTCAAAGTTATTTATTTCTAATAGTCAATAAAATAGTTATATCACTGTATATCAGCCTTCTGATGGTAGATGGAATATATTTTCAATATTAAAATGTCTTAGTATTTGTGCATAATATAGTTTGAAAATATGTAGGCTTAGTAATTTCATTCTCTTTTGGAATTAGTTTCATGACAGAATCATAAATTAACTCTTAGTCTTAAATGTGGAAGATTGAGAAAAGAAAATCTTCTTAAAGAAGTCATAGTCCTTAACAGGGCTTATTTTCTATTTAGATTAAAAGCAAATAACTTAGCCATTATTTTGATCATACTTTTCAAAGTCATATATTTAGAAATTAGAAAGCCAAATATAAAAGCATATAGTGAATGGAATGGTTGCCAATTGTGTTAAATCCTATAACTATTAAAAAATAGTCATTACTTGACCACTGTAGATGATGGGGCAGATGTAAATGGGGAGAGGGATTCCATATATAAAACTTGAATAGAATGATGATAAATGTTATGTCTGAATGTTACTGAGCCCTAAATTAAAAAGAAAAAAAAGTGACCTAAACTAAAGAAATAAAAGAAAATGTCTCATAAGAAATAAAAATGGCTTTTATCTTGCAACTTGAGATTTAAAAAAATCAATATAAATGGAATATAGTGATTTATGAGGGCTTTCAGAGAAGCATAGTCCTGAAAGTGCAGCTGAAGGATTTCTTACCATCTAAAACTGTTTGCATGAGTAGGTAACACAGATGCCACTAAAATTGCAATGTGTTTTCTAACTTCTTCACACACACACACACACACACACACACACACACACACACACACACAGATCTATCTCCCATTGTCTACTCTTTGACCAAAATAAATGAAAAGCTGAGTAGAGATAAGAAAGGACATCTTCCTGTGATTTAGACATGCAGTGTATATAGGGAAATGAACAGGGCACTTAGATGCTTGTTTATTTCCATCTAATAGTTGCTAGCTTAAAGTAAACACATAAACACATTCTTCAAAATAGTAAGAAGCATAGTTCTCATTGCACTGGAGATGCCATACTGGTTTACAAAATGCTCAAAGAACCTGAAAATTAGAGTGAAAAACCACTCTATTATGGCACAATACTTTTGCAGATCTGCAATCCTGCCTTTTTTGCACAGTCTCAATTTCTGTTATTCCCGCTCCGTCCTTCAAATTTAGACCATCCACTGTCTAGAGCCGTTATACCTCTGGAGTGAGGGCACATGAACCCATGGATGCAGTGTCAGTTCAGTTCAGTCGTGTCCGACTCTCTGTGACCCCATGAATCGCAGCACGCCAGGCCTCCCTGTCCATCACCACCTCCCAGAGTTCGCCCAGACTCACGTCCTTCGAGACCGTGATGCCATCCAGCCATCTCATCCTCGGTCATCCTCGTCTCCTCCTGCCCCGAATCCCTCCCAGCATCAGAGTCTTTTCCAATGAGTCAACTCTTCGCATGAGGTGGCCAAAGTACTGGAGTTTCAGCTTCAGCATCATTCCCTCCAAAGAAATCCCAGGGCTGATCTCCTTTAGAATGGACTGGTTGGATCTCCTTCCAGTCCAAGGGACTCTCAAGAGTCTTCTCCAACACCACCGTTCAAAAGCATCAATTCTTTGGTGCTCAGCCTTCTTCACAGTCCAACTCTCACATCCATACATAACCACAGGAAAAACCATAGCCTTGACTAGACGGACCTTAGTCGGAAAAGTAATGTCTCTGCTTTTGAATATGCTATCTAGGTTGCTCATATCTTTTCTTCCAAGGAGTAAGTGTCTTTTAATTTCATGGCTGCAGTCACCATCTGCAGTGATTTTGGAGCCCAAAAAAATAAAGTCTGACACTGTTTCCACTGTTTTCCCATCTATTTCCAATGAAGTGATGGGACCGGATGCCATGATCTTTGTTTTCTGAATGTTGAGCTTTAAGCCAACTTTTTCCCTCTCCTCTTTCACTTTCATCAAGAGGCTTTTTAGCTACTCTTCACTTTCTGCCATAAGGATGGTGTCATCTGCATATCTGAGATTATTTATATTTCTCTCAGCAGTCTTGATTCCAGCTTTTGTTTCTTCCAGTTCAGCGTTTCTCATGATGGACTCTGCATAGAAGTTAAAGAAGCAGGGTGACAATATACAGCCTTGATGTACTTCTTTTCCTATATGGAACCAGTCTGTTGTTCCATGTCCAGTTCTAACTGTTGTTTCCTGACCTGCATACAGATTTCTCAAGAGGCAGGTTAGGTGGTCTGGTATTCCCATCTCTTTCAGAGTTTTCCACAGTTTATTGTGATCCACACAGTCAAAGGCTTTGGCATAGTCAATAAAGCAGAAATAGATGTTTTTCTGGAACTCTCTTGCTTTTTCCATGATCCAGCAGATCTTGGCAATTTGATCTCTGGTTCCTCTGCCTTTTCTAAAACCAGCTTGAACATCTGGGAGTTCACGGTTCATGTATTGCTGAAGCCTGGCTTGGAAAATTTTGAGCATTACTTTACTAGCATGTGAGATGAGTGCAATTGTGCGGTAGTTTGAGCATTCTTTGGCATTGCCTTTTATTTGGAATTGGAATGAAAACTGACCTTTTCCAGTCCTGTGGCCACTGCTGAGTTTTCCAAGTTTGCTGGCATATTGAGTGAACCACTTTCACAGCATCACCTTTCAGGATTTGAAACAGCTCAACTGGAATTCCATCACCTCCACTAGCTTTGTTCATAGTGATGCTTTCTAAGGCCCACTTGACTTCACATTCCAAGATGTTTGGCTCTAGATTAGTGATCACATCATCATGATCATCTGGGTTGTGAAGATCTTTTTTATACAGTTCTTCTGTGCATTCTTGCCACCTCTTCTTAATATCTTCTGCTTCTGTTAGGTCCATACCATTTCTGTCCTTTATCGAGCCCATCTTTGCATGAAGTGTTCCCTTGGTATCTCTAATTTTCTTGAAGAGATCTCTAGTCTTTCCTATTCTGTTCTTTTCCTCTATTTCTTTGCATAGTACATCCAATTTATAAACTCAGCTCATAAACTGTCAAAAAATTTTCAGGATGTATAATAACTCTTTATAGAACAGGCTTTCTGTTCAATGTTATATGTTCCACTGAAATCATGTTCTAGCTATGAGTCTGCAGCAGAGAGAGTTCGTGGTTTCTGAAGCAATCAGCATCCTTTTGCAAAGCCATGCCTCAGGCCAAGGCATTATAGAGACTGAAGTAGGAGTCCTTTAGTGTTTCCCAGTTGATTCAGCAGGAAAGAATCAGCCTGCAGTGCAGGAGACCTGGTTCAGTCCCTGGGTTGGGAAGATCCCATGGAGAGGAAAATGGCAAGGCTCCCGTCTTCTTGCCTGGTAAATCTCACGGGCAGAGAAACCTGGCAGGCTATAGTCCATAAGGTCACCATGAGTGACATGACTTAGCAACAAAACAACAAACAGAAGAGCCCTCTAATCTCCCCAAGGGAGGGAGAAGTTAAATAAGCAGGGTGACAATATACAGCCTTGTCTTACATAATAAAAGAATCAGATATCAGTATGTCCTTATGGTATATATAATACCATTTATGTAAATAAATGACCAGAATTGTAAACTCATTTTTCTTTTCAGTTTATTGGTCAGTCAGTCAGTCATCACCCTTGAGGTCACTCTTCCACACTTCTTGAAGGTTCAGTTACTGATTCACTGTGACTTTTGCCAGCCCTGCTTCTACCATAATTCTTGATGATTTCAAAAATCCTAGACAGATAGTCCTGTCAATATCTGACCTCAGTCCCTGACTCTCATGGTCTTTGGAGAATCACTAGTTTCCACTCCATATTCTGAGTTGCATTCAACTCTCTGAGCACTACTACTTATTTTCTATGTCATTTCTTCTCACATCACCAACTCTGGACCACCCTTTTTCACTGGAATCTACTGTCCACTGATCCTACTGTCTTTAGTCACCTGATGGCTCTTCTTCCTTCCTTACTCAGATTCAGTTCCAAGATCAATCATGATAAACAGCCCTGTGCTGATCCTCTAAACAATCACTGATGATCTACTGCAAGCTAACACCAGTCTCAACTCTGCTCCCCTTTTCTCTCTTCCTCCTACTTCCAGTTTTCTGAGCTTTCCTGTTTTCTATCCACCACTTTGCGTGAAATTTCATAGAGGCAGATGACAAACTGCAGAGGAAGGATCCCAGTTACTCTTATAGTAAGAATCAAGCTCCCAAAAGTCCAGTTAGTGTGTGGGTAGAAGACTATTAGGATAGCATTAGCAGATATTAGGATAAAAGCCTAAGGCGCCATCTTCAAGGGAATTAGATTCTTACACACTGAGTTTGCAGGAATGAATAATGTTAAAAATAATTTTGTTGTTGTTGTTGTTCAGTCATTAAGTCATGTCTTGCTCTTTGTGACCCCATGGTCTGCAGCATGCCAGACTCATCTGTCCTTCCCTATCTCCTGAGTTTGCTCAAATTCATGTCCATTGAGTCAGTGATAGTATCTAATCATCTCATCCTCTGCTGCCCCCTTTTCCTCTTAGCCTCAATCTTTCCCAGCATCAGAGTCTTTTCCAGTGAGTCAGCTGTTGGCATCAGGTGGCCAAAATATTGGAGCTTCAGCTTCAGTATCAGTCCTTCCAATGAATATTCACGGTTGATTTCCTTCAGGATGTACTGGTATGATCTCCTGGCTGTCCAAGGGACTCATAAGGGTCTCCTCCAGCACCACAATTCTAAAGCATCAATTCTTTGGTGCTCAGTCTTTTTGATGGTCCAAAGTTCACATCCTTATGTGACTACTGGAAAAACCATAAAAGTTCTTAAAGAAAACAATTTAGGTGATACAAACCAATGTTAACACTTCATGAAGTGGACAATCTCCATTCCCAAGGGTCCAGAGAATTACAAAATGGGATACTGCACTGTGCTTAGTCATCAGTTGTGTCTGACTCTTTGTGACCCCATGGACTGTAGCCCACCAGGCTCCTCTGTCCATGGGATTCTTCAGGCAAGAATCCTTGAGTGGGTCACTATTTCTTACTCCAGGGGATCTTCCTGACTCAGGGATTGAAATAACATCTCCTACGTCTCCTCCATTGCAGCTCAGATTCTGCTGAGGCATGAGGTGGGAAGGAGGAAGGTTTTATAGCTTAAAGAATAAGAAACAGGAAATAAAAACAAATAGACGATGAATAAGGAAACAACTACAGAGCCCAGAGTTGTTGGCTTGGCATTTGGGGACTAGGTGATTGGATGTAATCTATTTCTGGTTGAGAGGGACATTTACAGGGACAGGAACCAGATCTAAATTTTGGTTTGCAGACATGGAACCAGGGCAGGAGCCATTCCATCTTGTACATAGAGTTTATTTTAACAATAGCATCTCTAAAATATCTCATCTACTCCTTGCATTTTAATGACCATCATTCATTTCCTCAAAGGAGAACCAATTCTTATTAGTTAATTAGTAAGGTATACAGTGTTGGTAGAAGTATTGCTAATAGAAGCCATTTCAATTCTGGGATGTACATTCTCTGATTAAAAAAACAAAACAAAACAAACCTGAGTCACCCTGGGTGGTGAAATTAAATGCTAGCTGCACCTGAAATTTATCTTAAAACTAATTATGAACCTATCATCCTGTTTATGCTGAGCTATTTTAACATGAGAGATAGCCCAAGAGTCATCCAACTGATATTGATGGAGTTTGGGATTTAAATCAGAGGAGTTCCAAAGTCTAACATCAACTTCACTTGAATCTAGGCAGTTTGAATGTACCCAGACTTTTGCATCGTCCTGCCACACAAAGCTGTTGAAAGTACTGAGAGAAACCATATGAGAAGGACAGGATAGGCAGACAGTAATTGGCAATTGCGGCTTGTTAAATGAATGTGTCCTCAAGTTGCTGTTTCTAAAATACTGTGGCCACCAAAATGTGTAAGCAGACATCATGGTTAGTTTATTAATTAAAAAATTGGGACAAGAATTTAGATGCATTATTTCTTTGGCATGTATAATATTTAAATAATATTTATATAATAATATAAATAATACTTCAAGAAGACAATAAAATCTTGTGATCTCCTTAGTATCTGGATGTTTTGGACAAACAAAAATTACTTACTGTATGCTGTAACTTTATATAGGGTGATGCTACATTTTATGTTGGAATTTCTGACTGTGTAGCGGTTTGAGCCATGCCATTTTAACTTGATTATTTTGGCATTCTGGATGTAAGGCCTTTTAAATTTTATATTTTCACCCTTAAAACTATGAAGGAATATGTTAGAAAAGTCTTCAACTTGTCCTTATATGAGTCAGAAAAGTATGAAATGAAAGTAAGAATGCTCTAGTTCACAACTTACTAATATAACTGACATGACCCTTCTGGAATAAGGTTGAATTTGTTATTCAGAAGCTCAGATTGATCACTTGAGCTCCTACCCGCCCAGCTTACTAGGACACTTAGCTTCATTTATCAGGGTGGTGAAGACAATTCTCTGCTCTCTGAATTCTCTGAGGAGAATTTAGGGGTTTGTGGGGTTTGTGGAGAATTGTTTTCCACCAGGAGTTGCATCTGTAACATAGCTTTGTGATAGAACACTGGACAACACAGTCTAATGTACCTTCACCCAGTGTTACCGTTACCTGTTTGCTGTCTCTGTCCCAAAATACCCAAGCAGGAAGTGATTCATCTTTAGCATACAAAATCTAGAGCCAGGTAGGTACCTAGAGTGTTAACACTCAAACCCTTAGGGAGAACCCCTGAGACATGTGCTGGGATGGCTGAACCAAGAGGAACCTCCAGACTCAGCCATGATTTGTGCCAGCATGCTGTGTCTGCAGAAGGACCTGAGCAGATACTTGCCCAGATGTGTTCTTCCTTTCCTGGGGAGTGTTCCTTTGTGGGCTTTTAGTAGCTCCATAGAGCAGCAAACTTCCTCTGGGATAACCTCTAGCCCAGAGGTTCCCAGATCCCCTCCCCTGCTTTGCTCAGAAGAGACTATTGGAATCCCTAGCAGCTGGCCCGCCTGCTCTCCTAAGGGCCATTTCAGAGCACAGAAGACAGTACCAGATAAGGTCTTTGTCAAGGTGTTATTATTTAGTTGCTTGGTCAATTTCCAACTCTTTTGCAACTCTCGGACTGCAGCCTGCCAGGCTCCTCTGTCCATGGGATTTCCCAGGCAACAATTCTGGAGTGAGCTCCCATTTCCTTCTCAAGGGGGATCTTCCCAACCTGGAAATTGAACCCCTGTCTCCTATGTCTCTTGCATTGACCTGAGCCACCAGGGAAGGCCCCTTTGTCAACTTTGATCCTGTTAAAATTTTTCTTCGACCTGCCTAAGCATCTTTCTTTACACATCCCAGAGAAGCACTCAGGTGAGTCTTCCAGGTACAAGGTCCCCTTAAAATTTTTTCAAATTGAAAGAAAAGCTGGCCTTCACTTTCAAATTTAAATTTCTCTTGCTGAGGTTTTACCTAACAAGACACTCTGTACATTTGGGAAATGCTGAACGTTTTCACACTTTTATGAACAAGCGTTAGTATCTAAATTCAACTTAAATAGGTGCATCAAAATGTGCCTTGAATAAAAACAACCATTTCCAATATCAAAGACAGTTTGAAGTGGCAAGTTTTGCTCCACTTTACAAGGAAAATATTAAGCAAGTCATTTAAAGATTTAGCAAGAAGGATTGTAAGTTTGGCAACTAATGAAAGAAAACAGAAAAATCTATGTGATCTAGTCTAGTGGGTGAAGGAATGCCTTCCTGAGGAATTGGTATTCAGTCTTTAACTAGAAGAGTATCCCAGGAGGCACAGTGGAAAAGAATCTGCCTTCATTGCAGGAGACACAGGTCCGATTACTGGATCAGGAAGATCCCCTCGAGGAGGGAATGGCAACCCACTCCAGTATTCTTGTCTGAGAAGAGAAATCCCATGGACAGAGGAGCTTGGTGAGCTACGATCCATAGGGTCACAAAGAGTCAGACACAGCTGAGTAACTGAGCACACACGCGCTTTTACTAGACTGAGTACGGGTAGAGATGAGCAGAGAATTCCACAAGAGGGCAGCAAATACCAAGGCTCTGGGAACTGAACAGCACTTGGAGCAGAGCCAGGCGAAAGTCCAATCTAGGCCAAAATGGAAATCAGAAGCCAGACTAAACGTGGCTTTGAACAGTAGTTTAATGAGCTGCGCTTTATTTTAGGAATAGCAGGAAATAATTGAAAGATACAGAATTTTAATTTTTTTGCCAATTAATTTAGCTGTACAGTAGAAACTAACACAAAGTTGTAAAGCAATGTTAAAATTAATTAAAAATAAATAAAATATTTTAGCTACAAGGTGAAGAATGGTTTGAGGAAAAGTGAGAGCGAGTGACAGCCAACCAGTTAGAAGGCGTTTAAATTGACAGGACTATAGGAGGAAAAACGTCATGTTAAAAGTAAAAGTGAAAAAGGAGTATTATTTCTAGCTTGGCACTAGTAATTATAGTCTTACTGAAGAAATGACACCCCATAGGCACTTGGGAAATGATGTAATTCAAGAATACTGATATTGAATATGTATCAATGCAAGAATAATTCCTTTATATAGCACAAAAAATTTTTAATATTTTCTTTGGTTTACATGGATTAAAATTTTCCATATAGGAGATATCTGATGTTTACTATAGGGTCATTTAACAACTACCTCAGACTCAGGTCTAAAATGTTTTAAAAGTGTTTGTGAAAAATTGAAATATTTTCATATTTGTTTTTGTGGCAATATTCAGTTAGAGTCTAAAACTGGTGTCTCATCCATTTAAGTATGTCTATATATCTTAATAGTTATATATACCCCTTGTGATTTAGAAACATCAATCCCATCCACCAAAGATCAAATTGAATAAGTGACACACTAGCTTAGTAATATTTTATTAAATATTATAAATATTTTCCAGATTTTTAAGGTCTTACTTTTGATTGTTTTGATCTAATATATAATGCAGCTAGTCTCAGAGTTCTCCCAGTTTATGAAATAGAGTGTATGGTATGGTCTTTATCTTTGTATTGGTTAGCATACCTGAGCATTTCAGAATTATTTATTAAATGAAGAATTAATTCAGGCAGGTAACTAGTCCATAGATATTTTACACGATTATATTTACATCACTGAGTAAATTTAAATAGCCACATCAAAATATGCTTTGAATAAAAGATAACTTCAAATGCCAAAGGCATTTTGGGGTAGCAAGTTTTGCTCCACTATACAAAGAAAGTATTAAACAAGTCATTTTAAAATGTAACTAGAGAATTAACTAGAGAAGTAATTGTAGAACATTTTTAGATAAAACAAAGTGCATTATTTTCTGTTATCATGTTGTTTTATGGTGATCCTGCCGCTGCTGTTAAGTCGCTTCAGTCGTGTCTGACTCTCTGCGACCCCAGAGACGGCAGCCCACCAGGCTCCCCCGTCCCTGGGATTCTCCAGGCAAGAACACTGGAGTGGGTTGCCATTTCCTTCTCCAATGCACGAAAGTGAAAAGTAAAAGTCAAGTCACCCAGTGGTGTCCGACTTTAGCGACCCCATGGACTGGCTCCTCTGCCCATGGGATTTTCCAGGCAAGAATATTGGTGATCCTAGTACCTAGGAAAAAGAAAATTGTTGTTGTTCAGTTGCTAAGCCATATCCAACTCTTTGCGGCCCCATGAACTCAGCACACTAGGCTTCCCTGTCCTTCACTATCTCACAGAGTCTATTCAAACTCACGTCCATTGAGTTGGTGACGCTATCCAACAGTCTCAACCTCTGTCACTCTGTTCTCTTCCTGTCCCTAATCTTTCCCAGCATCATAGTCTTTTCCAGTGAATTGGCTGTTTTTCACATCAAGTAGCCAAAGTATTGGAGCTTCAGTTTCAGTATCAGTCCTTCCAGTGAATATTCAGGGTGGATTTCTTTTAGAATTAACTGGTTTGATCTCCTTGTAGTCCAAGGGACTCTCAAGCGTCTTCCCCAGCACCATAATCAAAAGCATCAAGTCTTTGGCACTCAGCTTTCTTGATGGTCCACCTCGCAAATCTTTACATGACTACTGGAAAAAACATAGCTTTGATTATACACAACTTTGTCTGCAAACTGATGTCTCTGGTTTTTAATATGCTAACCAAGTTTATCATAGTTTTTCTTCCAAGTGGCAAGTGGTTTTTAATTTCCTGGCTGCAGTCAAAATCCACAGTGATTTTGGATCTCAACATGGTAAAGTCTGCCACTTTTTCTATTTTTTCCCCATCTATTGCCTTGATGTGATAGGACTAGATGCCATGATCTTAGCTTTCTGAATGTTGAGTTTAAAGGCAGCTTTTTCACTCTTCTCTTTTACTTTCATCAAGAGTTCCTCTTCACTTTCTGCCATTAGAGTGGTATCATCTAAATATCGGAAGCTGGTGATATTTCTCCAGGCAATCTTGATTCCATCCTGTGATTCATTCAGCTTGCCATTTCCCACAATGTACTCTGTATCAGTCCAGTTTAGTTACTTGGTTGTGTCTGACTGTTTGTGACCCCATGGACTGCAGCACGCCAGGCCTCCTGTCCATCACCAACTCCAGGAGTTTACTCAAACTCATGTCCATTGAATCAGTGATGTCATCCATCTGATCCTCTATCATCCCCTTCTCTTCCCACCTTCAATCTTTCCCAGCATTGGGGTCTTTTCAAATGAGTCAATTCTTCCCATCAGGTGGCCAAAGTATTGGAGTTTCAGTTTCAACATCAGTCCTTCCAATGAATATTCAGGACTGATTTCAGGTTGCATCTCTGTGCTGCCCAAGGGACTCTCAAGAGCCTTCTCCAACAGCACAGTTCAAAAGCATTAATTCTTCAGTGCTCAGCTTTCTTTATAGTCCAACTGTCACATCCATACATGACCACTGGAAAAATCATAGCTTTGACTAGATGGACCTTTGTTGGCAAAGTAATGTCTTTGCTTTTTAATAAGCTGTTTAGGTGGGTCATAACTTTTCTTCCAAGGAGCAAGTGTCTTAGTTTCATGACTGCAGTCACCATATGCAGTAATTTTGGAGCACCCCCCAAAATGAAATCTGTCACTGTTTCCATTGTTTCCCCATCTATTTGCCATGAAATAATGGGACCAGATGCCATGATCTTAGTTTTCTGAATGTTGAGTTTTAAGCCAAATTTTTCACTCTCCTCTTTCTCTATATAGAAGTTAAATAAGAAAGGTGACAATATACAACCGTGATATACCCCTTTCCCAGTTTGAAGCAGTCTTTTGTTCCATTTCCAGTTCAAACTGTTGCTTGTTGACCTGCTTACATGTTTCTCAGAGGCAGGTAAGGTGGTCTGGTATTTCCATCTCTTGAAGAATTTTCCACTGTTTGTTGTGATACACACAGTGGCTCAGATGTTAAAGAATCTGCCTACAATGTGGAATACCTGGGTTTGATCCAAGGGTTGGGAAGATCCCTTGGAGAAGGGAACAGCTAACAATTGCACTCACATGCTAATAAAGTAATGCTCAAAATTCTCCAAGCCAGGCTTCAGCAACACATGAACGGTGAACTTCCTGATGTTCAAGCTGGTTTTAGAAAAGGCAGAGGAACCAGAGATCAAATTGCCAACATCTGCTGGATCATGGAAGAAGCAAGAGAGTTCCAGAAAAAAACATCTATTTCTGCTTTATTGACTATGCCAAAGCCTTTGACTGTGTGGATCACAATAAACTGTGGAAAACTCTGAAAGAGATGGGAATATCAGACCACCTGACCTGCCTCTTGAGAAATCTGTATGCAGGTCAGGAAGCAACAGTTAGAACTGGACATGGAACAACAGACTGGTTCCAAATAGGAAAAGGAGGACGTCAAGGCTGTATATTATCACACTGCTTATTTAACTTATATGCAGAGTACATCATGAGAAACGCTGGACTGCAAGAAACACAAGCTGGAATCAAGAGTGCTGGGAGAAATATCAATAACCTCAGATATGCAGATGACACCACCCTTATGGCAGAAAGTGAAGAGGAACTAAAAAGCCTCTTGATGAAAGTGAAAGAGGAGAGTGAAAACGTTGGCTTAAAGCTCAACATTCAGAAAACAAACATCATGGCATCCGGTCCCATCACTTCATGGGAAATAGATGGGGAAACAGTGTCAGACTTTATTTTTTGGGGTTCCAAAATCACTGCAGATGGTGACTGCAGCCATGAAATTAAAAGATGCTTACTCCTTGGAAGAAAAGTTATGACCAACCTAGATAGCATATTCAAAAGCAGAGACATTACTTTGCCGACTAAGGTCCATCTAGTCAAGGCTATAGTTTTTCCAGTAGTCATGTATGGATATGAGAGTTGGACTGTGAAGAAAGTTGAGTACCGAAGAATTGATGCTTTTGATCTGTGGTGTTGGAGAAGACTCTTGAGAGTCCCTTGGACTGCAAGGAGATTCAACCATTCCATTCTGAAGATCAACCCTGGGATTTCTTTGAAAGGAATGATGCTAAAGCTGAAACTCCAATACTTTGGCCACCTCATGTGAAGAGTTAACTCATTGGATAAAACTCTGATGCTTGGAGGGATTGGGGGCAGGAGGAGAAGGGGACGACAGAGGATGAGATGGCTGGATGGCATCACTGACTCGATGAACGTGAATCTAAGTGAACTTCGGGAGTTGGTGATGGACTAGGAGGCCTGATGGGCTGTGATTCATGGGATAGCAAAGACTCGGACACAACTAAGTGACTGAACTGAACAGAACCACTCAGTATTCTTGCCTGGAAAATTCCATGGGCAGAGGAGCCTGGTGGGCTGCAGTTCATGTGGTCAAAAAGAGGCAGACAGGGCTGAGTGACTTTTACTCTCTATCTCACCCTTCTAATTTTTCAGAAGTGTCTGAAAAAGTGAACTTTTTATCAAATGTACACACATTGGTGACTTTTGAGGGAGAATAATAGAACTTCTAAAAGAAAGTCATGTGGAATACAGATTATACGGTGTTTCCCATAGACTGTGTGTGCATGCATGCTCAGTAGTGTCCAATTCTTTATGATCCCATGGATTGTGGCCTACCAGGTTCATCTATCCATGGGATTCTCCAGGCAAGAATACTAGAGCAAGTTGCCATCTCCTACTCCAGGAAATCTCCTTGACCTAGGGATTGAACCCATGTCTCTTGCATTCCTTGCATTGGCAAGTGGATTCTTTACTGCTGCAGCACCTGGGAAACACTATACTTAATGTATTTATGGGAAAATCTGAACAAACTTTTTCCAACTCAGTTTAATAATATTTGCTCTCAAAATGGAGGTGAGGTCATGCAATTCTGTTTATATTGCTTCCCCAAAAGTGTAGATCTCATCAAACACCTAATGATATCATAATTTTCAAATGTTTTGATTAGGTAAGCATCAATACTGTTACAGCAATGTAACCAAGATAGCATATAGTTTTCACAGATAACTCTGAAATTAAGGATTTTTAAGAGTTGTTTAGATCTTAAATGAAAGGATGATTAAACCTATTGGAAATTGACTTCAGGGCCTCTTAGGAAAATCCCAGCAAGCCTGCAGGGAGCCCCCTCTCACTCCCAGAAAGAGGGAGACTTTCATTGTGACAAAGCATCCATCAGTTTTATGGAGTTAGAGCTGAGGAGAGGGGTGATCTCATCAGTCCTACTGAAGGTCAGTTGGGTCCTACTGAAAGTCAGTTCGTCTCTAAGACCTCAGATCAAGTGCTCAGGTGCATGTGAGTAACAGCACCCTCCCTCCTGGACCCAGCAGATAATGAAAGTAAGATCAACTTCCCTGGTGATCCAGTGGTTGAGACTTCAACTTCCAATGCAGGGGATATATACGTTCCATCCCTAGTCAGGGAGGTAGGATGCCACAAGCCTCATCACCAAAGAGCCAAAACGTAAATATTGCAACAAATTCAATAACAACTTTAAAAATGGACCACACAAAAAAGAATCTTTAAAAAATAAAAGGTCAGCTGGAGATGACTTGTTTCTGAGCTACTAACCAGATGTTTCTGTCCTGCATATTTCAGTCAGTTCTGGTGCCTGAGGTCTTGGCAAGGGTGCAGCTACCAGCAGGAATTTTTTAAGTGGCCTTAAAAAGTGAAGTCGCTCAGTTGTGTCCAACTAGTTGCTACCCCCATGGTCTGTAGCCTGCCAGGCTCCTCCATCCATTGAATTTTCCAGGCAAAAGTACTTGAGTGGGTTTCCATTTCCTTCTCCAGGGGATCTTCCCTACCCAGGGATCAAACACAGGTCTCCTACATTGTAGGCAGACTCTTTACCGTCTGGGCCACCCGGGAAGCCCCATAGTTAAGTGGCCTTAACTAAGTTTAAATACATCTTGTATGGAGAACAAAGCTGATTATCATTTGAAGTGGCTGCTAAAAGGAATCTCAAAATATGTGAACCAGAAGAGCTAACAATAATGTAGAAACATCAACTAAAGATCAGATCACCAACCACAGCAACAATAGGCATTTGTTGTGGTTTTACCTTGCCCCATTTTTCTTGGGGGAAAAATCAAGTGTGTGTGTGTGCGTGCACACTTGCATGCACATGTGCACGTGCATGTGTGGGATTGTGCAGGAGGATGTAAATAGTAAGAAATCTTATGTAAAACTCTAGGATGAGTGTAAATTCTCAGGATTCTTCTGGAACAACACTTTCCATTGATCCTTGTCCTTAATTCATTACAATGAGTCGTTATTTCAATGACAATATTTGCTTTATTGTAGTAAGATTTGACAATTAAAAGCACATACTGTGAGAACAGAGGGCGATAGGAAATCTTAGAACTCACATTATGAACAATAAGTTCTTTGTGGGATATTTTTGCCAATCCACATATTCATCCTGTAAATTTATATTTCATTATTTTTAACGAGGTAACTTCTTCAATCAGCTTTATGAGGAGTGAGAAAATGCATAATAAAAATCAAATTACTGAATTTAGTTTTCTTATAGTGCTAAAATGTTGATTAAAATAGTCTTTGGAAAATAGCAATGCATTTCTCTTCCACAGAACAGTTTGTGTGGCATGACTTGCTCTCGCAACTGCATGTAGTTTAATGCCTGAGGCTAGGAATCACGTGTAAACCTGTTGTTATAAAAACACCACTTTGGATTGTTAATGTAATGCAAATATTTCTTTGAGATGTAGGTTGTTTTCCAGTCACAGTATTATCACAGAGCCCACCCACCCAGCCAACATGAGATTCATGCAATTCAGAGCCAAAGACTGTTACTCTCTTGCTCTTTCAAAGCTGGTAAACGTAAGTCACCACATGTTCAAGTAAATTGCATTTAACTGTTTGGATTGAAAGACTAACTTGGGAAATTTTACATTTAGAAAAAATGCCATGAAATATTAAAAATAAAAATGCTATTTTGAATTCCTATGTGAGGGCTAAAATCTTAAATTTATAAATTTTTTAAAGTATATGTTGATGGATTTGAACCACTGATATCACAGTGCACATGATGGAAATATCTCATTCTGGAATCATTGATCACAAATTGAAAGCATGATTTATGAAAGAATTAAATGCACCTGTAATATATATATTTACCAGACATCCTGGAATGTGAAGTCAAGTGGGCCTTAGAAAGCATCACTATGAACAAAGCTAGTGGAGGTGATGGAATTCCAGTGGAGCTATTTCAAATCCTGAAAGATGATGCTGTGAAAGTGCTGTGGTCAATATGCCAGCAAATTTGGAAAACTCAGCAGTGGCCACAGGACTGGAAAAGCACAGTTTTCATTCCAATCCCAAAGAAAGACAATGTCAAAGAATGCTCAAACTACCGCAGAATTGCACTCATCTCACACGCTAGTAAAGTAATGCTCAAAATTCTCCAAGCCAGGCTTCAGCAATACATGAACCGTGAACTCCCAGATGTTCAAGCTGGTTTTAGAAAAGGCAGAGGAACCAGGGATCAAATTGCCAAGATCTGCTGGATCATGGAAAAAGCAAGAGAGTTCCAGAAAAACATCTATTTCTGCTTTATTGACTATGCCAAAGCCTTTGACTTTGTGGATCACAATAAACTGTGGAAGATTCTGAAAGAGATGGGAATACCAGACTACTTGACCTGCCTCTTGAGAAATCTGTATGCAGGTCAGGAAGCAACAGTTAGAACTGGACATGGAACAACAGACTGGTTCCAAATAGGAAAAGGAGGACGTCAAGGCTGTATATTGTCACACTGCTTATTTAACTTATATGCAGAGTACATCATGAGAAATGCTGGACTGCAAGAAACACAAGCTGGAATCAAGAGTGCCAGGAGAAATATCAATAACCTCAGATATGCAGATGACACCATCCTTATGGCAGAAAGTGAAGAGGAAATAAACAGCCTCTTGATGAAAGAGAAAGAGGAGAGGGAAAAAGTTGGCTTAAAGCTCAACATTCAGAAAACGAAGATCATCGCATCCGGTCCCATCACTTCGTTGGAAATAGATGGGAAAACAGTGGAAACAGTGTCAGACTTTATTTTTTTGGGCTCCAGAATCACTGCAGATGGTGACTGCAGCCATGAAATTAAAAGACACTTACTCCTTGGAAGAAAAGTTATGACCAACCTAGATAGCTTATTCAAAAGCAGAGACATTACTTTGCCGACTAAGGTCCATCTAGTCAAGGCTATGGTTTTTCCTGTGGTTATGTATGGATGTGAGAGTTGGACTGTGAAGAAGACTGAGCACCGAAGGATTGATGCTTTTGAACTGTGGTGTTGGAGAAGACTCTTGAGAGTCCCTTGGACTGCAAGGAGATGCAACCAGTCCATTCTGAAGGAGATCAGCCCTGGGATTTCTTTGGAAGGACTGATGCTAAAGCTGAAACTCCAGTACTTTGGCCACCTGATGTGAAGAGTTGACTCATTGGAACAGACTCTGATGCTGGGAGGGATTGGGGGCAGGAGGAGAAGGGGACCTCAGAGGATGAGATGGCTGGATGGCATCACTGACTCAATGGGCATGAGTCTGAGTGAATTCCGGGAATTGGTGATGGATAGGGAGGCCTGGCGTGCTGTGATTCATGGGGTCGCAAAGAGTCAGACACGACTGACCGACTGAACTGAACTGAACTTCACTGATGTATATATACAGACTCACATATGATGTCTATTATTGATAACATCATTAGTGCTAAGTCAATCCTCTATATTTGCAGAAATTTGCAGTTTTCAAAAATCTTTTAAATCTTAGAAAAGCCATGGGCTTTGTTGAAAGTCAGTCCCCAAATGAGATAATCTGACATATGATCTAAGACAAAATCAAATTTATTGCTTAGGTAAGTAAGGGAACCCTGAATACTCATTGAAAGGATGGATACTGGAGCTGAAGCTCCAATATTTGGCCCACTTGATGTGAACAGCTGACTCATTGGAAAAGAACCTGATGCTGGGAAAGATTGAAGGCAGAAGAAGAGGGCAACAAAGGATGAGATATCATCAGAGGATGAGAGGTTGGATAGCATTCATTGATTCAATGAACATAAACTTGGGCAAACTCTGGGAGATAGTAGGGAACAGAGAAGCCTGGTGTGCTGCAGTCCATGAGATTGCAAAGAATTAGACATGACTTGGTGACTGAACAGCAAAGTAAGGTAACTGTCACCTCAGGAGAGTTGTTTTTGTTTATAAATATTTATTAAAATTGAAAGTTGTTTGCTCTACTGTTGCATGAGCCTCCATCCAGCTGCCTATCAACTGCTAAGATGCATGGCTGCTGTCATAAATGCCCTTGAAATCATCAGAATAATAGATCATCTGCCTTTACTTAAAACTCCTTGTTCCTTGCCTTGTGGTCAGCATCTCTGTTCACACTGTTATGTAAAAGATGTCCAGAATTTGTGCCCCGAGGGAGCCATCCATAGGTAAAAACATATGTGCTGTGTGCTAAGTTTCTTCAGTCATGTCTGACTCTTTGCAACCCTATGGACTGTAGCCAACCAGACTCCTCTGTCCGTGGGATTCTCTAGGCAAGAATACTGTAGTGGGTTCCATGCCTTCCTCCAGGGGATCTTTCTGACCCAGGGATGGAACCCACGTCTCTTACATCTCTTGCATTGACAGGCCGGTTCTTTACCACTAGTGCCACCTGGGAAGCCCTAAAAAACATATATCTGCGATCAAATAAACATTGGCCCTGACATGTCAAAGACTCAAAATCCACCTGAGAAGAGTGGTTTTAAAATAGCCAAAGAGGATTTTCTCAGCACAAATCTAAAATGTGCCTGAAATCAGATAGAACTAATTAAGACTCAAGAGAGCCTTGTAGTGGGGGAAGGAAGGTCAAAGTCTATCAAGAACTGAAATTTTATTGAATGAGGCTCTTTCCAGGTGGAGAGTTATTAGGATTGAGAGGATATGAGTTAATGATAAGGGAGACAGTGGCGTTATTGTGCAGTCATGTTATGGGGACGGAAATGTGTGGTTTTCATTCTATGTCCAGGTTGCTTGTGGGGATAAACGGATTTTGCATTCAAGGTGTACTTGATGTTAGTATACTAGGAGAATTCGATATAAAAGAAAAAAAAAGATCTGGTCTTATACATGTGAAAATGTGTCAAATCTATGCCATCTTCATTATTTGTAATAATATAGAGAGAAGGATGACTCTATAAAAACATATATATATATATATATATATATATATATAGTTAGTTAGTTAGTTAGTTGTTTCTTTCACTTTATTTTGATTTCCTGTTATGCCAGGCACTGTCTTGATCCCTGGGTGGCATACAGTTGAATGAGGGCTCTTCTGTGTTCTTGTCTGGTGATTGCCTTCTTCACTGCTGGTCATATACATTATGTTAGTAGAGTCTTAGCACTGCTTCTTTATAAGCAGAGTGACACTGTTATTAGAGACTGCTTCCAGATAAGGACACTGAGTTTAAGACAGACTAAATCACTTTTTTTTTTTTTTTCAAGATCATATGGCTATCAATGTTATCAAATCCAATCAGCGAGCCAGAGGCACAGTGAGGCCAAAGAAACAAAAAGGTCTGAGTTTGGAGTGGAGAAAGTTTTACTGCATGGCCATGCAGGAGAAAGGGGAGGCTCCTGCCCTAAAGACCTAAACTCTCTGATGGTTTTCTGGGAAGACTTTTTATAGGCAAAATTGGGAGGGGAACTGTAGGGCGTGTAACTCTCCTCTGATTGGTTGGAGGCTGTGTTCCAGGAATCTCAATGATCAGCCTTCTGGTTCCAACCAGTCTGGAGTCCAGGAGCTTTTGTTCACCATGAGGTTACCATTCTCCATCAGGGTGGGGGCCTTCAGTCAGTTCAGTTCAGTTCAGTCGCTCAGTTGTGTCCGACTCTTTGTGACCCCATGAATCACAGCACGCCAGGCCTCCCTGTCCATTGCCAACTCCCGGAGTTCACTCAGACTCATGTCCATCGAGTCAGTGATGCCATCCAGCCAACTCATACTCCGTCGTCCCCTTCTCCTCATGCCCCCAATCCCTCCCAGCATCAGAGTCTTTTCCAATGAGTCAACTCTTCACATGAGGTGGCATGAGTTTCAGCTTTAGCATCATCTTGCTTGGAGAATCCCAAGGACGGGGGGAGCCTGGTGGGCTGCCGTCTATAGGGTCGCACAGAGTCGGACATGACTGAAGGGACTTAGCAGCAGCAGCAGCTTCCAAAGAAATCCCAGGACTGATCTCCTTCAGAATGGACTGGTTGGATCTCCTTGCAGTCCAAGGGACTCTCAAGAGTCTTCTCCAACACCTATGAAACTCAGAGATGTGGATAAGATTGTATGCACAGCCCCCAAGGAGGAGCCCAGACCTGGACCCATAGCTGTACTATCATTTCCTTTCCTTTCTTTATTGAAGTATCATTGATATACAGTATGGTAATTCATATTTTTTAAAATTTATACAAATAGTGAATATAGAAAAAAAGAAAAAAAAAAAAGAACACTAACAGATATGCAGAACAAACAGGTGGGTCAAGGAAGGAGGGAGGGGCAATCTACAGGCGATTAAGAGGTAGAAACTGTTAGGTATAAATAAGCTATAAGGATATATTGTATAACATGGAAAAGACAGCCAATATTTTATACTAACTCTAAATGTATCATTATTGTTTCTGTCTGCATTACCTGACTCCCCTAATTAGTAACTGAATCTGCCCTTTAGAAATTGGGGAAGGTCTAGGAAACTGAAAAAAAAAAAAAAAAAAAAGGTAGGGTCCTGCTCAGTATCATCTGATCAGTGCATAAGAGAAACGTAAAGCCGTTTATGTTCACAAAACGTTCCTTGTGTCATAAGCTGCTTTAACACCAAGAACCACAGATGAATGGCTCAGCATGCACAGACAAACCCAGGATTAAGCAGCCAGTGGAATCGATGCTAGCCTGGTGTGGCATGGTCTCCTTCATGACATGTAAGAGAGGATCACCCCATGATGAAGCCAGACAGATTCTGCAGTCACATCACCCATGGCTCTACTGCTGTCTAGGAATGGAACCTGGATAAAACATTTACACCTTCATAGCCCTTGGCAGTTGTCTCTGGAAAATAGTGATGATAGCCAAATGATAAGGTCATCACAAAGGTCACATCACACAATCTAGTCACAATATTTAGCCCAGTTTGGGCATTTAATCAGTGCTCAAATAAATAGTCTCAAAAGCATAATTATAAATTAGTATTGTTGACATCATCACTAATAAATATTCTATTGTTTTTGTGTTCAGTCGCTAACTCATGTCCACCTCTTTGCAATCCTATGGACTGCAGCACACCACACTTCCATGTCCTTCACTGTCTCCCAGAGTGTGTTCAAGCTCATGTCCACTGAATCGGTGATGCCATCCAACCATGTCATCCTCTGCAAAAAATAGCAGAGAGAGATGAGGACGTCTTCTCCAAAACCACAGTTCAAAAGTATCAATTCTTCAGCACTCAGCTTTCTTTATAGTCCAATTCTCACATCCATAAATGACTACTGGAGAAAACCATAGCTTTGACTAAACAGAACTTTGTTGGCAAGTTCCTGGAAAGGTATAATTTAGGCCGAGGCAGAAAAGAAGGAGAGAAGAACTCAACGGAGGTTCAGTTCAGTTAGTCGCTCAGTCGTGTCCGATTTTTTGCGACCCCATAAATCACAGTACGCCAGTCCTCCCTGCCCATCATGAACTCCTGGAGTTCACTCAGACTCACGTACATCAAGTCAGTGATGCCATCCCGCCATCTCATACTCTGTCTTTCCTTTCTCCTGCCCCCAATCCCTCCCAGCATCAGAGTCTTTTCCAATGAGTCAAATCTGCAAATGAGGTGGCCAAAGTACTGGAGTTTTAGCTTTAGCATCATTTCTTCCAAAGAAATCCCAAGGCTGATCCCCTTCAGAATGGACTGATTGGATATCCTTGCAGTCCAAGGGACTCTCAAGATTCTTCTCCAACACGACAGTTCAAAAGCATCAATTCTTTAGTGCTCAGCTTTCTTCACATCCATACACGACCACTGGAAAAACCAGAGCCTTGACTAGATGGACTTTTGTTGGCAAAGTAACGTCTCTGCTTTTCAGCATGCTATCTAGGTTGGTCATAACTTTTCTTCCAAGAAGTAAGCGTTTTTTAATTTCATGGCTGCAGTCACCATCTGCAGTGATTTCTGGAGCCCAAAAAAATAAAGTCTGACCCTGTTTTCACTGTTTCCCCATCTATTTCCCACGAAGTGATGGGACCAGATGCCATGATCTTCGTTTATGAAGGTTGAGCTTTAAGCCAACTTTTTCACTCTCCTCTCTCACTTTCATCAAGAGGCTTTTTAGTTCCTCTTCACATTCTGCCATGAGTGGTGTCACTGGCATATGTCAGGTTATTGATATTTATCCTGGAAATCTTTATTCCAGCTTGTGTTTCTCCCAGCCCAGCGTTCTCTTGATGTACTCAGTTCAGTTCAGTTCAGTTACTCAGTTGTGTCCAACTCTTTGAGACCCCATGAATCCCAGCACGCCAGGCCTCCCTGTCCATCACCAACTCCCAGAGTTCACTAAGACTCATGTCCATAGAGTCAGTGATGCCATCCAGCCATCTCATCCTCTGTCGTCTCCTTCTCCTCCTGCTACCAATCCCTCCCAGCATCAGAATCTGTTCCAATGAGTCAGCTCTTTGCATGAGATGGCCAAAGTACTGGAGTTTCAGCTTTAGCATGATTCCTTCCAAAGAAATCCCAGGGTTGATCTCCATCAGAATGGAATGGTTGGATCTCCTTGCAGACCAAGGGACTCTCAAGAGTCTTCTTCAACACCACAGTTCAAAAGCATCAATTATTCGGTGCTCAGTCTTCTTCACAGTCCAAATCTCACATCCATACATGACCACAGGAAAAACCATAGCCTTGACTAGACGGACCTTAGTCGGCAAAGTAATGTCTCTGCTTTTGAATAAGCTATCTAGGTTTGTCATAACTTTTCTTCCAAGGAGTAAGCGTCTTTTAATTTCATGGCTGCAGTCACCATCTGCAGTGATTTTGGAGCCCCAAAAAATAAAGTCTGACACTGTTTCCACTGTTTTCCCATCTATTTCCAACGAAGTGATGGGACCGGATGCCATGATCTTTGTTTTCTGAATGTTGAGCTTTAAGGCAACATTTTCACTCTCCTCTTTCACTTTCATCAAGAGGCTTTTTAGCTACTCTTCATTTTCTGCCATAAGGGTGGTGTCATCTGCATATCTGAGGTTATTGATATTTCTCCCGGCAAGCTTGATTCCAGCTTGTGTTTCTTGCAGTCCAGCGTTTCTCATGATGTACTCTGCATATAAGTTAAATAAGCAGTGTGACAATATACAGCCTTGACGTCCTCCTTTTCCTATTTGGAACCAGTCTGTTGTTCCATGTCCAGTTCTAACTGTTGCTTCCTGACCTGCATACAGATTTCTCAAGAGGCAGGTCAGGTGGTCTGATGTTCCCATTTCTTTCAGAGTTTCCCACAGTTTATTGTGATCCACACAGTCAAAGGCTTTGACATAGTCAATAAAGCAGAAATAGACGTTTTTCTGGAAGTCTCTTGCTTTTCAATGATCCAGCAGATGTTGGAAAAAAAATTTTTTTTTTTTTTTAATTCTTGTTTTTTTTTTTTTTTCCTTTTCTTTTTCTTTTTTTTTTAGTAAATTTGATCTCTGGTTCCTCTGCCTTTTCTAAAACCATCTTGAACATCTGGAAGTTCATGGTTCATGTTTTGCTGAATCCTGGCTTGGAGAATTTTGAGCATTACTTTACTAGCATGTGAGATGAGTGCAATTGTGTGCTAGTTTGAACATTCTCTGTCATTGACTTTCTTTGGGATTTGAATGAAAACTGACCTTTTCCAGTCCTGTGGCCACTGCTGAGTTTTTCAAATTTCCTGGCATACTGACTGCAGCAATTTCATAGCATCATCTTTCAGGATTTGAAATAGCTCAACTGGAATTCCGTCACCTCCACTACCTTTCTTTGCAGTGATGCTTTTTAAGGCCCACTTGACTTCACATTCCAGGATATCTGGCTTTGGGTGAGTGATCACACCATTGTGATTATCTGGGTCATGAAGATCTTTTTTGTACAGTTCTTCTGTGTATTCTTGCCACCTCTTCTTAATATCATCTGCTTCTGTTAGGTCCATACAATTTCTGTCCTTTATCAAGCCATCTTTGCATGAAATGTTCCCTTGGTATCTTTAGTTTTCTTGAAGAGATCTCTAGTTTTCTTGAAAAGATCTCTAGTCTTTCCCATTCCTTTGTTTTCCTCTATTTCTTTGCATTGGTCACAGAGGAAGGCTTTCTTATCTCTTGCTATTCTTTGGAACTCTGCATTCAAATGCTTATATCTTTCCTTTTCTCCTTTGCTTTTCACTTCTCTTCTTTTCACAGCTATTTGTAAGGCCTGCTCAGATAGCCATTTTGCTTTTTTGCATTTCTTTTCCATGGGGATGGTCTTGATCCCTGTCTCCCATACAATGTCATGAACCTCCATCCATAGTTCATCAGGCACTCTATCTATCAGACCTAGGCCCTTAAATCTATTCCTCACTTCCACTGTATAACCATAAGGGATTTGATTTAGGTCATACCTGAATGGTCTAATGATTTTCCCTACTTTGTTCAATTTAAGTCTGAATTTGGCAATACGGAGTTCATGATCTGAGCCACAGTCGGCTCTTAGTCTTGTTTTTTGATTGTATAGAGCTTCTCCATCTTTGGCTGCAAAGAATATAATCAATCTGATTTTGGTGTTGACCATCTGGTGATGTCCATGTGTAGAGTCTTCTCTTGTGTTGTTGGAAGAGGGTGTTTGCTATGACCAGTGCATTTTCTTGGCAAAACTCTATATTAGTCTTTGCCCTGCTTCATTCCACATTCCAAGGCCAAATTTGCCTGTTACTCCAGGTGTTTCTTAACTTTGTACTTTTGTATTCCAGTCCCCTATAAGGAAAAGGACATCTTTTTGGGTGTTAGTTCTAAAAGGTTTTGTAAGTTTTCATAGAAACATTCAACTTCAGCTTCTTCAGTGTTCCTGGTTGGGGCATAGACTTGGATTATTACGATATTGAATGGTTTGCTTTGGAAACAAACAGAGATCATTCTGTCATTTTTGAGATTGCATCCAAGTACTGCATTTCAGACTCTTTTGTTGACCATGATGGCTACTCCAGTTCTTCTAAGGGATTCCTGCCTGAAGTAGTAGATATAATGGCCATCTGAGTTAAATTTACCCTTCCAGTCCATTTTAGTTCACTGATTCCTAGAATGTCAACTTTCACTCTTGCCATCTCCTGTTTGACCACTTCCAATTTCCCCTTGATTCATGGACCTAACATTCCAGCTTCCTATGCAATATTGTTTTTTACAGCATCAGACCTTGCTTCTATCACCAGTCACATCCACAACTGGGTATTGTTTTTCTTTGGCTCCATCCCTTCATTCCTTCTTGAGTTATTTCTCTACTGACCTCCAGTAGCATATTGGGCACCTATTGACCTGGGGAGTTCCTCTTTCAGTATCCTATCATTTTGCCTTTTCATACTGTTCATGGGGTTCTCAAGGCAAGAATACTGAAGTGGTTTGACATTCCCTTCTCCAGGGGACCACATTCTGTTAGCCCTCTCTACCATGACCTGCCTGTCTTGGGTGGCCCCAGGGGCATGGCTTAGTTTCATTGAGTTAGACAAGGCTGTGGTCCTAGTGTGATTAGGTTGACTAGCTTTCTGTGATTATGGTTTCAGTTTTTCTGCCCTCTGATTCCCTCTTGAAACACATACCATCTTATTTGGGTTTCTCTTACCTTGGGTGTGGGGTATCTCTTCACGGCTGCTCCAGCAAAGCACAGCCGCTGCTCCTTACCTTGGACAAGGGGTGTCTCCTCACCGCCACCCCTCCTGACCTTGAACGTGGAATAGCTCCTCAGCGGAGGTAGTTTACCTTTATTCCAGCAAGGAAGTGCGACAGTGAGCCTAAGGACCAGCCTGAGCTCGAGAGGGATCAGGGAGGCTTCATGTTTAAATGGAGGTTTGTGGAAGTGATAAGGGAAACATTAGTCAGGCCGGATGTTTTAGTAATCTTTAGTTGACATGGCATTTGTAGTTGAACTGGGTGTGGGAGCTTACCGGGCTGAGGGTGATAAGTCCCAGGTAGATGCAACTGGCCCAGAGCATCAGAGTGGGACTTAAAGTTCAGTTCTGTTTTCCCTGAAGTCAAGTGATTCAGCAAGGGCCTTTGAGACCCTAGCTTTCTTTATGAGGACCAAGGACTCTTTCTGTCATGTATCTGCTTTTCAATATGCTGTTTAGGTTTGTCATAGTTTTTCTTCCAAGGAGCAAGTGTCTTTTAATTTCATGGCTGCATTCACAGCCTTCAGTGATTTTGGAACCCTAGAAAAAATAAAGTCTGTCACTGTTTCCATTGTTTCCCCATCTATTTGCCATGAAGTGATGAGGTCAGATGCCATGATCTCAGTTTTTTGAATGTTGAGTTTTAAACCAGCTTTTTCACTCTTGTCTTTCACTTTCATCAAGAGGCTCTTTAGTTCTTCTTCGCTTTCTGCCATAAGGGTGGTGTAATCTGTGTGTCTGAGATTATTGATATTTCTCCCAGCAATATTGACTCCAGCTTGTGCTCCATCCAGCCCAGCATTTTGCATGATGTACTCTGCATAGAAGTTAAATAAGCAGGGTGACAATATACAGCCCTGACATAGTCCTTTCCCAATTTGAAGCCAGTCTGTTGTTCCATGTCCAGTTCTAACTGTTGCCTCCCGACTTTCATACAGGTTTCTCAGGAAGCAGGTCAGGTGGTCTGGCATTCCCATCTCTTTAAGAATTTGTCACAGTTTATTGTGATCCACACAGTCAAAGTTCTAGCATAGTCAATAAAGCAGAAGTAGATATTTTTTTCTGGAACTCTCTTGCTTTTTCGATGATCCAAGGGATGTTGGCAATTTGATCTAGGAAGTTTTGTTTCTAGATTTCTTTTTTAACATTTATTTCATGGTGAGAATAGACTAGTCTTTAAAGACATCAGCTGACTTTTGCTTTAATATTGTTCTAAGAGATAAAATTATTATTCTCAATTGATTTACTAGGAAGCAGAATCTCAAAAGAGGTAAAGTCATTTACTGGAGTCATGGTGGCTAGTCTGCCACCCAAGTCCCATTGTTTTCCAGTTGACTCCACCTCACTAATGAGTGTCTGCTCTGTGACAGGCAGGGGGCTCACTGTTGAATTCAAAGAAAACTATGAGCTAATAGCTGTCTTTTAAGACATTACAGTGCAGAAAAAAGACATTATTTACACTGACATGTGTTATTCTCTGCAAGAAGTGTGAACACCTAAGATATTTTAAGAAAGGGAAAATTCAGAGATGAAGCTGAGGGAGGAAAATTATTCTAGGGACTAGAAAGCATGGAGATTTCAGGAAGTAAAGTGGTTCTGGGGCAGAACCCACTGTACTATTATATCCAGCAGTCTCCAACCTTCTTGGCCCTAGGGACCTGTTTCATGGAAGACAATTTATCCCTGGGCTGGGAAAGGGGCAGGGAGGATGGTTTTCAGATGATTAAAGTGCATTACATGCACTGTTCACATTATTTCTATTATTATTATATCAGCTCCACCTCAGATCATTAGGCATTAGATACCAGAGTTTAGGGACCCCTGATGTATACTACTTATATGAACAGTATTCATTTATGAATCTTTTTTTGAATAGGAAGTTCAGTAAAGGAATTATGTATTCCTATCTATGCAAAACAAATCAACAAAAAGTTACTAAATATTGTAATATGGCTTTGTCCCTGAAGGGCCAAGAAACAGGATTCAACAAAATTTTATAGTGGTAACAGATGCATGGTACTTGGAGTTTATCTAACTTGAAATCTTCTGGTTGCAACTTAACATCCATTCATTAATATTAACATTTTATGTTAATATTTTTACTCATCAAAATTAACAAAAGCTTCCAAAGTGATAATTAGAAAGTAAATGCAAACCACTCAGTGTTCAGTTTTCTGGAGAATATTTTTATAAGTTGTCATATTACAGAGCAATTGCTCTCTTCTCGTTTGTTTGGCATAGTTCTGTCTTTTTAAAATGTGTGTCATTTCACTTGGCTTCAGAAAATTCAAACTAGCAAAATAAAAATTGTGAGAACTCACAATCTTTCATAACATTTTATTTTGAAAACTTTCACTCTGAAAACTTGAACAAATAATGCAAAGAATTCCCATATAGTTTCTGAGATTACAAAGTAAAGATGTCATTTAATTTGCTCTATGTCTTTGTTTCTCTCTTCTCCATGTGTATTTACATATATGTGCTTTTCTCTATAGTATTTGACACTAAGTGAAAATCTGATGCCTTATCTCTAAGTAATTTCATGTGCATTTCCAAGATGGTGGAGGAATAGGGTGGGGAGACCGTTTTCTCCCACACAAATTCATCAAAAGAACATTTGAATGCTGAGTAAATTCCACAAAACAACTTCTGAATGCTCGCAGAGGACATCAGGCACCCAGAAAAGCAGTCCGTTGTCTTTGAAAGGAGATAGGAAAAAATATAAAAGACAAAAAGAGAGACAAAAGAGTCAGGGACAGAGCTCCATCCCGGGAAGGGAGTCTTAAAAAACAGAGAAGTTTCCAAACACCAGGAAACACTCTCACTGCCGAGTCTATGGTGAGCCTTGGAACCACAGAGGACAACATAACTGGGAGAAAATATAAATAATTTAAACCCAAAGATTATGTGCCCAATGGTAACTCCCCCAGCAAAGAAGCAGTGCAGATGCCTGCATCAGCCACTAGCAAGAGGGGGCTGGGCAGGAAGGCACGGGCTTCATTTCTTAGAGTAGGGACTGGGCCCAAATGCCCAGAGGGCAATCTGAGAGAACTAAATTGAGCTAGCAAACCAGACTTTGGGATAGCTACCACGCCAAAAGCCCTAACCCAAGACACCATCATGCCTGCTCACAGAACAAAGGACTCACTAGAACTACACAAAAAGTGCTAACCTAAGACACTGTCAGACCTGCTCACAGAACAAAGGACTGAGCAGAGCTAGCCCGCTGCAGACCATCCCCCCTCGGTGACAGGTAGCCAGAACCAGAAGGGGGAAATCACGGCCCCAGAGAGACATTATCTACAAAACTGCAAGCAGGCTTCATTGCTAACTAAGCCTTCTTGGGATTCTGGATCATCAACATCCGCCTGAGAAGGTGTGCTGGAAAACCGAGCAGCAGGGACAGGGGAAGGCAATAAGTCATAGTGACCAAGCTCGCCAAACACCTGGTAACCTGAGCTCCTTGGACCTGGGAAGGGCACAAAATGCAGGCCCAACCGAGTCTGCACCTCTGAGGACTACCCGAGTGCCTGAACCTGAATGGCTTAGACCAGGGAGGTGCATGCAGCCCAGGGCCGGCCTCGGCTGGTTCTCAGTACCTAGAGCCTGAGCAGTGTGGGCAGGGAGGGCACACACACCATGAGCGGGGGCAAACCCAGTGTGGCTGAGACACTGTGAACACATGCAAGTGTTATTTGTTTGCAGCGTCCCTCCCTCCCCACATCAGGACTGAACAAGTGAGCCTAAAAAAGTGTCCACCACCGCCCTCTATGTCAGGGCAGAAATTAGACACTGAAGAGACCAGCAAACAGAAGAAGCTGAAACAGAGGGAACCTCCTTGGAAGTGACAGGTGCAATAGATTAAAACCCTGTAGTTAGTACCAACTACATAGGAAGGGGCCTATAGATCTTGAGAAATATAAGCCAGTTTAAGGAACTATCCAAAAAAGAACTGACCCTACACTGCCCACAACACCACCAAGAGAAAGTCCTGGATATATTTTTACTATCATTATTTATTAAAAAAAAAATTTTTAATTTAAGTCCTCTATTACTCTTTTAATTCTCATTTTTATAACCTACTATTACTTTGCAAAAAAAAAAAAAAAGAGAAAGAGAGAACCTATTGCTTAAAGCAAACTTCATATATATATATATATATAATAATTTTTGTGACTTTGTTTCTTTTTTTTCTTTAATATTGTATTTTTGAAAATCCAACCCCTACTCTAAATTTTTACTCTTTGCTTTTTGGTATTTGTTATCAATTTTGTACCTTTAAGAAACCAATTTTCAGTACCCATATTTACTTGGGAGTGAGATTACTGGCTTGACTGCTCTCTTCTCCTTGACTGCTCTCTCCCACTTTCCTTTTTCTCCACCAGGTTGCCTCTATCTTCTCCCTCCCCCTTCTCTTCTCCTCCCAACTCTGTGAATCTCTTTGTGTGTTCTGGACTATGGAGAACATTTAGGGAACTGATTACTCGCTGAATCTGTCTCTCTCCTTTTGATTCCCCCCTTTATCCTCCTGGTCACCTCTGTCTCCTTCCTCCCTCTTCTCTTCTCCATATAACTCCGTGAGCATCTCTGAATGGTCCAGACTGTGGAGCACACATAAGGAAGTGATTACTGGCTAGCTTACTCTCTCTATTTTGATTCCACCTCATCTCATCGTGGTCACCTCTATCTCCCTCTTCCCTCTTCTCTTCTCCATGTAACTCTGTGAACCTCTCTGGGTGTCACTCACTGTGGAGAAACTTTTCATCTTTAACCTAGATATGTTACCAATGGTGCTATATAGATGGAGAAGTCTTGAGGTTACTGTAAAAATAAGACTGAAAACCAGAAGCAGGAGGCTTAAGACCAAATCCTGAGAACACCAGAGAACTCCTGACTCCAGGGAACATTAATCAATAGGAGCTCATCAAACATCTCCATACCTACAGTGAAACCAAGCACTGCCCAAGGGCCAACAAGTTCCAGAGAAAGACATACCATGCAAATTCTTCAGCCACACAGGAACACAGTCCTGAACTTCAATAAACTTCAGGCTGCCCAAAGTTACTCCAAACTCACTGATATCTCATAACTCATTACTGGACACTCCATTGTGCTCCAAAGAGAAGAAATCCAGCTCCAACCACCACAACACTGACACAAGCTTCCCTAACCAGGAGACCTTGACAAGCCACCAGTGCAACACCACCCATAGCAGGGAAACTCCACAATAAAGAGAACTAAACAAAATGCCAGAACACGGAAAGGCCACCCAAAACACAGCAATATAAACAGGATGAAGAGACAGAGGAATACCCAGCAGGTAAAGGAACAGGATAAATGCCCACCAAACCAAACAAAAGAGGAAGAGATAGGGAATCTACCTGATAAAGAATTCCAAATAATGATAGTGAAAATGATCCAAAATCTTGAAATCAAAATGGAATCACAGATAAATAGCCTGGAGACAAGGATTGACAAGATGCAAGAAAGGTTTAACAAGGACCCAAAAGAAATAAAAAAGAGTCAATATATAATGAATAATGCAATAAATGAGAGAAAAAGACTCTGGAGGGAACAAATAGTAGAATAATGGAGGCAGAAGATAGGATTAGTGAGGTAGAAGATAGAATGGTAGAAATAAATGAATCAGAGAAGAAAAAAGAAAAAGGAATTAAAAGAAATGAGGACAATCTCAGAGACCTCTGGGATAATGTTAAATGCCCCAACATTCGAATCATAGGAGTCCCAGAAGAAGAAGACAAAAAGAAAGGTCATGAGAAAATACTTGAGGAGATAATAGTTGAAAACTTCCCTAAAATGGGGAAGGAAATAATCACCCAAGTCCAAGAAACCCAGAGAGTCCCAAACAGGATAACTCCAAGGTGAAACACTCCCTGACACATATTAATTAAATTACAAAGATCAAACACAAAGAAAAAATATTAAAAGCAGCAAGGGAAAAACAATAAATAACACACAAGGGGATTCCCATCATTATAACAGCTGATCTTTCAATAGAAACTCTTCAGGCAAGGAGGGAATGGCAGGACATATTTAAGGTGATGAAAGAAAATAACCTACAGCCCAGATTACTGTACCCAGCAAGGATCTCATTCAAATATGAAGGAGAAATCAAAAGCTTTACAGACAAGCAAAAGCTGAGAGAATTCAGCACCACCAAACCAGCTCTCCAACAAATGCTAAAGGATCTTTTCTAGACAGGAAACACATAAAGGGTGTTTAAACTCACACCCAAAACAATAAAGTAAATGGCAATGGGATCATGCTTATCAATAATTACCTTAAACATAAATAGGTTGAATGCACTAACCAAAAGACAAAGACTGGCTGAATGGATAGAAAAACAAGACCCCTATATATGTTGTCTACAAGAGACCCACCTCAAAACAAGGGACACATACAGACTGAAAGTGAAGGGCTGAAAAAAGATATTCCACGCAAATAGAGACCAAAAGAAAGCAGGAGTAGCAATAGTCATATCAGATAAAATAGACTTTAAAACAAAGGCTGTGAAAAGAGACAAAGAAGGACACTACATAATGATTAAAGGATCAATCCAAGAACAAGATATAACAATTATAAATATATATGCACCCAACATAGGAGCACCGCAATATGTAAGACAAATGCTAAGAAGTATGAAAGGGGAATTTAACAATAACACAATAATAGTGGGAAACTTTAATACCTCACTCACACATATGGATAGATCAACTAAACAGAAAATTAACAAGAAGACACAAATTTTACATGATACAATAGATCAGTTAGACCTAATTGATATGTATAGGACATTTCACCCCAAAACAATGAATTTCACCTTTTTCTCAAGAGCACACAGAACCTTCTCCAGGATAGATCACATCCTGGGCCATAAATCTAGCCTTGGTAAACTTTAAAAAAATGAAATCATCCCAAGATCTTTTCTGACCACAATGCAGTAAGATTAGATCTCAATTACAGGAGAAAAACTATTAAAAATTCCAACATATGGAGGCTGAACAACACGCTGCTGAATAACCAATAAATCACAGAAGAAATAAAAAAAGAAATCAAAATATGCATAGAAATGAATGAAAATGAAAACACAACAACCCAAAACCCGTGGGACACTGTAAAAGCAATGCTAAGGGGAAGGTTCATAGCAATACAGGCATACCTCAAGAAACAAGAAAACAGTCAAATAAATAACCTAGCTCGAGGCCTGGCATGCTGTGATTCATGGGGTCACAGAGAGTCGGACATGACTGAGCGACTGAACTGAACTGAACACCTAAAGCAACTAGAAAAGGAAGAAATGAAGAACCCCAGGGTTAGTAGAAGGAAAGAAATCTTAAAATTTAGGGCAGAAATAAATGCAAAAGAAACAAAAGAGACTATAGCAAAAGTCAACAAAGCCAAAAGCTGGTTCTTTGAGAAGATAAATAAAATTTACAAACCATTAGGTAGACTCATCAAGAAAAAAAGAGAGAAAAATCAAATCAATATAATTAGAAATGAAAATGGAAAGATCACAACAAACAACACAGAAATACAAAGGATCATAAGAGACTACTACCAGTAACTATATGCCAATAAAATGGACAACTTGGAAGAAATGGACAAATTCTTAGAAAATGACAATTTTCCAAAACTGAACCAGGAAGAAATAGAAAATCGTAACAGACACATCACAAGCAAGGAAATTGAAACTGTAATCAGAAAACTTCCAGCAAACAAAAGCCCAGGTCCAGATGGCTTCACAGCTGAATTCTACCAAAAAGTTAGAGAAGAGCTAACATCTATTCTACTCAAAATTTTCCAGAAAATTGCAGAGGAAGGTAAACTTGAAAACTCATTCTATGAGGCCACCATCACCCTAATACCAAAACCTGATAAAGATGCCACAAAAAAAGAAAACTACAGGCCAATATCACTGATGAACATAGATGCAAAAATCCTTAACAAAATTCTAGCAATCAGAATCCAACAACACATTAAAAAGATCATACATCATGACCAAGTGGACTTTGTCCCAGGAATGCAAGGATTCTTCAATATCTGCAGATCAATCAGTGTAATACACCACATTAACAAATTGAAAAATAAAAGCCATATGATTATCTCAATAGATGAAGAGAAAGCCTTTGATAAAATTCAATATCCATTTATGATAAAATCCCTCCAGAAAGCAGGAATAGAAGGAACATACCTCAACATAACAAAAGCTATATGACAAACCCACAGCAAACATTATCCTCAATGGTGAAAAATTGAAAGCATTTCCCCTAAAGTCAGGAACAAGACAAGGGTGCCCACTTTCACCTCTACTATTCAACATAGTTTTGGAAGTTTTGGCCATAGCAATCAGAGCAGAAAAATAAATAAAAGGAATCCAAATTGGAAAAGAAGAAGTAAAACTCTCACTGTTTGCGGATGACATGATCCTCTACATAGAAAACCCTAAAGACTCTACCAGAAAATTACTGGAGCTAATTAATGAATATAGTAAACTTTCAGGATATAAAACCAACACACAGAAATCCCTTGCATTCCTATACACTAATAATGAGAAAATAGAAAGAGAAATTAAGGAAACAATTCCATTCACCATTGGAACGAAAAGAATAAAATACTTAGGAATATATTTACCTAAAGAAACTAAAGACCTATATATTGAAAACTATAAAACACTGGTGAAAGAAATCAAAGAGGACACCAATAGATGGAGAAATATACCACTGTGTTTATGGATCAGAAGAAATGTCTGTTTAGTTCTTTGGCCCATTTTCTGATTGGGTGGTTTATTTTTCTGGAATTGAGCTGCAGGAGTTGCTTGTATATTTCTGAGATTAATTCTTTGTCAGTTGCTTCATTTGCTATTATTTTCTCCGATTCTGAAGGCTGAATCAATGTAGTGAAAAGGAGTATACTACCCAAAGCAATCTATACATTCAATGCAATCCCTATCAAGCTACCAATGGTATTTTTCACAGAGCTAGAACAAATAATTTCACAATTTGTATGGAATTCAAAAAACCTCGAATAGCCAAAACAATCTTGAGAAAGAAGACTGGAACTGGAGGAATCAACCTGCCCGATTTCAGGCTTTACTACAAAGCCACAGTCATCAAGATAGTGTGGTACTGGCACAAAGACAGAAATATAGGTCAATGGAACAAAATAGAAAGCCCAGAGATAAATCCACGCACCTATGGACACCTTATCTTTGACAAAGGAGGCAAGAATACACAATGGAGAAAGGACAATCTCTTTAACAAGTGGTGCTGGGAAAACTGGTCAACCACTTGTAAAAGAATGCACCTAGAACACTTTCTAACACCATACACTAAAATAAACTCAAAATGGATTAAAGAGCTAAATATAAGACCAGAAACTATAAAACTCCTAGAGGAGAATATAGGCAAAACAGTCTCTGACATAAATCACAGCAGGATCCTCTATGACCCACCTCCCAGAATATTGGAAATAAAAGCAAAAATAAACAAATTGGACCTAATTAAAATCTTCTGCACAACAAAGGAAACTATAAGCAAGGTGAAAAGACAGCCTTCAGAATGGGAGAAAACAATAGCAAATGAAGCAACCGACAAAGAATTAATCTCAAAAATATACAAGGAACTCCTGCAGCTCAATTCCAGAAAAATAAACCACCCAATCAGAAAATGGGCCAAAGAACTAAACAGACATTTCTTCCAATCCATAAACACGGTGGTATATTTCTCCATCTATTAGTGTCCTCTTTGATTTCTTTCACCAATGTTTTATAGTTTTCAATATATAGGTCTTTAGTTCTTTAGGTAAATATATTCCTAAGTATTTTATTATTTTCATTCCAATGGTGAATGGAAATGTTTCCTTAAGAAGACATACAGATGGCTAACAAACACATGCAAAGATGCTCAACATCACTCATTATCAGAGAAATGCAAATCAAAACCACAATGAGGTACTATTTCACACCAGTCAGAATGGCTGCCATCCAAAAGTCTACAAACAATAAATGCTGGAGAGGGTGTGGAGAAAAGGGAACCCTCTTACACTGTGGGTGGGAATGCAAACTAGTACAGCCACTATGGAGAACAGTGTGGAGATTCCTTGAAAAACTGGAAATAGAACTGCCTTATGACCCAGCAATCCCACTGCTGGGCATACACATCAAGGAAACCAGAATTGAAAGAGACACATGTACTCCAATGTTCATTGCAGCACTGTTTATAATAGCCAGGACATGGAAGCAACCTAGATGTCCATCAGCAGATGAATGGATAAGAAAGCTGTGGTACATATACACAATGGAGTATTACTCAGCCATTAAAAAGAATACATTTGAATCAGTTCCAATGAGGTGGATGAAACTGGAGCCGATTATACAGAGTGAAGTAAGCCAGAAAGAAAAACACCAATACAGTATACTAACACATATATATGGAATTTAGAAAGATGGTAATGATAACCCTGTGTGCGAGACAGCAAAAGAGACACAGATGTCTAGAACAGTCTTTTGAACTCTGTGGGAGAGGGCAAGGGTGGGATGATTTGGGAGAATGGCATTGAAACATGTATAATATCATATGAGAAACGGATTGCCAGTCCAGGTTCGATGCATGATACAGGATGCTCGGGGCTGGTGCACTGGGATGTCCCAGAGGGATATTATAGGGAGGGAGGTGGAAGGGTGGTTCAGGATGGGGAACACGTGTGTACCCATGGCAGATTCATGTTGATGTATGGCAAAACCAATACAATATTGTAAATTAATTAGCCCCCAATTAAAATAAATAAATTTATATTAAAAAATTTTCATGTGCATTTCCTAAAAACTAGGAATTCTCTTACATGACTTCAGTTCAAAATCAGAAAAGTCTGTTCCAGTTTTGTACCTATACAGTACAGGTTGGCACAATGTTGTAAATCAACTATACTACAATTAAAATATAAAATTTTAAAAAATCACAAAAGTAATAGTAATATTTTGTCTAGTCTCTTTTTTTAATAGTCTATTGTTGTTGTTTTGTAACTAAGTCATGTCTTAACTCTTTTATGACACCATGGACTGTAGCCCACCAGGCCCCTAAGTCCATGGGATTTCCCAGGCAAGAATATCGGAGGGGGTTGCCATTTCCTTCTCCAGGGAATCTTCCTGACCTAGTGATCAAACCCATATCTAGTACATTGCAAGCATATTTTCTACCATTGAGCTACCAGGGAAGCCCTATTATGTAGTCTATAGACAATCAAATGTTGAAACTGTGTCATTAATTTCTTTAGAAAGAGAAAAAAAAAAAAAAAGTCTGAATCAGGATCCAATACATTTAGTTAGTTTTCCCTAAATTCCTTACTCCAGACCTGGCCCTTAGTGTTTCCCTGCTTTATTGATGACTCTTTGGAAGTACTGATGCCATTTTGTAAAAAAAAAAAAGAAAAAAAAAAACCCTCTTTATTTGCATTTGTGTGGTATTTCCTCCAGATTTGCAATTTAAGGGACTATCACAGATGTGATATGTATCTGTCTTCACATCAGTGAATCATATTAGGAAGTGCAGGATGTCTGTCAGGACTCAGTCTCTTTTTGGTGTTTAGGGTGGATCAACATGCCACCTTCCCACAAAAAGTGGACAATAAGTTAGAGTATTATGAATCAGTAAGTCCAATGTTGGTATACTTTTAGTTTTGAGTTGACACTGAATTTCTAACTTTCATTTGCTTTCCTAAATATCATATTTGGAGATAATCAGTATTTTTGTATATATACACATTACATTTCACTGTATATAAATAATGCGTATAATACTGTACATGCAGTATATAAAAATAGCTATCTTTAATATCAGTATGTTAATATATACACATGGTGAATATATACACATTTGTGGATATATAAATACACATATATAATTTTTGAGTGTGTGTATTTCATAGTTCAGTTCAGTTTAGCTCAGTCACTCAGTCGTGTCCGACTCTTTGTGACCCCATGAATCGCAGCACGCAAGCCCTCCCTATTCATCACCATCTCCCGGAGTTCACTCAGACTCACAACCATCAAGTCCGTGATGCCATCCAGCCATCTCATCCTCTGTCGTCTCCTTCTCCTCCTGCCCCCAATCCCTCCCAGCATCAGAATCTTTTCCAATGAGTCAACTCTTCGCATGAGGTGGCCAAAGTACTGGAGTTTCAGCTTTAGCATCATTCCTTCCAAAGAAATCCCAGGGTTGATCTCCTTCAGAATGGACTGGTTGGATCTCCTCACAGTCAAAGGGACTCTCAAGAGTCTTCTCCAACACCACAGTTCAAAAGCATCAATTCTTTGGCGCTCAGCCTTCTTCACAGTCCAACTCTCACATCCATACATGACCACAGGAAAAACCATAGCCTTGACTAGATGGACCTTAGTCAGCAAAGTAATGTCTCTGCTTTTGAATAAGCTATCTAGGTTGGTCATAACTTTTCTTCCAAGGAGTAAGCGTCTTTTAATTTCATGGCTGCAATCACCATTTGCAGTGATTTTGGAGCCCCCCCCCCTCAAAAAATAAAATAAAGTCTGACACTGTTTCCACTGTTTTCATATCTATTTCCCATGAAGTGATGGGACCAGATGCCATGATCTTAGTTTTTGAATGTTGAGCTTTAAGCCAACTTTTTCCCTCTCCTCTTTCTCTTTCATCAAGAGGCTTTTTAGTTCCTCTTCACTTTCTGCCATAAAGGTGGTTTCATCTGCATATCTGAGATTATTGATATTTCTCCCAGCAATCTTGATTCCAGCTTGTGTTTCTTCCAGTCCAGCATTTCTCATGATGTACTCTGTTTAGAAGTTAAATAAGCAGAGTGACAATATACAGCCTTGATGTACTCCTTTTCCTATTTGGAACCAGTCTGTTGTTCCATGTTCAGTTCTAACTGTTGCTTTTCGACCTGCATACAGATTTCTCAAGAGGCAGGTTAGGTGGTCTGGTTTCCCATCTCTCTCAGAATTTTCCAGTTTATTGTGATCCACACAGTCAAAGGCTTTAGCATAGTCAATAAAGCAGAAATAGATGTTTTTCTGGAACTCTCTTGCTTTTCTGATGATCCAGCGGATGTTGGCAATTTGATCTCTGGTTCCTCTGCCTTTTCTAAAACCAGCTTGAACATCAGGAAGTTCACAGTTCACGTATTGCTGAAGCCTGGCTTGGAGAATTTTGAGCATTACTTTACTAGCATGTGAGACGAGTGCAATTGTGTGGTAGTTTGAGCATTCTTTGGCATTGCTTTTCTTTAGGATTGGAATGAAACCTGACCTTTTCCAGTCCTGTGGCCACTGCTGAGTTTTCCAAATTTGCTGGCATATTGAGTGCAGCATTTTCACAGCATCATCTTTCAGGATTTGAAACAGCTCAACTGGAATTCCATCACCTCCACTAGCTTTGTTTATAGTGATGCTTTCTAAGGCCCCCTTGACTTCCCTTTTCAAGACGTCTGGCTCTAGATTAGTGATCACATCATCATGATTATCTGGGTCGTGAAGATCTTTTTTGTACAGTTCTTCCGTGTATGCTTGCCACCTCTTCTTAATATCTTCTGCTTCTTTTAGGTCCATACCATTTCTGTCTTTTATCAAGCCCATTCATAAAGGTTAAGAATTTTAAGATCTGTAAATATTAATATGCTAGGTATAGGCATGAATGGAACATTATTTAGGTAAACGTGATCTTGTTTTTCTTTTTTTTATGAACAAAAATATATTTCAATTTAGAAGAAACAGTATCATCTATGGGGGTTTGGAACCTTAGGTTCTAATGTCTGTGCTGAGTTTTTGATGGCTCTAAGACTTTGGGTAAACTAATGAATTCTTCTAGGTAACACTTTCCACCATTATTTAATAGAGATTGGAGAATATAATATCAAATTTTCCTTCCCTCCAAGGAGCTGTATGGGTAAAATTAAGCTAATATATAATATTGACTTTAATTAAAATTACTATAGAAACACAGTATTGCTTTATGAATCAATAGTTCACAAGGGAAGAGACGAGGCTGATAAATCAGAGAGAAATGTGACCTCCCATTTATTTTGTTTCTCAATAAGTGGAGGTGGATGTTTCACTGAAAAATTACCATCTGCCTGCCATAAAATATGGGATCATTCTTTGAGAGAAGTGGACAAGTACAATTTTAGAATTGTGACACTGGCTCACTTTTTAATATTTCAGTTATGAAGGACCTCTGCATAGATGAGAAACAGGAAGATATTGCTTCAGGGTTAATGGTTGGCTCATTTCTAAACATTCAAAACTCTGCAGGTAATAAAACTGCATGCCAGTTTGGTTGTTAACTCCACCTTCCTCTCATATATTTTTTGTAGCTAAGATCACTGAGCTCTCAGAGAATTTTTATCCTTTCCTCAATATTCAAGATAATTGCTAATGCCTTTTCTGCAATGCTGTTACATCTCAATTTTCATAATGTTGGTTACTATTTTTACAGTTTATTTTTTTTAATCATCAATATCTCAAAAACCAACTATATGCCCAAGTGTCTTCTGTAAATCTATACCAGTCAATCTCTTCCTTTGGTTTAACTTTGGACTCACCTGCTATATGAATGTCTCAGATGTATATGTACAATTTGCAGTCAGGTCCTAGGCTAAGTCTGCAAGTCTCTTTAAAGTTGTTCTCCATTTTCTATTTTTTCTACTTGGCATTTATTTATTACTGAAGTATAGTTGATTTACAATTTCTGCTAATTTCTGCTCTACAGCAAAGTGATTCAGTTATATATACATATGCAATTCATTTTTTCTATATCCTTTTCCATTATACTTTACCATAGGATATTAAACATAGTTCTCTGTGCTATGCATTAGGAAACTGTTGTTTATTCATTGTATATATAATAGTTTGCATCTGCTAATCCCAAACTCCAAGCCCATCCCTTCCCCTTGACAACCACCAGTCTATTTTCTCTGTCCTTGATTCTTTTTCTGTTTCATAGATAGTTTCATTTGTGCCACATTTCAGATTCCACATAGACATGACATCATATGGTATTTGTATTTCTCTTTGTCTTACTTCACTTAATATGATAATCTCTAGGCTCATCCATGTTCTGCAAATGGCGTTATTTGATTCTTTGTATTGCAGAGTAATGCTTCATTTTATATACGTGCCAAATCTTCTTTATCTATTCCATTGTCAATGCACATTTATGTTGCTTCCATGTCTTGGCTATTATCAATAGTATTGCTATGAAAATAGGGGTACATGGATTTTTCTGTATTATAGATGTGTCTGGGTATATGCTCCCTTGCCTGGCAATAATTTAAGGTCTCACACCTTTTGTAATGGAAAGTTGTGGTGGCCTGCTGACAGCTCTCCCTAACTTCTTTGAGTTTTCCTCTCAAGCTGCTGGAATCTTTCTAAAATACAGATAAAATCATACCTGTGGCTGATTCATGTTGATATTTAGAAGAAAACAAAATTCTATAAAGCAAATATCCTTCTATTAAAAAATAAATTTTTAAAAAAGAAAAGAAAAAAAAAGAATGTACTACCTTTTGCCCTCACCCTTTTACAAATCTCCCCTAAATACCAAGTGAGATCCACTCAAGAAGGAGCACTTGATGCAGTGTATATAACACAAGCTCCAGACCTGGATATGAATTAAACTCTCTGTTCTGCTTTGGGCAATTTTTGAAACTCAGAAAGCCCTACTTCATTTGTCCTACAACCTAGAGAACAGCTCTAGAGGTAATGGGTTAAGTCCCTTACAATACCCAGGGTCTCTACTGATGCACTACTGATACTCCAGGTATTGTCCTTGCCTCTGCACTAAAATCTCCCCATACTTTCCTGATTGTTTGTTTTAACTTCTAGTTTATACCGGCTTCTCTAATATCTCAGTTGGTAAAGAATCCACCTGCAATGTAGGAGACCTCGGTTTTATTCCTGGGTTGGGAAGATCCACTGGAGAAGGGATAGGCTACCCACTCCAGTATTTGTGGGCTTCCCTTGTGGCTCAGCTGATGAAAACTCTGCCTGAAATGTGAGAGACCTCGGTTCAACCCCTGGGTTGGGAAGATCCCCTGGAAAGAGGAAAGGCTACCCACTCCAGTATTTTGGCCTGGAGAATTCCATGGACTGTATAGTCCATGGGGCCACAAAGAGTCAGACATGACAGAGATTTTCACTTTCATGTTCCTTTATACACACTGTTCGTTCTTGTTTCCTGCAAAGATACCAAACACTATGCCCCATTGACCTTCTTCTTTGTTTCTACAAATAGAATATTCATTAGCTGTATGTCCTTTCCTGTTTCCTCACCTGTAAAAAGTTTATGGTTCCTTCAAGGGACATCACACACTCCAACTCTTGTGTGCATTAGTGTTTTGATTTCTTCCTAGCAGAATGTCCATTATTTCCTTGGAAAATGCACAACACTGTGTTCTTTTCTTATGTTATTTGGCACCTTTCACCTTGTATTCTGTTATTTGAATTTTTGTTCTCAAGCTCCACTCCAGATGATTAGTCAACAAACACCGGAAAGTATCCGGCGATTTCACATGCTGGGAATTCAATAAATATTTATGTGACAGACTATGTTTTGCAGAAGTGTCTGCAGCCCTAACTGCCACTCCATGTGTGCTTATGCAACGTCACGTTGGCTAGTCCTCATTCGGAGCTGTGTGCCTTTCTCCACCCTCTTGAATATGGAAAGAAAGTATGATAGCAGTAGTTTCCTCTTATCTGCGGGGGATATGTTCCAAGACCCCTAGTGAATGCCTGAAGCCTGGAGGTTTACCAATAATAATGAACCTTGTTTATGGTGTGTTTATTCTGATACTAACTGGTAGGTAGCATGTACAGCATGGATGCTGGAACAAAGTATGATTCCTGTTCTGGGCAGGAAAGAGTGAGAAGGCAAGAAGGCAAGAGATTTCATCACTCTGCACAGAATGGCATCCAGTTTAAAAATTATAAATGTTTATTGCTGGAACTGTCTATTTAAGATTGTCAGACTGCCATTGACTTTAGTTAAGAAATCACTGAAAGGAAAACACAAAGGATTTAATGTAATTCTACAATTGTTTGATATAATTTGATACACCAGAGAAACCATCTGGACCTTGATTTTTTTTTTTTTTTAAGGTTTCTACAGATATGGTTAGTTTTTTTTTTTTTTTTAACAGCTATGAGACTATTCAGTTACCTTGTATATTATTGGAGATAAGATTGGTAAATATCAATTAGCTCAACTGGTATTCAGATCTGGGTCCTCATTGCTATTTTATTTTTGTGTTTTCTTACTGCAGGCAGTGGAATCACTGGAGAATTCTCTTGACTGATTCTGTGGGCCTTCTTTTCTTTTTCTTTTTTTGTTATGGAATACCTATTTTAGTTTTGGCTGCAGGAACAAGGAATGCACTTTGTTCTTTCAGGTTCACAAGAATCTCCCAACACTGTCTGGAGTGCAACCCTAACTCATCTTTCTGTTGCATAATCCCTTGTACCTGCTTGGTTTTCAAACTCACAGGTGGTCCCGAGCCTTGCCTAGTACATTGCAGCCCAGCTGTTGCCTAAGGCACCGTGGAGGAACTCACCCAAAGATTGATTGCCCTTACTCCATGCTTCTCTGTCCCTTCTTGTTCCTGAGACTACCACCTCCTCTCTATAATTGACCCTGATATCCTCAAGAGAGTGAGACTGTTGTGTTTTGCCTGGACTCAACTTCTCTCCATGGGGCAGTGAAAAGAGCCCTCAGGCAGGAATCCTGTCTGAATATGGGTCTACAATTATGTATTTTCCTTCTTTTAAGGATTATATTCCTGCATTAAAATTTTCCAGCTTTACAGTAGTTTCCAGAAGGAGGCGTGTGTCCTGTACCCATCACTCCATTCTGGAAAGAGTGAGAAATTCCAGCTGAATCAACTCTGGTGATCAGTGGTTAATGAATACGAGTTTGTTTCCTTTCATATACATGTTTTGAAATATTTTTAACATTGTATACAGTTCACGTAATGTTACTGTATGGATAAAATGAAGTACTAAGTTTATATAGCTACTAAGTTTATATCTGTTCTTAAGCCTATGATTCAAATACTGATGGAAATCTCACCATTTCATTTTTGAAAAATACAAATCAATGTGCAATACTAATTTGTCTTTCAGATATTACTTACTTGGTGGACACAATCAAAACTGCTTCAATAGTTTTTATAGAAGAAAAAGCAGAACAATGAGGACTACACCTTCGTGAAAACCTAGTCAGACCTTTATTTTTCTGAAAATAACATGCATCCCTCTGAAGTATATTTTAACAGAGTACCTTCAATGGGTCAGACCTATAGGTGAGGTCCACTCCATAGGTGAGAAATAAATAAACTTTGGAGAGTAGAGCCATCTTGAATTCACATATACTCTCCTCTGCTAGTCTGAAAAAGCTGTTCAAAATGTTTCAAAGTATGGTTCTGTTTTTCACCCTACAGTTCCCCAAATTCAGAGTTAATAAATGAACAAATTAAACCAAATAGAATATAATGTAGCAAATGCTAAATCATTTCTAAGACTAGGAATCAGAGGTCTTCAGTTCAGTCAGTTCAGTTCAGTCGTGTCCGACTCTTTGCCTCCCCATGAATCGCAGCACACCAGGCCTCCCTGTCCATCACCAACTCCCAGAGTTCACTCAGACTCACGTCCATCGAGTCAGTGATGCCATCCAGCCATCTCATCCTCTGTCACTCCCTTTTTCTCCTGCCCCCAATCCCTCCCAGCATCAAAGTCTTTTCCAACGAGTCAACTCTTCGCATGAGGTGGCCAAAGTACTGGAGTTTCAGCTTTAGCATCATTCCTTCCAAAGAAATTCCACAGCTGATCTTCAGAATGGACTGGTTGGATCTCCTTGCAGTCCAAGGGACTCTCAAGAGTCTTCTCCAACACCACAGTTCAAAAGCATCAATTCTTTGGCGCTCAGTCTTCTTCACAGTCCAACTCTCACATCCATACATGACCACAGGAAAAACCATAGCCTTGACTAGACGGACCTTAGTCGGCAAAGTAATGTCTCTGCTTTTGAATATGCTATCTAGGTTGGTCATAACTTTTCTTCCAAGGAGTAAGCGTCTTTTAATTTCATGGCTGCAATCACCGTCTGCAGTGATTTTGCAGCCCCCCCCCCCCCCCCGCCAAAAATAAAGTCTGACACTGTTTCAATTGTTTCCCTATTTCCCATGAACTAATGGGACCAGATGCCATAATCTTCATTTTCTGAATGTTGAGCTTTAAGCCAACTTTTTCACTCTCCTCTTTCACTTTCATCAAGAGGCTTTTTAGTTCCTCTTCACTTTCTGCCGTAAGGGTGGTGTCATCTGCATATCTGAGGTTACTGATATTTCTCCTGGCAATCTTGATTCCAGCTTGTGTTTCTTCCAGTCCAGCATTTCTCATGATGTCCTCTGCATAGAAGTTAAATAAGCAGGGTGACAATATACAGCCTTGACGTTCTCCTTTTCCTGTGTGGAACCAGTCTGTTGTTCCATGTCCAGGTCTAACTGTTGCTTCCTGACCTGCATACAGATTTCTCAAGAGGCAGGTCAGGTAGTCTCGTATTCCCATCTCTTTCAGAATTTTCCACAGTTTATTGTGATCCACACAGTCAAAGGCTTTGGCATAGTCAATAAAGCAGAAATAGATGTTTTTCTGGAACTCTCTTGCTTTTTCATGATCCAGCGGATATTGGCAATTTCATGTCTTGTTCCCCTGCTTTTTCTAAAACCAGCTTGAACATCAGGAAGTTCATGGTTCATGTATTGCTGAAGCCTGGCTTGGAGAATTTTGGGCATTACTTTACTAGCGTGTGAGATGAGTGCAATTGTGCGGTAGTTTGAGCATTCTTTGGCATTGCCTTTCTTTGGGATTGGAATGACAACTGACCTTTTCCAGTCCTGTGGCCACTGCTGAGTTTTCCAAATTTGCTGGCATATTGAGTGCAGCACTTTCACAACATCATCTTTCAGGATTTGAAATAGCTCAACTGGAATAATGTAGCAAATGCTAAATCATTTCTAAGACTGGGAGTCAGAGGTCTTAAAAAATGTAAATACCAATTTAAATGAAACAGTATGTGGTATATTTGTACTAGTTGTTTTGGGAGCATATAAGCAATTGATTCAAATAAATTGCTTTTTAAATCTTATACTGAGCAGAGATCAGAATAACATACTTTAAAATTGAGTACATTAAGAACTTTTAGCTAACTATTAAACTAATAAAATGTTTATTTTTAAAGGAACCATTTAAAATCTTTTTTACTGTGGTGGGAAAATTATTTATGCTTATGTAATTAGTCCAAATTTATACAACATATCTTATTATTTTCATTTTCTTCATTTTAAGGCCATATTTGAATTTCACTGATTTATTATGTGCTTTTAGATGCCACAAGAAAATTATGTGTGAGAGATTTTAAGTGAAAAGTGTGGTTGATAACACACACGTAATCTATATTCTTAGATAACTTAAAAACATATCTCAAATTTGCCTTTAAATACTTTAAGACAAGTTCTTTAAAAGTCTTCTATATTATTACTCTTATGTATCACCACTTATTTTACTCATCACAATATAAAGTTATTTCATATAAATTCCATGTTATATATTTCATAGTATATTAGAAGAAAGAATGAAAAGATATCCCCAAGTTTTCTCTGATGCTGATATTTTGAACATGTCATCATTTATGAAGAAATAATGAACACTCATATTACACAGCAAAACACTCCCAGAGATTTTCTCAGAGATCAAGACACAGCTCAGAGATTCATATGAATACTTGGGCAGGCTCTGTAAAGAAACTCTCAGAGGTAAGATTTAATTATTAAGAAGTAATTGAAGATTTCAAAGGTCACAGTTCTGGCAACAATTTGGTCTGTAAGCCAGGGCATGGAATACATTTATTTTCCAATTATCAGTTTACTTCACTAATGTTTTTTTAGAAGCCATGGACTTTTGTAGAGTATATTTTCTTTGGATATATTTGGCTATTGATTTTTAAAATATTTTTTCTTTCTTTAAAAACAGTTTTATTGAGATGTGCTTGACATATAAAACATAAAATTTGATAAGATTTGACATATGTCAAGCATATGAAACCATCATCACAATGAAGATGATGAAAGTAAACCACCAAATCTAAAAGCTTTCTAGTGTATGTTTGTAATCTGTTATTCCTTTACCCTATAGGTTTTACAAATACATGAGATGTACTCTTTTTTAAAAATCACTTTGTTGAGTTATAGTTGATTTACAAAAAAACTATGGATATTTAATGCATACAACTTGATGAGTTTGGAGACAAGGATACATCTGAGAAACCATCACCACGATCAGGCCATTAATGCATCCAACATCTCCATACATTTTCTTCCATTCCCTATTTCTGACTTTTTAATTTTTTTTTCTTTTATGGTCCAAACACAAGGTAAGTGCTAAGCAAATATCTAGACTAGTATTTACAGTACTGAAATTTTGCAACCTTTGCTATTTCCCACCCACATCACTGCAACCCCTCATCACCACTGTTCTACTTTTGGTTCTGTGGACTTGACTGTTTTAGATTCCTTAAAATGGAGGGCTCAAACAATGTCTGTTCTTCTATGTCTGCTTATTTCACTTGGCATAATATCTTCCATGTCCATCCATATTGTCAAAAATAGTAATGACCCCTTTTTTCCTTTCTCTGCTTTATGTGTGTGTGTGTGTAATTTTCTTTATGCATTGCTTTAGCAATGGACATTTAAAACTTGTTTCCGTACTTTGACTATTGTGAACTACAATAAATGTGGGAATACAGCTATCTCTTCAAAATCCTGACTTCCATTCCCTTAGATTTTGGGGAATTGCTGAATCAAATAGTAACTCTATTTTTAAATTTTGAAGAATCTCCACACTATTTCTGTAGACTTGCATTTCCCTGATGATTACCAATGTGGAACATCTTTCCACATACTTATGGGGCATTTGTATGTCTTTCTTTGGAAAAAATACTTGCCCATTTTGAAATCAAACTATTTGTTCTTTTTGCTACTGAATTACAGGAGTTCTATGTTTCTTATATTACCCATTTGTACCCGTATCAGTCATATGGTATACAAATATTTTCTCCCATTCCATAGGTTGTTTTCATTGACTGTTTTTGTCACTGTGCAGAAACTTTTTAGTTTGATGTAGTCCCACTAGTTTATTTATTTATCCTATGTTTTCTTCTATCGATTTTATTATTCCATGTCTTAATGTTTAACTCTTTAATCTATTGTAAGTTGATTTTTTCTATGGTGTGACATAAGGGTTTATTTTCATTCTTTTGTTTGTGGATATCTAATTTTACTACCACTGTTTGTTGAAGAGACAATTTTTTCCCCATTGTATGCATTTGACACACTTGTTGAAAGATCAGGAGATCATACAGAGTGAATTTATTTTCAGTTATCTCTATTTTGTTCTATTGATATATATATCTGTTTTTATGGCATTACCAGACTATTTTGATTGCTGTGGCTTCATAGCATATTTTCAAACAAGGAAGTCTATCTACTTGTTCTTCTTGCTCAAAGTGTTTTTGGTTATTTGGGGTCTTTTGAGGTTCCAAATTAATTTTATGATTGTTTTCTATTTCTGTATAATATAGATAAATATAAATATTATAATGCTCATATTATCAGTTAATCAAAAATGTTTATTTACAGATAACATGACTGCCCACTTTGGCCCTCTAATACTCACTCCTGGTTCCTATTTTCTGTACTACATAGCCCACACATAAGAGTAAGGCATTTAAAGTTTTTACTCTCAGAATCCCCTGTACTTCTCCAGCATCATTCCCCACCACTATCTCTGTATAGCTTCTACTTGTAAGAGAATATTTAATGTTTCAATCACATGTGCTATATTTCCATTTCCACCTGTTGTTTATACTTTCTTTCAAATTGAAATTAACATTTAAGGCTCTATATGAAAAAATAGCTTACATTTTCTAGGTTGAGTTCTAATATTACTTTCTTTATGATTAAAATTAATAGTTAGAAACTAGTGCTAGTTTTAATCACAAAAAAGTACTGTATGTGTCAAGTCACTTTCACTTGAAATATCACTTTTTTTGTGATTAAAATTAATGGTTAGAAATTACTGACCCTCTCTATGTGTCAGGAAGTAAGCATGCAATTTCACATCTGATTCATTATCTCTGTAAAAGAGGCATTCTTGCCTTCAGGTGTATGAAGTACATAAGAATGGGTAAATTACACCCCAAGTCACAGTGCCTTAACCAGTTTACAGGTATGGATCTTTGTTGGCAAAATAATGTTTCTGCTTTTTAATATGCTTATCTAGGTTGGTCATAACTTTTCTTCCAAGGAATAAGCGTCTTTTAATTTCATGGCTACCATCACCATCTGCAGTGATTTTGGAGCCCCCCAAAATAAAGTCTGACACTGTTTCCACTGTTTCCCCATTTATTTCCCATGAAGTGATGGGACCAGATGCCAAGATCTTAGTTTTCTGAATGTTGAGGTTTAAGACAACTTTCTCACTCTCCTCTTTCAGTTTCATCAAGAGGCTCTTTAGTTCCTCTTCACTTTCTGCCATAAGGGTGGTGTCATCTGCATATCTGAGGTTATTGATATTTCTCCCGGCAATCTTGATTCCAGCTTGTGCTACATCCAGTCCAGCATTTCACATGATGTACTCTGCATATAAGTTAAATAAGCAGGGTGACAATATAAAGCCTTGATGCACTCCTATATCAATTTGGAATCAGTCTGTTTTTCCATGTCCAGTTCTAACTGTTGCTTCCTGACCTGCATACAGATTTCTCAGGAGGCAGTTAAGGTGTTATGGTGTTTCCATCTCTTTAAGAATTTTCCAGTTTATTGTGAAGCACAGAGTCAAAGGCTTTGGCATAGTCAATAAAGAAGAAGTAGGTGTTTTTCTGGAACTCTTGCTTTTTCTATGATCCAATGAATGTTGGTAATTTGATCTCTGGTTCCTCTGCCTTTTCTAAAGCCAGCTCTAACATCTGGAAGTTCTTGCTTCACATCCTGCTGAAGCCTTGCTTGGAAAATTTTGATCATTATTTGCTAGTGTGTGAGATGAGTGTAATTGTGCAGTAATTTGAACATTATTTGGCATTGCCCTTCTTTACGATTGGAATGAAAACTGACATTTTCCAGTCCTGTGGCCATTGTTGAGTTTTCCAAATTCACTGGCACATTGAGTGCAGCACTTTCATAGCATCATCTTTCAGGATTTGAAATAGCTCAACTGGAATTCCATCATCTCCACTAGCTTTGTTCGCAGTGATACTTCCTAAGGCCCACTTGACTTCACATTCCAGGATGTCTGGCTCTAGGTGAGTGATCACAGCATTGTGGTTATCTGTGTCATGAAGATCATTTATGTATAGATTCTGTGCATTCTTGCCACCTCTTCTTAATATCTTCTGCTTCTGTTAGGTCTGAAGCATTTCTGTCCTTTATTATGCCCATCTTTGCATGAAATGTTCCCTTAGTATCTCTCATTTTCTTAAGGAGCTCTCTAGTCTTTCCCATTCTATTGTTTTCCTCTATTTCTTTGCACTGATTACTGAGGTAAGCTTTCTTACTTTCCTTTTCTCCTTTGCCTTTAGCTTCTCTTCTTTTCTCAGCTATTTTAAGGCTTCCTCAGACAACCATTTTGCCTCTCTGCATTTATTTTTCTTGGGGATGGTCTTGATCCTTGTCTCCTGTACAGTGTCATGAGCCTCTGGTCATAGTTCTTCAGGCACTCTGTCTGTCAGATCTAATCCCTTGAATCTATTTCTTACTTCTACTACAGAAAGAAGAAAGCCAGAAAGAAAAACACCAATACAGTATACTAACACATATATATGGAATTTAGAAAGATGGCAATGATGACCCTGTATGCAAGACAGCAAAAGAGACACAGATGTGTAGAGTGGACTTTTGGACTCAGAGGGAGAGGGTGGGATGATTTGGGAGAATGGCATTGAAACATGTATACTATCATGTAAGAAACAAATCTCCAGTCTATGTCCGATGCAGGATACAGGATGCTTGGGGCTGGTGCACGGGGATGACCCAGAGAGATGTTATGGGGAGGGAGGTGGGAGGGAGGTTCATGTTTGGGAACGCATGTACACCTGTGGTGGATTCACGTCAATGTATGGCAAAACCAATACAGTATTGTAAAGTAAAATAAAGTAAAAATAAAAAAAAAATTTTTTAAAAAGAAATTTTGTCTTTCTTTATGAAACTGTATTTTTTTACACAAAATTGAAATTTTTGGAAGAGTTGAAGCCACAGCTTAATTCTCAGAGAAAGGAAAAAAAAAAAAAAGGCTGTATGGTTTCTTTAAAAATGCAGTCTTCAATAAAGCCATGCAGCCAGTAAGTTTCATTAGAAAGTGAAGTCTCTCAGTCATGTCTGACTCTTTGCGACCCTGTGGACTGTAGCCCACCAGGCTCCTCCATCCATGGGATTCTCCAGGCAAGAATACTGGAGTGGGTTGCCATTTCCTTCTCCAGGGGTCTTCCTGACCCAGGGATCGAACCCAGGCCTCCCACATTGTGGGTAGATGCTTTAACCTCTAAGCCACCTGGGAAGCCCAAGTTTCATTATATATAATGCCTATTGGATATTGTGCAGATTGTGATACGTACATGGACGTAAGCATTGAAACAGCAGTGTTAAATAAGATGGAACAAAGAAGCATTCCTTTATTATTTAAATATATTCTCCATCATATAGCTATATGAGAAATGAAATCAATCAGGGGAATTATGTGAATTTAAAAGGCAAAAATTAAGAACAATGTGGTTATTTTCATTTATTTTCACTGGTTTTCCCCTACAGCTTTTCATACAGATCTGAAATATCATTGAAAAACCTACATAGTTCCAAATAACATAAATGCAAGACTTTACTCCTTTGTGTAATATATCTACTCTGTTCATGTCTTTTGTTTTAAAAAGTAAAACATTTACATTCATTCTATATCTTTAAAATTAGGTTAAAGGATAAAGATTCAAGTAAAATTAGCCTTACATTAGTTTTGGAATATAATTTCTCCCATTTTTTTTCTTTTTACATACAGCAAATAAACCTGAGCTAAGAAAAATCATAGCTCATGAATACAGCATTCTCACAGCAGTGAAATAAGTAGTACAAATTGACTCTGAAGCAAAGATCCAGAGCAGGTCTCTTTGGATGCTACTTGCTTTATTTTTCCTACAAGGGTCTTATTTTAAGCAAGGATGAGGAGGGGGTGGTTGATGGAATAGCAAGCAGGGGAAGTTATTTTTTCCTAGGTATTTGAAATGCATTGAGTGACCCCAGGTTACTTCTGTCTTTTTGGCTATTTCCTTGGTCAAGTAATGCCACTTAGGACAAACACCATGGGAGGAACTCTCAAAGGTCCTATATCAAAAGATTCGGTGGCATCAGCTCAGTTCTTCTGCCTTTCCTCGTATATTACTGTTGGGACCTAACAAACACCATGCTACGCTTCAGGGACTAAGGTAGGATTCACAGGGAAAGCTGAGTCATTGCCCAGTGAGGTCATCCCCGCGGATGCCAGGACTTGTCTAATCAGCATACTCCCCATAACCTGGCTTGAGTTTATCAGGACGTAAAAGACACCCCTCTGTAGCCAATAGCCAATTAGTAAATACCAGGAAACCTGTGCAGCCAATAAAGATTAGCCAATTAGCAAATACTAGGAAACTCCTGCAGCCACTCAGCCCTTGCCAACTCTCTGTTCTAAAACCTATAAATACTGCTATAAATCTGGGCTCTGGGCTCCTTGTTCCACTCCACTGCGTTGGATGTGGCAGGAGCCCTAGCTCGAGCTAGAAATAAAACCCCTTCATGCTTTTGCATTGCTGTGGACGTCTTAATCTCTCAGTTTTGGGGACTCGGACTCTGGGCATAACAATTACAGTAAGTTCCCTACATATGAACCTTCAAGTTGTGAACTATCAAAGATGCAAACGTTCATCTGGTTACCGAAAAGAAACCTGAACCTCTGCCATCCACATCAGGCATGTGAGAAATTGCACCTTGCCCTTCATTTCTTATTGCTGATGATCCTTCAGCCCCAGGATCTCCCACCTCTTCTCTCTCCTCTTGTCAGTAACTCTTCTTGCTGGTTCACTTGATGCCAGCCCCTGGTTGCCAGCCATTGTACAATACCACTGTATTTTTTAAAGATACTGTACAATTAAAAATGTTTCCTTTATTTTCTGTATTTGTTTTTATGTATTAGTTGCCTGAAAAGTATTACAGTATAAATCTACTGCTGTACAGAACTATATAGCTGATTGTGTTATTTGGGTACCTAGGTTAACTTCGTTGGACTTAGGAACAAATTAGAGTTAGGAACATGCTCTCAGAATGGAACTCATTTGTTTTTAGGGAAATTACTGTATCGAATTTGACTCTCAGAACTGCAAGGTAGATTTTATTCTTTCTAATATATATATTAGAATTTAAGCATCATATGCAAGAATAAAATAGTTAATTGCTAATTAACTATAGTTAATTATTATAAATTATAGTTAAATAGTTAATTGCTAATTAAGTGTAGTTAATTGCTTTTGCCAAGACTTAAACCAAAATTTTATCATCCCCAGTTTAATTTTCTTTCCACCATATTACATCTGTTGTGACACATTTAGTAAACACAAGTGGAAATTAATTTAAAAGCAATATTTTTGTCCTTAAAACAATTTTGAAGTTTAACTTTAGAATGCCTATTTTTCTCATGCAAAACTGTACCTGGGATAAATTTAATGATTTACTCCTGCAATTAGTGGTGGTCAGATATCTGTATGTTTCTTGGGTTGCAGAGTCTGTATGGTGATATTTTTCTGTAGTAAGTATTCACTGGGAAGTTAGAATTTTATACAATTACACACTGCATAACCCTGTAAAGCAAGTCTGGAATTTTTTAATTAAATCTGGTTTTTGAGCAGAGCCAATCACACACGTGGGGGATGGATAGACATTTATAGGAATATATGAAATATTAATGTAATAATGACTAATTTAATATTAAAAAGTTGAAACTTTGTTCATGACTTCACAAGCATCATAAAATTTAATTAAAACATTAATAACCAATATTTAATAAGGAACCAAATGTATTATCTTAAGCATAATCCAATAAATTTTTTTCAGTAAAAATGGAAATATTTAGCTATGAATGCATTTTGGAGATTACCAAGTTAATAACATTAACTTTACACAGCTAATTGATTAATAGATTATTTCTAAAAGGTGACAGAGAGGAAAACAAAACCAAACAAACCAAAAGAAAAGAGAATATAATGGAAACTAAAATCTTTTGGGCCATTAGTCAGGGCCATTGTTCTCTATTAAGACTGCTGCTGCTGCTGCTGCTGCTGCTGCTGCTAAGTCACTTCAGTCGTGTCCGACTCTGTGTGATCCCATAGACTGCAGCCCACCAGGCTCCCCCGTCCCTGGGATTCTCCAGGCAAGAACACTGGAGTGGGTTGCCATTTCCTTCTCCAATGCATGAAAGTAAAAAGTGAAAGTCAAGTCGCTCAGTCATATCCGACTCTTGGCGACCCCATGGACTGCAGCCTACCAGGCTCCTCCACCCATAGGATTTTCCAGGCAAGAGTACTGGCTGCAGAGGTGAGATTATGTTTTTTTAATTTTTTCCTTCTAACTTCTTGAATTATTCCCTTTGCTCTCTCATTCATATATGTGTGTGCATGTATGTATTATTATCTATATGTGTATACTGTGAGTGTCTGTGTGTCTAAACATCCTCCATTCTCAAATTAAGCAACTCTATATCACATACGATATAATTTGTCACACTGTTCAACTGGCGTTTGAAATTTTTTGGTTGTTGAATCCATCATTTTTTCTTTACCAGGTTTTCATAAACCTTCACTGAGTCAATTCTTTACTAAACATTCATCCTCAAATACTGCAAATCATTCCAAAATCCACAAAAAAGGTCATGCGTCTTTGCAATATGCTTCACACCATCATGTTCCCTGCCTTAATGTATTTACAACAATTAATTTCTCCATTAGTTTTGTGATACTATAATTTGATTAATGGCTGGATTTATGACTAATATAAGGAATAGTGAAGGTAGGGAGAATATCAACTTTTGCCCATCTTTTATCACCCAATGCTCAAAATAATATCTGGAATATTGAATATGCTAATGAATATCTGTTAAGTGAAAAATATTTACTATTTCTAGTTTTATTGTTAACCTCTTCTTTCTTAATATTTATAATGAACATTCTTATAGATGTCAGTAGGCTATTTTCAATTTAAATTGCACATAAAAAGATTACAATATTGTAAATAACAAAATACAGAGCTTTTTATTTGTCCTTAAATCATGTTTGTTAGTATTTATGCCATATTGTATATTTTTTCCTGGCTTTGTTTTTCAAAAAAGGACATTCCAATTTTGTAGCCTGCTCATCTGGAATTGACAGTCAATTTTATCATTCTAAGTTGAAATTTTCATAATGTAATAAGCTTTCTTTTTGGTGTCAGCTATGAAAAAAATGTTTAGAAAAATTAAGTGGTTCAGTATATATACATACAAAGGGTGTAGAGTTACCAGGGTTTTCTATTTGATTTAAACTGGCTGAAATTTTAAGTTGTATTCAGTAATATAGGAGTAATAACAATAGTATTATAGATGCTAATATACTAGGAGTTGATATTTCTTGGGCCACCTAATTTCTCTATGACAGCATTTTGGGTACCTTAGGATGATAACTAAAAGTTTATTCCTTTATTTACTGTCATTAATATGGCTGTTGGATTTATGAATAGTGCTAATTTGCATATTCAACAAATATTTATTGGGCTTCTACTATGCATGATGCTGACAGTTCCCTAGATTTAGTATCATCATAATTGAATTTTAGCAAGAACTGCAGGCATCATCTGACTAAATACACAATTAGTTACCAGTTCACAATTGTTGCAAAAGAGAAATATAGGTTCCTGTGAGATCATCAAATGCATAATTACTGAATTTCAGAAGTTAGGAAAGACCTTGATCATGGGACTATTGAGATAAGGAACTGAGTGTGTGCATGCTCAGTCGTGTCTCACTCTGCAACAGCATGGATTGTAGCCTGCTAGACTCTTCTGTCCATGGAATTTTCCAGGCAAGTATACTGGAGTGGGTTGTCATTTCCTTCTCCAGGACATCCTCTCAACTCAGGAATCCAGCCCACATCTCCTGAATTGGCATGCAGATTCTTTACTGCTGAGCCACCAGGGAAATCCTGAAGTTAATGACAGAAGTCCATTGTCTGTTTTAATGATAGTTGAAACTCTGGATCCTAAAACAGTGTCTTTCTGTGAGACATTAAAAAAGTGAATCTGAAATGAGAGATTATCTGTTATACCCCTTTATTTAAAATTTTTCATCTAACCGTTTTAAGATACAATTCATATACTCTACAATTCAGTCATTTAAATTGTATTTATGCCATATTTTATAATTAGGTGACTTTAGTGTCTTCGAAGAATTATGCAACTATCACCCCAAATGGTTTTAAAATATTTTAGTCACCTTAATCAAAGACTTGGCACCCATTACATGTCTATTCCCCCATTTGTCATTTGTTGTTGCTTTTTACATGCTGAGTCTTGTCTGACTCCTTGAGACCCCCATGGACTGCACAGACTCCTCTGTCTATGGGATTTCCCAGCAAGAAATACTGGAGTGGGTTGCCATTTCCTTCTCCAAGGGATCGTCCCAACCCAGGGGTTGAACTCAAGTCTCCTGCATCTTCTTGCACTGGCAAGCAGATATTTAACCACTGAGTCACCTGAGAAGCCCTAAGGAATTAAAGAATGTGTCAAAAGTGGAGCTAGGTGAATTTGAGGAGGGTATTCTCCCAGCAAAGAGAAAAGTAGGATTTGTACATGAAGATTCACTATTCAGGTTGAAATTACTTGTGGGCATTGAAACAATAAGCGGGATTTTGGGCTATTGTTACACAGATTGCAAAGATTTAAAGGATCCCAGCAAAAAAAGCAAATGGGCGCTCATAGATTTCAAGGAAAGGAGAAGCATAATTGGATTTTCTTTTATTTTTTATAACTTTATTTTAAAAACTATTTTACTCATTTACTGAAAAAAAAAAAAAAAATGTTATTCAACCTCACTGTAGCATGCAGGACCTTAGTTCTCCAATCAGGAGAACTGTGTCTCCTTCTTTGGAAAGTGGAATCTTAACCAATGGACTGCAGAGAATTATTTCATGTGGATTTTTCAAACGACACCTATGGATGGAATATGGATTAGAAGAGGAAGACTGATAATGAAGTTACTTTGTTAGTCCAAGCAAAAGGTGATGGTAATATTCTCAGTTCAGTTCAATTCAGTCACTCAGTTGTGTCTGACACTTTGTGACCCCATGGACTGCAGCAAGCCAGGCTTCCCTGTTCATTATCAACTGCCAGAGTTTGCTCAAACTCATGTCCATTGATTCAGTGATGCCATCCAACCATCTCATCCTCTGTCATCCCCTTCTCCTTCCGTCTTCAAACTTTCCTAACATCAGGATCTTTTCCAATGACACAGTTCTTCAAATCAGGTAGCCAAAGTACTGAAATTTCAGCTTCAGCATCAGTCCTTCCAATGAATATTCAGGACTAGTTTCATTTAGGATGGACTGGATGGACCTCTTTGCAGTCCAGTTCAGTTCACTCAGTTCAGTCGCTCAGTCGTGTCCGACTCTTTGCGAACCCATGAATCGCAGCACACAAGGCCTCCCTGTCCATCACCATCTCCTGGAGTTCACTCAGACTCACGTCCATCGAGTCCATGATGCCATCCAGCCATCTCATCCTGGGCCGTCCCCTTCTCCTCCTGCCCCCAATCCCTCCCAGCATCACAGTCTTTTCCAATGAGTCAACTCTTCACATGAGGGGGCCAAAGTACTGGAGCTTCAGCATTAGCATCATTCCTTCCAAAGAAATCCCAGGGCTGATCTCCTTCAGAATGGACTGGTTAGATCTCCGTGCAGTCCAAGGGACTCTCAAGAGTCTTCTCCAACACCACAGTTCAAAAGCATCAATTCTTCGGTGCTCAGCCTTCTTCACAGTCCAACTCTCACATCCATACATGACCACAGGAAAAACCATAGCCTTGACTAGACGGACCTTAGTCGGCAAAGTAATGTCTCTGCTTTTGAATATGCTATCTAGGTTGGTCATAACTTTTCTTCCAAGGAATAAGCGTCTTTTAATTTCATGGCTGCAGTCACCATCTGCAGTGATTTTGGAGCCCCAAAAAATAAAGTCTGACACTGTTTCTGTTTCCCCATCTATTTTCCATGAAGTGATGGGACCAGATGCCATGATCTTCGTTTTCTGAATGTTGAGCTTTAGGCCAACTTTTTCCCTCTCCTCTTTCACTTTCATCAAGAGGCTTTTTAGCTCCTCTTCACTTTCTGCCATGAGGGTCGTGTCATTTGCATATCTGAGGTTATTGATATTTCTCCCGGCAATCTTGATTCCAGCTTGTATTTCTTCGAGTCCAGCATTTCTCATGATGTACTCTGCATAGAAGTTAAATAAGCAGGGTGACAATATACAGCCTTGACGTACTCCTTTTCCTATTTGGAACCAGTCTGTTGTTCTATGTCCAGTTCTAACTGTTGCTTTTCGACCTGCATATAGATTTCTCAAGAGGCAGGTTAGGTGGTCTGGTATTCCCATCTCTTTCAGCATTTTCCACAGTTTATTGTGATCCACACAGTCAAAGGCTTTGGCATAGTCAATAAAGCAGAAATAGATGTTTTTCTGGAACTCTCTTGCTTTTTCCATGATCCAGCTGATGTTGGCAATTTGACCTCTGGTTCCTCTGCCTTTTCTAAAACCAGCTTGAACATCAGGGAGTTCATGGTTCATGTATTGCTGAAGTCTAGCTTGGAGAATTTTGAGCATTACTTTACTATCATGTGAGATGAGTGCAGTTGTGCGGTAGTTTGAGCATTCCTTGGCATTGCCTTTCTTTGGGATTGGAATGACAACTGACCTTTTCCAGTCCTGTGGCCACTGCTGAGTTTTCCAAACTTGCTGGCATATTGAGTGCAGCACTTTCACAGCATCATCTTTCAGGATTTGAAACAGCTCAACTGGAATTCCATCACCTCCACTAACTTTGTTCATAGTGATGCTTTCTAAGGCCCACTTGACTTCACATTCCAAGATGTGTGGTTCTAGATTAGTGATCACATCATCATGATTATCTGGGTCATGAAGATCTTTTTTGTACAGTTCTTCCATGTATTGCCACCTCTTCTTAATATCTTCTGCTTCTGTTAGTTCCAGGCCATTTCTGTCCTTTATCGAGCCCATCTTTGCATGAAATGTTCCCTTGGTATCTCTAATTTTCTTGAAGAGATCTCTAGTCTTTCCCATTCTGTTGTTTTCCTCTATTTCTTTCCATTGATCGTTGAAGAAGGCTTTCTTATCTCTTCTTGCTATTGCAGTCCAAAGGACTCTCAAGAGTTTTCTCCAACACCACAGTTCAAAACAATCAATTCTTTGGCACTCAGCTTTCTTTATAGTCTAACTCTCACATCCATACAAGACTATCTTTAACTAGATGGACCTTTGTTGGCAAAATAATATCTTTGCTTTTTAATATGTTGTCTAGGTTGGTCATAGCTTTTCTTCCAAGGAGCAAGCGTCTTTTAAGTTCATGGCTGCAGCCACCATGTGTGTTGATTTAGGAGCACACCCACAAATAAAGTCTGTCATCGTTTCCATTGTTTCCCCAATTTGCCATGAAGTGATGGGACCAGATATCATGATCTTAGTTTTCTGAATGTTGAGTTTTAAGCCAACTTTTTCACTCTTCTCTTTCACTTTCATCAAGAGCTCTTTAGTTCTTCATTTTCTGCCATAAGGGTGGTGTCATCTGCATATCTGAGGTTATTGACATTGATTCCATCTTGTGCTTCATCCAGGCCAGCATTTCTCATGATGTATTCTTCATATAAGTTAAATAAGTAGGGTGACAATATACAGTCCATACAGATTTCTCAAAATGAAGGTCAGGTGGTCTGGTACTGCCATCTCTTCAAGAATTTTCCACAGCTTGCTGTGACTCACACAGTCAACATCTTTGTTTGGCATAGTCAACAAAGCAGAAGTAGATGTTTTTCTGGAACTCTCTTGATTTTACAATGATCCAATGGATGTTGGCAATTTGATCTCTGAAAACCACAATCACAGAAAACTAATGAATCTGGTCACATGAACCATAGCCTTGTCTAACGCAATGAAACTATGAGCCATACTGTGTAGGGCCACCTAAGACAAATGGGTCATGGTGGAGACTTCTGACAAAAGGTGGTCCATTGGAGAAAGGAATGGCAAGCCACTTCAGGATTCTTGCCTTGAGAATCCCATGAACAGTGTGAAAATGCAAAAGGATGGGACACTGAAAGATGAATTCCCCAGGTCGGTAGGTGCCCAAAATGCTACTGGAGATCAGTGGAGAACTAACTCCAGAAGAATGAAGAGACAGGACCAAAGCAGGAAAAAAAAAAAAAAAACACCCAGTTGTGGATGTGACTGGTGATGGAAGTAAAGTCTGATGCTATAAAGAGCAATATTGCATAGGAACCTAGAATGCTGGGTCCATGAATCAAAGCAAATTGGAAGTGGTCAAAAAGGAGATGGCAAGATTGAACATTGACATTTTAGGAATCAATGAACTAAAATTGACTGGAATGGGTGAATTTAACTCAGATGACCATTATATCTGTTACTGTGGGCAAGAATCCTTAAAAAAAAAAAAATGGAGTAGCGATCAGAGTCAACAAAACATTCTGAAATACAGTACTTGGATGCAATTCAAAAATGACAGAATGATCTCTGTTTATTTCCAAGGCAAACCATTCAATATCACAGTACTCCAAGTCTATGCCCTGACCAGTAATGCTGAAGAAACTGAAGTTCTATGAATGGTTCTATGAAGACCTACAAGGGCTTCTAGAACTAACATCCAAAAAAGATGTCTTTTTCATTATAGGGGACTGGAATGCAAAAGTAGGAAGTCAGGAAACACCTAGAGTAACAGGCAAATTTGGCCTTGGAGTACAGAGTGAAGCAGTGCAAAGGCTCATAGATTTATTCCAAGAGAAAGCACTGGTCATAGTAAACATCCTCATCGAAGAACACAAGACCCTACACATGGAGATCACCAGTTGGTCAATACCAAAATCAGACTGATTATATTCTTTGCAGCCAAAGATGGAGAAGCTCTATATAGTCAGCAAAAACAAGACTGGGAGCTGACTGTGGCTTGGATCATGAACACCTTATTTCCAAATTCAGACTTAAATTGAAATAAGTAGGAAAAAACACTAGATCATTCAGGTTTGACCTAAATCAAATCCCTTATGATTATGCAGTGGAAGTGACAAATAAATTCAAGGGATTAGATCTGATAGAGTGCCTAAAGAACTATGGACAGGGATTCATGACATTGTACAGGAGGGTGGAATCAAGACCAGTCCCAAGAAAAAGTAAGGCAAAAAAGCAAAATGGCTACCTGAGGAAGCCTTAGAAATAGCTTTGAAAGAAAGAGAAGCAAAAAACAAAGGAGAAAAGGAAAGATATACCCATTTGAATGCAGGGTTCCAAAGAATAGTAAGGAGAGATAAGAAAACTTTCCTCAGTGATCAGTGCAAAGAAATAGAGGGAAACAATAAAGAACAATAAAGAGGAGCTCAATAAAGAACAGAAATGGTATGGACTTAACAGAAGCAGAAGCTATTAAGAAGAGGTGGTGAAAATACACAGAATAACTATACAAAAACAACTTCATGACCCAAATAACCATGATGGTATGATCACTCACCTAGAGCCAGACATCCTGGAATGTGAAGTCAAGTGGGCCTTAGGAAGCAACACTATGAACAAAGCTAGTGGAGATGATGGAATTCCAGTTGACCTATTTCAAATCCTAGAAGATGATGCTGTGAAAGTGCTGCACTCAATGTGCCAGTGGGTTTGGAAAACTCAGCAGTGGCAACAGGGCTGGAAAAGGTCAGTTTTCATTCCATTCCCAAAATAAAAGGCAATGCCAAAGCATGCTCAAACTACTGCACAATTGCTTGCATCTCACATACTAGTAAAGTAATGCTCAAAATTCTCCAAGCCAGGCTTCAGCAATATGTGAACCATGAACTTCCAGATGTTCAAGCTGGCTTTAGAAAAGGCAGAGGAGCCTTAGAAGGGCCTTGTCAAGGTGACACAAGTCAGTCAATCCTAAAGGAAAACAACCGTGAATGTTCATTGAAAGGTCTGATGCTGAAGGTGAAGCTCCAATACTTTGGCCACCTGATGAGAGGACCCGACTCATTGGAAAAGATCCTGATCTGGGAAAGACTAAAGGCAAAAGGAGAAATGGGCAGCAGAGGGTTAGGTGGTTAGAAAGCATCACTGACTCAAGGGGCGTGAATTTCTGTGAACTCTGTGAGACAGTGAAGGACAGTCTGGCATGCAGCAGTCCATGGGGTCACAAAGAGTCAGACATAATTTAGAGACTGAACAACAATGTGTCCACTGAAAGATGATGGGGAATTGCAAAACACATTATTCAAAGTTCTATTGCTTCCTAAATTTTATCAGAGGAAAAGTATAGACTTTAACCTCCAATGTGAAATTGAAATGGAAGTGAAAATCACTCAGTTGTGTGGGACTCTGTGACTCATGGACTGTAGCCTGCCAGGGTCCTCTGTTCAAGGAATTCTCCAGGCAAGAATACTAGAGTGGGTTGCCATGCCCTTCTCCAGGGGATCCTCCCGACCCAGAGATCTAACCCAGGTCTCTCACATTGCAGGCAGATTTTTTAACATTTGAGATACCTGGGAATGTAACTAAATCAAACTTTTTCTAGGTTATTGTCACATGTATTACATTAAAACAAATGAAAAGCTGATTTGTTTCTTTTGTGATATGGTTGAACTTTGATACTGAGTTAAGAATTCCCAAACTTATTTCACTTGAGAATAAAAATTATGTTCTAACAGTAATAATAATGTGTTTATTATTATTAAAAATGAAACCAGATGGTATAATTACTAATCCTCTTCAGTTTTGCAATAATATAGTTCTTATTGCAGCGCACATGAAGAAAACAAGCCTCCTCGTTTCTCTGAATCCAACGAGATGGATTAAAATTGTTGAAAGCCCATGGTGTCTGGGGAATCTGTGTGCTGTAGCGTGGAGACTGCTTATCAGCTGTCTCAACCACGGTGAAAAGGAACATGAGCGTGACAAAAATGGTCCTTGTTGATGTTTAAAAAGCCCCTGGGACTCCATGTCTAGTCCACATACCAGACAATTCCCTCCCTGAGTAATTCATTTCTAACATCAATATTTGTAGGGACCTAGGTAGTTTTTCAGTGTGATTTTTCCTAAAGTTCTAATTAGACATATAATTAATGAAAAGTATTGAGAATATATTTTAGCACTTAGAGAAAGCAATACATTTGCTTACAGAATATGTTTTCTTTCTGCTTAATAGGAGTAAATAATTTTAAATTGCCATGTTACAATTGTTGTTGATATCTTTGCCAGAGATATATTTATTGTTAGTTATTTTGATTTCCCACATTTAGAGTATTGGAAGACTGCTAACTTATAAGTATGTTGATTATATTTCCTCTAATGTAAGGAATTTAAGATAAGCTCCTAAGAGCTATACTGAGTGCCATATGTTCTGGTATATATGATTACTACAATAATTTTATCTATTTTAATATAATTATAAAATGGAAATGTAATTAATTTACTTTCACTTATCCTACAAATATACCCAACTCTCCTCTTGCTATTCCAGCATGTCATACAAACATCATTATATTTTATTATGCAATTGTTTTATTGGCTTTGGCTGCTATAACCATGTACCATGGACTGGGTGGCTTATACAACATTTATTTCTCATCATTTTGAAGGCTGCAAGTACAAGATCAAGGCACCAGCTGAGTACATGTCCAGTGAGGGCCAGCTTCCTGGTTCACAGGTAGCCATCATTTCACTGTCTCCACATGGCAGGCAGGCAATGGAGCTCTCAGGGGTGTTTTAGAAGGGCACTCATCTCATTTATGAGGACTCCAATCTCAGGACCTAATCACCTCCCAAAAGTCCCATTTCTAAATACCATCACACTGGGAACTAGGTTCCAATATATAAATTGGATTTGGTCACAAATATTCAACCTATAGCAGCCATGATGTGAAAAACTTTCAGAAGCATTAAATAAGGAATTGATATATAGAGAGCTATTTTCATATTCATTATAACTTTCAGTGGCTTCAGAATGATGACAAGGAATTTTGGCAATTAATACTAGAAATACTTTCAATAATCTAAAACATATACTTTCAAAAAAATGGAAAAGATCTCTGAGAAGACTAAGTTGACAAAACATTGCATCATATATGTTTCTTCCAATTAGTACTATAATATACATTTTGCTTAGAAAACACACATTTTATCATGTCTCCATATAGTGGCATAAACTCTATGAAATATTTAGGGATAAACTTGGAAAAAAATATGTCCAAAACTTATACACATAAAACTACAATACCTGCTGAGAGAAGTTGAAAAGATATAAATAAATGGAGAGAGAACTGTGTTAATGGATTATAAAATTCAATACTGTCAAGTGCTTATGTTCCAGTACATAGAAAGGGGTGCTTTTTGTTGTTGTTTATGTTGTTGTGTTGTAAAAAGTAGTATGCTGATTCTAAAATTTATATGAAGATGTAAATTTGGAGGAGTTATACTACCTGGATACAAGACTTTTCAGAAAGCTATGGTAATCAAGATTAGTGTGGTATTGGTCTTAAGATAGATAAATACATCAATGGAACAGAATAGAACACATAGAAGACATAGAGTCAAATGATTTACAAGAAATTTACAAAAGCAATTTATTGGAGTATTATAGCCTTTTTAACAAGTGGAAATGGAACAATTGTTTATCCATATGCAAACTAATGAACTTTGATCAATACCATCCACCATACACAAAGAATATATTTCAAAATGGGTTGTAAATATAAAACCTAAGGCAATAAAAATTTCAGAAAAAGAAAATGGAGAAAAATTTTGTGGGTTTGATTAGTCACTGATTTCTTAGATATAACAACAAAATAAAATAACATAATCCACAAAATAACCCACATAAAGACTTGACTTTATCAAAGTTAGTGTTTCTTGGATGGAAAAAGAAGCCACAAACTGGGGAAAATTGCTATCTAGTGAAGCTCCTGATGAAAGACATGGGTTCAGAATATGTTGTGAAATAACAAAACTTTAGAGAATACAGAATTTAGTTTTAAAAATAGGTGAACTATTTGAAAAGACATTTTAAGGAAGATATATTGATGGCAAATAACAATATGGGAACATATGCAACATCAGTTTAGAATCATAAGATGTCACTACAAACCTATTGGAATAGCCAAGAAGACTGATGTGCTGCTAACTGAAACTCTCCCACACGTTTGGCAGAAACGTGAAATGGCATAATCACTTTAAAAGACAACCTAGTAGTTTCTTTAAAAAGTTAACGATTGATTTATCAGATGATGCAGCTGGTTTTCTGCCCAAAGAAAATGAAACAAAGACATGTACAAAAATGTTGACTGTAGCTTAGTTGTTGTAGACCGAACTGGAAACAACCTTAAAATCCAACAAGTGAATAAGCAGACTGTAGTACATTCACACTTTGTAATGCTGCTTAGCAAAGTAATGACCTATTAATGTAAACAACATGGATGAGTCACGAAATAACTGCATCAAGTAACAGAAATTTAGTTTAAAATAAAACATACTGTGGAATTCATTTATATAATATTCTAAATAATTCAAATTTACGTTTACTGACAGAAAGTAGTTCACTGGTTGCTGAGAATGGAACAGAATGATGTTGGGAGAAAGGGTTTATAAACAGACTGAGAGGGAACTTTGGGGGTGATGCACAGTGTCTTGATTGTGTTGACAAGTTACTAGTTGCACGCTTTAAACATAAGCAATTTTGTATTGTTATTTTTCAGTCACTAAGTCATGTCTGACCTTTGTGAACTCATGGACTGCAGTACTCTAGACTCCTTTGTCCTCTACTATCTCCCAGAGTTTGCTCAAATTCATGTCCATTGAGTCAGTGCTGCTATCTAACCATCTCATCCTCTGCCACTTCCTTCTCCTTTCGCCTTCAATTTTTCCCAGCATCAGGTTCTTTCCCAATGAGTGGGTCCTTCAATTCAAGTGGCCAAAATATTGGAGCTTCAGCTTCAGTGTCAGTCCTTTCAGTAAATGTTCAGAGTTGATTTCCTTTAGGATTGACTGGCTTGATCTTCTTGCAGTCCTAGGGTCTCTCAAGAGTCTTCTCCAGCATCACAATTTTAAAGTATCAACTCTTCCATGCTCATCTTTTACAGTATGCCAATTATACTTCAATAAATGTCTTATAAAAAAAAAACTAGTTGCATGTTGCTAGTGGCTACTGAATTGCAGAGCGTACCTCTGGAAGTTATATTATTTTCAAATTTCACTCTCATTATCCTAGTGTATTTCACATTTTATGCAAACAGGATTTTACAGGGTCACCTTTTCTCTGCCTCCAGAAAGGCCTTCTCACATCACTGAACTTACGAAAATAGTGATTCTGGAATGTCATTTCAATTGTCACAATCTTCAGCAGTTCCTTTCGTTTACTGATTCTTCTTACATGACTTAGTATCACAGTTGTAAAACAATTTAACAACATTCAGTTCAGTTCAGTTCAGTTCAGTCACTCAGTCGTGTCCGACTCTTTGTGACCCCATGAATCGCAGCACACCAGGCCTCCCTGTCCATCACCAACTCCCGGAGTTCACTCAGACTCACGTCCATTGAGTCAGTAATGCCATCCAGCCCTCTCATCCTCTGTTGTCCCTTCTCCTCCTGCCCCCAATCCCTCCCAGCATCACAGTCTTTTCCAATGAGTCAACTCTTCACATGAGGTGGCCAAAGTACTGGAGTTTCAGCTTTAGCATCATTCCTTCCAAAGAACATCCAGGGCTGATTTCCTTTAGAATGGACTGATTGGATCTCCTCACAGTCCAAGGGACTCTCAAGAGTCTTATCCAACACCACAGTTCAAAAGCAGCAGGAATCTCTTAGAAGAAATGGAGTAGCCATCATTGTCAACAAAAGAGTCTGAAATGCAATACTTGGATGCAATCTCAAAAATGACAGAATGATCTCTGTTCGTTTCCAAGGCAATCCGTTCAATATCACAGTAATCCAAGTCAATACCCCAACCAGTAATGCTGAAGAAGCTGAAGTTGAACAGTTCTATGAAGACCTACAAGACCTTTAGAACTAACACCCCCAAAAGACGTTCTTTTCATTATAGGGGACTGGAATGCAAAAATAGGAAGTCAAGAAACACCTGGAGTAACAAACAGGCAAATTTGGCCTTGGAACATTGAATGAAGCAGGGCAAAGGCTAATAGAATTTTGCCAAGAGAATTCATTGGTCATAGCAAACACCTTCTTCCAAGAACACAAGAGAAGACTCTACACATGGACATCACCAGACGGTCAACACCGAAATCAGATTGATTAACAACATTATAATATCCTCATTTTATAGATAAGAAAATTGAAGTACAGAGAGACTGACTGCCAGGAGCCAGCATAAGGAATCCCGCCCATGACAAAGGTCATGAGGAAGGAAGCCTGACAAAATGCAAGGGCGTGATTAGGCTTCAGGGATTCCCCCTGGAATTTCCTGAGCATCCATCCCCCAAAACCAGAGTCTTCCTGCTTTACTGTGTTATGCTTTCCACCTACTCTTCTGACATTAACTGGGGGCTGTCCCCTGACCACCTTTTTCTGGAAAAAGTTAATTTAGAGCTTTAAGTAATAAATCTCCTGGGCATAATAAGAGTGTTTCAATTCAAAAACACCTCTGATGGCTTTCTAGCCTGCCTGCCAGACTCTTACAGCTGTGCGTATGATTGTTTGTGGCCTCCCGACTGCGAGAGGCAAAGAAAGCTTAAAACATCCTAGGAATGTAGAGGCTTCCGAGGAGTCAAAATCATTAGAATAGGACTGATTAAAGGTTTCATTTGTCAAGCTAATACTTGCTGCCAAATTTTCATATCTTTTATTTGTTGATATAGTTGGTATATAGAATAAACAGGTAGTAGACCGGGTATTAGCAACATTAGATCTTTAAGTTAAGTACTTTCTTTTCTATAACCCACTTCACCTTTGTTCTACAGGAATGTAACTTTATTTAGTACTTTGAGGGTGATGCAGAGTAAAGAAAAAACTCTTCTAGGGAAAAAGAGTTTTTCTGGTTGATAGACATTTATCTAGGAAGAGAGCCATAAAAATGTTAACAGGCCTCTTGGCCAGAAGATAATGTAAACCACCTGAAACTTTCTGTATACGGGAAGGTATGCACAGAGAAAGCCTGGTCTCAATGAGGGTCAGGACTGCTGCCCCTGCATAACTCTGCATATTCCATTATTTCTTTATGTACAACTTGGGGTATATAAGCTGATTTTGAAAATAAAGTTGTGAGTCTTGCACCAATGCTGGGCTCCCCCATGTCATTCTTTTCTTCCCTTTTTCAGCTGAATTCCCATCTGGAGCACGGAGGTTCACCAAGTCAACTTACTTGCCCTGGCTTCTAAGATCCACGTGAGAGGGATCCCAAGGCAGGGCACCCTCTGCTATTCAAGTGGGCGCCAGTGGCCTAACATAGATGGTGCAAACCTCTTGTCTTGTAGTTTTATTAGTTTTCCGCATAAACCAAGTTATTCAACATCTTTCCTCCACTAATTTTCTTACTACACTATTCTTTCCTAATCTCTTTATATTTCTAATTAAATAGTCCTTTCCCAGACTTTGACTCCGTCCCCGCTTCGAATTCCCTGGATCCACCGGGGCTGGACCCTGGCAACTGACCATGAAATTAACTGTAAACATGTTCCTGGAATCCAAGGGTCTCAGTTCTTTGTTCAAATTTTGTTTTCCATTGTGTTTTCTTACTTTACCACACAGTTTCCATCACACCGTCTTTGTGCTGCCCTCCAATTCCTCTGCAAATCTGGCTCTACTGTATCCACTCAATCTTACTGATTCTTGCTCTCAAGCATTGAGCTCTGCCATGTGTGTTGTAAATGTCATGTCAACTGGTTCTCACATGGTTGTGGATCAATTTTGTGATCAATTTTGTGGACACTCATTGTCTGTGTGGTGTCCCTTCTCCAAACTCTGTTGTCTTTTCATTCCATGTGTTCTTTTTTAATTTTTTTTTTTCATTCTGTAATTGTGTCTTACTGGAGACAAATGTGAGGCATCATTAAATTCCCACAACAATTTGTTCTTCTCCTGTATTGCTGGGATTGTTGTTTGGCCTTGACCATGATAAGGACACTCTATGGAATGGCAAAGTAATATTTTAAATACTCCTGTTCCTTAAAAGAAACATGAAGCATAGCAGTCTACCTGTTTAAAATATTATTTTTTCCCTCACAATGATAGCTTATGATGAATGATGTCAGATTTGTGATCTCCGAAAAAGATGATTTGGCTTCTGGACTAGGGACAAAGCTTCAGATGCTCATAAATTCATGTGGCAGAAGTTTTATTTTAGTGAAAAAGGGACAGAGAAAGCTTCTGACATAATCAGGGAGATGGAGAGTGCCCCCTCACTAGTCTAGCAAGGGATCTATATACTTATATACTTTTTCAACTGGTTATTACAGTAAATTAAAAAAAAAAAGTCTCAAGGCCATAGAGGTCTTACCAGACTCATGTCCACAATGTACATTTTAAGACAAAGGTACTTAAGAAGGAGAAACATGTCCTCAAACAGGATATATTGTTGTTATATACTCATTGGTACACAAGACCACAACCTTGTCTCACTCAATGAAACTATGAGCCATGCCACAAAGGGCCACCCAAGATGGCTGGGTCATTGTGGAGAGTTCTGATAAAATGTGGTCCACTGGAGAAAGGAATGGAAAACCACTTCAGGATTCTTGCCCATGAACAGTATGAGAAGGAAAAATGAGAGTACGCTGAAAGATGAATTTCCCAGGTCAGTAGGTGCCCAATATGCTACTGGAGATTAGTAGAGAACTAACTCCAGAAAGAATGAAGAGACAGGACCAAAGCAAAAACAACACCCAGTTGTGGATGTGACTGGTGATGGAAGGAAAGTCCAGTGCTGTAAAGAGCAATATTGCATTGGAACCTGGAATGCTAGGTCCATGAATCAAGGCAAATTAGAAGTGGTCAAACAAGAGATGGCAAGAGTGAATGTTGATATTTTAGGAATCCACGAACTAAAATGAACTGCAATGGGTGAATTTAACTCAGATGACCATTATATCTGCTACTGTGGGCAAGAATCCCTTAGAAGAAATGGAGTAGCCATCATACTCAACAAATGATTCCAAAATGAAGTACTTGGATGCAATCTCAAAAACAAGAGAATTATATGTGTATTTCCAAGGCAAACAATTCAATATCACAGTAATCCAAGTCTATGTCCTGACTAGTAATGCCGAAGAAACTGAAACTGAACAGTTCTATGAAGGCCTACAAGATCTTCTAAAATTTACACCCAAAACAGATGTCCTTTTCATTATAGGGGACTGGAATGCAAAAGTAGGAAGTCAAGAAACACCTGGAGTAACAGGGAAATTTGACCTTGGAGTACAGAATGAAGCAAGGCAAAAGCTAACAGAGATTTGCCAAGAAAATGCACTGGTTATAGCAAACACCTTCATCCAACAACACAAGAGAAGACTCTACACATGGACATCACCATACTGTCAATACAAAAATCAGATTGATTATATTCTTTTCAGTCAAAGATGGAAAAGCTCTATACAGTCAGCAAAAACAAGACTGGGAACTGACTGTGGCTCAGGTCATGAACTCCCTATTGCCAAATTCAGACTTAAATTGAAGAAAGTAGGGAAAACCACTAGACCATTAAGGTATGACCTAAATCAAATTCCTTATGATTATACAGTAGAAGTGAGAAATAGATTCAAAGGACCAGATTTAATAGACAGAGTGCCTGAAAAACTATGGCTAGAGGTTCATGACATCATACAGGAAACAGGGATCAAGAGCATCCCCAAAAGGCAAAATGGCTATCTGAGGAGGTCTTACAAGTAGCTGTGAAAAGAAGAAAAGCAAAAGGCAAAGGAGAAAAGGAAACATATACCCATTAGAATGCAGAGTTCCAAAGAATAGCAAGGATAGATGCAGAAGCATTCCTCAAAGATCAATGAAAAGAAGTAGAGTAAAACAATAGAATGGGAAAAACTAGAGATCTCTTCAAGAAATCAGAGATACCAAGAGAACTTATCATGCTAAAATGGGCTCATTAAAGGACATAAATGTTATGGACCTGAGAAGCAGAAGATATTCAGAAGAAGTGGCAAGAACACACAGAAGAACTGTACAAAAAAGATCTTCATGACCAAGATAATCACGATGTGTGATCACTCACCTAGAGCCAGACATCCTGGAATGTAAAGTCAAGTGGGCCTTAGGAAGCATCACTATGAAAAAAGCTAGTGGAGGTGATAGAATTCCAGTTGAGCTATTTCAAATCCTAAAAGATGATGCTATGAAAGTGCTGCACTCAATATGCCAACAAATATGGAAAACTCAGCAGTGGCCACAGGACGAGAAAAGGTCAGTTTTCATTCCATTCACAAAGAAAGGCAATGCCAAAGAATGCTCTACCTACTGCACAATTATTGTCATCTCACACAGTAGCAAAGTAATGCTCAAAATTCTCCATGACAGGTGTCAACAGTACATGAACTGCGAACCTCTAGATGGTCAAGCTGGCTTTAGAAAAGTCAGAAGAACCAGAGATCAAATTGCCAGCATCGGTTGGATCAAAGAAAAAGCAAGAAAGTTAAAAAAAAAATGTACTTCTGCTTTATTGACTATGCCAAAGGCTTTGACTGTGTGGATCACAACAAACTGTGGAAAATTCAAGAGATGGGAATACCAGACCACCTGACCTGCCTCCTGAGAAATTTGTATACAGGTCAAGAAACAACAGATAGAACTGAACATGGAAAAACCGACTGGTTCCAAATTGGGAAAGGAGTATGTCAATGCTGTATTTTGTCACACTGCTTATTTAATTTATATGCAGAGTACATCATCAGAAATGCTGGACTGGATGAAGCACAATCTGGAATCAAGATTGCCAGGAGAAATATCAATAACCTCAGGTATATAGATGACACCACCCTTATGGCAGAAAAGGAAGAAAAACCTCTTGATGAAAGTTAAAGATGAGAGTGAAAAACTTGGCTTAAAACTCAACATTAAGATAACTAAGTTCATGGCATCTGTTCCCATCACTTCTTGGCAAATAGATGGGGAAACAATGGAAACAATGACAGACTTTATTTTTTTGGGGGGGGTGGGGGGCGGAATCCAAAATCACTGCAAATGGTGACTGCAGCCATGAACTTAAAAGACACTTGCTCTTTGGAAGAAAAGCTATGACCAACTTAGACAGCATATTAAAAAGCAGAGACATTACTTTGCCAACAAATGTCCATCTAGTCAAAGCTATGGTTTTTCTAGTAGTAATGTATGTTTGTGAGCATTGGACTATCAAGAAATCTGAGTGCCAAATAATTGATGCTTTTGAACTGTAGTGTTGGAGAAAACTCTTGAGAGTCCCTTGGACTGCAAGGAGATCCAACCAGTCCATCCTAAAGGAAATAAGCACTGACGCTGAAGTTGTAACTCCAGTACTTTGGCTACCCGATTTGAAGAACTGACTCATTTGAAAATACCTTGATGCTGGGAAAGATTAAAGGCAGGAGAAGTGGTCGACAGAGAATGAGATGATTGGATGGCATCACCCACTAAATGGATATGAATTTGAGTAAACTCCGTGAGTTGTTGATGGACAGGGAGGCCTGCGGTGCTGCTTCCATGGGGTCACAAAGAGTCGGACATGACTCAGCAACTGAACTGAACTGAACAGAGGTTAAGGACAAACATACACTTGAGCAAGATGCATTGTTTTGTTATGTAATCATTAGCTCTGGGCTTAAAGAAAAAGTTTTATGTGACGAAGAAGAAGGAATGTAGGAAAAAAATGTTTGTCCTTTTCTCCTCCTTGAGGGTCCTGGACTCCTTATCCATCTACTTAAGAATTAACTCTCTAAATAAGGCCTTGCTTTATTGGCCATTTGCTTTATACTGTCTTAGTTTATTGAATTAATACAGGGTCTAGAGTCCTTCACCAGGAGGATTTGGCTGTTCTCTGCCTGAACCCAGGCATTTAGAAGTCTGACAGTGTACTAATGATCCTATTTTCTCCAATGAATGAAGCTGAAAATCAGACTTGCTGCCCTAAATTTGAAGAAGGTCCTTGACAAACAATGCCAGTAAACTCAAATGCCCACTAAGATTCCACCTTGTAAACTACAGTGGGTTCAGGTGATTTGCATTGGAATTCTGGTCCTTTTTCCTTCTCCCTGGGTTATTAGGCCAATTACTTAATCTCCTTAGGGCGTTGTGTAGACAGGTGTTCGGGATTTCATGATTTTGCTTAGAAGGATTTTAAACTGACTTTTCCATTTTCTTGGAGAGTTTTAACTGATGCCCCCATGTTATGACAAAAGGTGTCAAAGACCATGCATTCAAAAGCAAAATGCTGGAACCATTCTGATAGAACTCTCTAAAAAGTGGCCATATGTATTTGCTGAATTCCTCAAGCCATCCCTGCCTTCCAGCTTCTGGAAAAGAGAAACCTGGGGGGCCAAGGAGGAACTTGATCCATGTCTGGATTTTTTTTTGCACAGAGCTGTATGTGTGATGGGGAATAGTATGATGTTTTTCTTCCTTTAGCCCCATAGGAAAGGGGAAAAAGATCCTAATGCCCACATGCCTAACCCAAGGCCAGTAGAAGGTCAGTGCCATCATGGATCACCTGAGAATGAGAAACCTAAGAAGCATTGGTGAGAATACCTTAGAGTTTGAAAGGTGAAAGTTCAGTACCCAACGTGCATAATTATCTCATGATTAAAAAGATAATGGGTTGCCCTGATATCCTAGATGGGAGTAAAAACAACTTGCTTTTCCATCCATATCCGTCCATGTTCAGTGGGTACAGTGAGCTCAAGCTGGGCGAGTTCATCTTGAAATGACCCTGCTCAGGGGCTTGTCTGAAAGTGTTATGTGTGTGTGCAAGATCCTTTTTATTAGAATACAATGTTTCTCTCTATATATATATTTTTTCCTTGATGGCTCTTTTTAGAGAAATTTTTGTTTCCCTTTTATAACAATAGAAAATAAGAGTATCACTTTAAGGTTTCTGCACAGGAGTTTAAGTTAAAACTTAACTCCTAAATTAAAATTACTGAATGAAATTGGACTGACATTTGATTTTTAAAACAAAACAAAGCTTCACCAAACCTCTTTTTAAAATGATGCTGATCCCTAATATTAAGACAGTTCACATTTATTTCTCAGTGACCATCACATAGTACCAAAACATCAACATTTTATACTAAAAACAGACAGTAAATCTCAGTAAATGTGTTACATCTTTTCTTTAAAAATTAATCCATTAACCTTTCTTTTTCCATTCTTATGGTTGTCATAGATGGCAAAAATAAGCCAGTTTTTAGAAAATAGTTATTTTAAAAAGAAAAAGCACTTGAAGTTACAAATCATTTCCTGGTAAGTCTCTTACCATTTATAGTTGAATTATATAGGATAACTCAATAACAGGTTGTTTATTCAATGATTTGTGAAATTTTATCAGCCTTTAACCTCATATTGATGTTAATATCTTGCCAAGATGATTCACATAAGAAGCCATGCACATGATTTTAAGTCTTAGATTTTAGATCTAAGCCAACTGATGAAACATTATGAATGCAATCTTATCATTAGCATAATGGTAAATATTAGATATGAAATGAAAATTTTAATCTGATTAATTTTGGAGACCATGTTGTACATTATGAAATCTTGCTTTCATTAATAAAACTGTATTTCAGAAAATGTGGGAACACTTCTCACTTTAAATGCACAAAGATGATAGAATAGCAAATGCCAGATGAAATTAATGTTCCTCATTCATACCCTCTCTTGTTTATTTTTTACTAAATGTGATTTATTTTGAAGTGAAGAAGAGAACTAAAGAGTTCCTAGTAGTTTTTTACAGACACTTGCTTCCAGATTTTTTTAATCTCCATTTTATAGATAAGAAATTTAAGTCTCATGGATTAAATGGTTTGTCCAAATCAATCTGGTAATAAGAAATTAAGCAAGATTAAACGGGTTTATCTTTTTTAGGCTCCAAAGAGTGTGTATGGTTTTATCATTATTATGCTTTCCTGAATTTAAAGAGATACATACAAGAACAGTTTATAATCATAAATTCAGGATTAAGCAATATCTCTGGTAGTTGTGTTGGTTTTAGTTGCTAGACATGTCGGACTCTTTTGTGACCCCATGGACTTTAGCACAACAAGTTCCTCTGCCCGTGAGATTTCCCAGGCAAGGATACTGGAGTGGCTAGCCATTCCCTTCTCCAAGGTATCTTCCCAGCTCAGGGATCAAACACATTTCTCCTGCATTGCAGGTGGATTCTTTACTGATGAGCCACCAAGGAACCCCCCAATTAATGTCTATACAACCAAAATAAATGGAACTTATGAAACTGTTCACTTGGATGTATGGATCAATGTTGTTGATGAAGTAAGGATGAGTCAGTATGGATGTGACAGTGATTCTTCAAAGAAGAAAATAAGAAAAGAATTTTTGAGAAAAGATTTGAAATCCAATTGTCATCAGCTCATGGCAGGACTACACTTGGACAGTAAATAGTTTAGCATCATCACATACTCTCCCATCCTTGCAATAGCTCTGAACATGTGTTATCAACATCTGAAACGTGCTAAATTCACCATTACTCACCAGTTTCTTATGTTGCCAAACAGAAGCAGGTAGATTATCATGTGCTGCTTTTATTTTAATACATGGAGACCATAATCTCACTGCTGACAGCAGTTTAACACAAAGCACAGAGAATAATTGATCTTTGTATGTCTGTTAGTATTTTATATACAATTTGCTATCTATCCCCATGCAGTGCTCTGGATGGTATTACACTGTTTCAGGTAACTCTTACACTTTCAATTTGTATTTTAGGCTATTTTCCCCATAAATGTATGGTAGTATATATCACTCCCTGTAGAATATCATTTGATTTTTTTAATCTTTTTTTCAGTTCCCTACCTTGTTGGCACCAAGTATTTGAAATGCACAGTAGTCAGTAGTTGAACTCTGTGTACCAGAATGTAAAGTATCAAAACAATTACATTCCAATAATTGTCCATTAAACTTTGAAATTACAAATCGAGGATAAGACCACTACAGATGGATACATAGCCTACATGTTTCTGTATAAGGTATTCTATCTAACTCAGTGAAAGTGAAAGTCACACAGTCATGTCCGACTCTTTGTGACCCCATGAACTATACAGTCCACGGTATTCTCTAGGCCAGAATACTGGAGTGGGTAGCCTTTCCATTCCACAGGGGATTTTCCCAACCCAGGGATCGAACCCAGGTCTCCCACATTTCAAGCAGATTTTTTACCAGCTGAGCCACAAGGGAAGCCCTATCTAACTCCGAGGAAGTAGTAAATAAATGTTTTAATTCTTTGATTTCCTCTCACCAAACATGCATTGGCTCACCATATGTGCCAGGAAGTGAACTTAATGTTCATAATTCAATAAACTTATAGTCAATTGTGGGACACATACAGATGAAAAATAAGTTCAATTGAATACATGTTCAGTTCAGTTCAGTTGCTCAGTCATGTCCAACTCTTTGTGACCCCATGGACTATAGCACACCAGGCCTTCCTGTCCATCCCATCTCCTGGAGTTTACCTAAACTCATGTCCATTGAGTCAGTGATGCCATTCAACCATCTCATCCTCTGTCCTCCCGTTCTCCTCTGCCTTCAATCTTTCCCAGCATCAGGGTCTTTTCAAATGAGTCAGTTCTTTGCATCAGGTGGCCAAAGTATTGGAGTTTCAGCTTCAGCATCAGACCTTCCAATGAATATTCAGGACTGATTTTCTTTAGGATGGACTGGTTGGATCTCCTTGCAGTCCAAGGAACTCTCAAGAGTCTTCTCCAACACCACAGTTCAAAATCATCAATTCTTCAGCACTCAGGAATACATGTTACTGGGATGATTTTACAAAGACATGTGTGTTTCTATTAAAACATAAGGTATAAGGTGGTGGTGGTAGAAGGCTTATGTATCATTTTCAAGAAAAAGTGCCCTGAAGAATTGTTGATGATCTTTTCAGGTGATGCCAGTGGTAAATAATTTGCCTGCTAATGCAGGAGACACAAGAGACACAGGTTTGATTCCTGGGTTGGGAAGATGACCTGGAGGAGGAAACAGCGGCCCACTCCAGTATTCTTGCTTGAGAATCCTATGGACAGAGGAGCCTAGAGGTCTACAGACTATGGGGTCACAATAGAGCTGGGCACAACTGAATGACTGAGTATGCAAGCACACGTGTAGGAATTTACTGGAGGCTAGGATGTGCTGTATATTGTCACCCTGCTTATTTAACTTATATGCAGAGTACATCATGAGAAACGCTGGACTGGAAGAAACACAAGCTGGAATCAAGATTGCTGGGAGAAATATCAATAACCTCAGATATGCAGATGACACCACTCTTATGGCAGAAAGTGAAGAGGAAATAAAAAGCCTCTTGATGAAAGTGAAAGTGGAAAGGGAAAAAGTTGGCCTAAAGCTCAACATTCAGAAAACGAAGATCAAGGCATCCGGTCCCATCACTTCATGGGAAATAGATGGGGAAACAGTGGAAACAGTGTCAGACTTTATTTTGGGGGGCTCCAAAATCACTGCAGATGGTGATTGCAGCCATGAAATTAAAAGACGCTTACTCCTTGGAAGAAAAGTTATGACCAACCTAGATAGTATATTCAAAAGCAGAGACATTACTTTGCGGACTAAGGTCTGTCTAGTCAAGGCTATGGTTTTTCCTGTGGTCGTGTATGGATGTGAGAGTTGGACTGTGAAGAAGGCTGAGTGCCAAAGAATTGATGCGTTTGAACTGTGGTATTGGAGAAGACTCTTGAGAGTCCCTTGTACTGTAAGGAGATGCAACCAGTCCATTCTGAAGGAGATCAGTCCTGGGTGTTCTTTGGAAGGAATGATGCTAAAGCTGAAACTCCAGTACTGTGGCCACCTCATGTGAAGACTTGACTCACTGGAAAAGACTCTGATGCTGGGAGGAATTGGGGGCAGGAGGAGAAGAGGATGACCGAGGATGAGATGGCTGGATGGCATCACTGACTCGATGGACGTGAGTCTGAGTGAGCTCCGGAAGATGGTGATGGACAGGGAGGCCTGGCATGCTGCAATTCATGGGGTCGCAAAGAGTAGGACATGACTGAGTGACTGAACTGAACTGAACTGAACTGAGGATGCACTGAGGAAAAAGATGGAACTTATGGTGGACGTAGTGGAAAGGCAAGGAAAAGACAAAAGGTTTTATAAGAAAATGAGGAGCTAGGAATGTTGATGATATTGGAAAAGAAGACTAGTGCAGGGGAGTGCAAAGCAGGACCTGGAATTGGGCTGGGAAAGTGGTGTGGACAAAAAATGCCTCCTGCCATATCTGCAAACAAAGGATGCTGCACCCATCAAGCCATCAGCCACTGAAGAGGTCCTGACTGTGCACCCAGTGGGGATTCAAGATGGGAAAATGAGGAGACTAGACAGTTAAAGCACGTGTCCAAGCAATGACTTCACTAAGCCCAAACTCTTGCATTTTCCCATACAGAAAGCACTAAATTTCATTAGCTTGAGATGTCTGGTTTTCTTAATTAATAGTAATATTCTGATGTTCTGGCCACCTGGTTTTGTTGCAAAAACTCCAAATACCCTGGCTCCTCTCTTATGTTTGGAGCAATCCCTCAGAGCTGAGAGGCTGTCTTCTGGGCTTATGTCTTCAGAAAGTCCACACACACACAAAAAAATCATAATTCTCAACATTTAGGTCATGCTTTTTTTCATTTTTCCCCAGTTATAGTCCATATAGCATCACCAACTCAACAGACATGAATCTCAATAAACTCCAGGAGATAATAAAGGACAGGGAAGCCCAGTGTGGTGCCGTCCATGGGGTCACAAATAGTCAGACACAAATTAGCGACTGAACAACTATAAAAGTCAGTATGAGTCAAACGTGTACAGGCCATTGACGATTTGAGGCTCTTAAAGGATTAGAAAAGCACACGATTGTTTCAGTTATGCAGGTGGTATTGAGGGGAGGGTTAGGAATCATCATTTACCTACAGAATGTACAAAAGACTACAATAAGATAATACTTCATATAAGGCAAGAGGACATAGTAGCTCTGGGGGCAGTGGCTGCTCTGAAACTTGAAGCAGGAAAATGGATTAGAGACAAAACTAGGAAATATTCATAGAATTTGGTGGTGATTTGGTTGTTTATATTTGCAAAATAATAATAGAAACAATAAAGGGCAAAAAATGTAATTGTATCAAACATTACTCCCATAATGAATAACACAGTGTACGGCTAATCTTTATGTAACACATTATTCCAGTTATATATATTAATTGACACAACCCTCACAAAATTACTACAAGAAAAAATTTATGGTGCCCATTTTATAGGTGGTTACTGAGGCCCAGAAATGTTAAGTGAATTGTCCAAAGTCTGACAGCAAGTATATGGTAGTAGCACAGCAAGGAATTAGTAGAGCTGTGATAAATCAAGGAAGTCAGTTTCTAGGTTAAATGTTCCTTTTCTGCACTGCTGTTTCTTTCTGGCTATTTCACACTTCAGGTCTACAGCCTGCATGCCTTCTTGCCTTCCCTTTTCATAAACATTCAGAATATCTCTTAGGTCAAACAGTTTACCAAGTCCTCTGGCAACAATGACTAACATGCGACATCCCACATTTCAGATGTGATACAAATAAGCCATGGATGCCTCTGTCAGCCCTGTGTCCTCTTCAGGGCAGGCTTGGATCTGCTTGTTCAAAAGCCTTCTGTTACCAAATTCAAATGTTCACATATCCAATTATTTTTAGAATAGCCCAAACAAGCGTACTTTTAGCTTTTAGAGCCTGGCAGCTTTGCGTACCCTGCAAAACCTCAGCTCGTATCTGTTGGTCATTGATCACGCAGAAACCTTGGTCATCAGATCCCAAGGGACTGCTCCCTTTGGAGTTCTCTGGTTCAAAGGTGCCCCACCAAGCTACTGAGTGACACTACCTAGACATAAAAGTCCCCAGGTTATCCCCTCATCCTCTTCTTATTGTGAGTCCCCAGATTGCACCCCTGTATGGTTTTCTGCTGGCTAGGACTCCTTCTTCCCCATCCCCATCATACAAACCTGTCGCCCAAATAAGTTCACTGTGAGTTTGATCAGCCCCTGAACAATCAAAGGGCAAAATGATCCCGAATGGCCTTGAGCAGCTGAAACTCACCATTATTATAAATACTTATTTTTATTTATTTGGCTCTTAAAGGATTAGAAAGTAACAACAATGTTTCAATTATGCAGGTGGTGTTGAGGGGAGAGTTAGGACTCATCATTTACCCACAGAATGGGGTCAGACTTTATAGAATGGGGTCAGACTATAGAAGGCAAGCTGTTGCTGCTGCTGCTGCTAAGTCGCTTCAGTCGTGTCTGACTCTGCGACCCCAAAGACGGAAGCCCACCAGGCTCCCCCATCCCTGGGATTCTCCAGGCAAAAACACTGGAGTGGGTTGCCATTTCCTTCTCCAATGCATGAAAGTGAAAAGTGAAAGTGAAGTCGCTCAGTCGTGTCCAACTCCTGGCGACCCCATGGACTGCAGCCTACCAGGCTCCTCCATCCATGGGATTTTCCAGGCAAGAGTACTGGAGTGGGTTGCCATTGCCTTCTCTGTAGAAGGCAAGAGGACTTAGTAACTCTGGGGGCAGTGGCTACTCTGAAACAGGTCCTAGTTGTGGCATGCAGGATCTTTAGTTGCATGTGGGATCTATTCTCCTGACCAGAGATCAAGCCTGAGCCCCCTGCATTGAGAGCATGAAGTCTTAGCCACTGGACCACCGGGGATGTCCCTAGAACTCAACAGTTAGAATCACTCATGAGAGATTGGTGACCTTGCTCTGAGTTGTGGTGCATCTCATGTTTTTGTGCTTTCCCATGTTCCTAATCAGCTTGAGCAAGACATAACACCAGTATCTGAGAGTACCCACACATGGGAACTGGCTTGGGGGATCAGAGATGCTGTGCTCCCTGAGGAAGGAGGCCAGAATGTCATATGTTAGCTATTGTTCTGTGCTCCTGGGTCCCCACAAGGCAGGCTCAAATAGAAGGGGGATGCAGGCAGCTTCTGTCCTGATGGTGGGCTACCATCACCTCAGATTGGGCTGTAGCAGGTAGAGGTCTCTGGAACTAGGCAGAGATGGACACAGCAGGCTAATGCCCTGGAAACTGTATGTCCTGACCTGGAGAGGATAGTGAGGAGTTTTATAGTAATAGTTCAAAGAAGATGTGGTCAGTTTGTGGACATTCTTCTGATTAGATGGTGGTGAGGTAAGTGGGAACCAGCATCATCAACCTTCCGATTCCAAAGATCTGCCTTGTGGGCTGTATACAGTTAATCCCTTCTACCTGGTGAGGGTTTCAGTATCTGCAAAATAACCCAAAGATATTGTCGTGTGTATCCCTGGATGGGGAACCAGGACCCTGCCCTCAAGGCTACACTATTGTTTTTAACTGCATTGTCCCTGTAGTTTTTAACTCCCTTATCCCTGCATTTCCTCTATACCCTGATTAGCTACTGCTTGAACCTGTCCTTTGGAACTTCAGGATGGGGCACAGGCAGTTTTTTTGTGCCCAGAGCCCCACAAGGTCCTGTTTGATTTCAAAATGACAAGTATGCTTATTTCGCCAAAAAATTCTATGCTCCTATTAAGAGATTGGGCTTCCTTGATGACTCAGACCATAAAGAATCTGCCTGTAGTGCAGGAGATGTGGGTTCAATCCCTGGGTAGGGAAGATCCCCTGGAGAAGGAAATGGTAACTCATTCCATTATTCTTGCTGGGAAATCCCATGGGTAGAAGAACCTGATAGACTACAGCTTGTAAGACCGCAAAGAGTCAGACATGACTGACCATGCATGCACATGTGCTCCTATTAACACCAACTGGAATGGCATTAAGCCACAAATTTGCCTCATAGCACACAGAGAGTACAGATAGCAGAGGTAGCCTTGTAGACTAGTGAGGGAGTTAAAGAGCTTCCCCTTAGCTTCTCCTCATCTAACCCTGGCCAATGTTTTCCTGTGTGGGGAGTTGGCTCAAAATTCCAGATCTTTACTAAGCAGTTGAACATCTTCCTGGCTTCCTTTCCGATGAAAGTTCTTATTCCTGCAGATTACACTGGGGAAACCCTCCAAGACTGCAAAAGAACTTTTAAAATTGTCCTCCTGGAACTCATACCATTTGGGTTACTAATTTTGGAGGCAGGAGGAACGTCATATGTACAGGACACCACACAATGTACAGAGCCCTGTCTGTTGAGTTATCCACATAATTAAAGAAACGGCCCAGGGCTGGAACTCTTGGCTGCCTCTCACCATACACTGTAGGTGTTAGATAATCTCCATGATCCTAGATAGTTTATTGGCTGCTGAAGGAGGGGCTGCACATTGATGAGCAGTGAGTAGATTGCTGCTTGTGGGTAGATGACCTTGGTCAGGTTTGTTTTACACGTTGCTGGGGATACACAGCCAAGGGGCCATATTGTCACTCTACTGACTATGTAGACTGGGCAATTCAGAATCTCCTTTCTCATTTATCCTACAGGGCTCCCCCTACTATATTGTCAGATTAGCTGCCAAAGGACTTTGAAATCCAAGATCATGACCATAAGCATTTTGAGTCTTGAAGATGCTTTATCCCTTGCTTCAGATTCAAGTGTTATAAGATAACATGCAACTTGGATTATAAACCACCACAGTGCCAAGGGGACTGTTACACAGATAAGCTAAACATGACCTCTGTGTAGTCAGCCTATGTTGTTTACTTCTTCATAAGAACTTGGGGCCCATTAACTCAAAAGTCCAGCAGCACCAAACTCAATTTTTTTGCACATTCAATTGTCTTAAAATTTAACTCCCCAAAGCTGATTTATTTATTTATTTATTGCCATTTGGGGGCTTTCTGTACCCTGCAAAGGGCTTCCCAAGTGGAGTTAATGGTAAAGAATCCTCCTGCAATGCAAGAGATGCAAATTTGATCTATGGGTCGGGAAGATCCCCTGGAGGAGGAAATGGCAACCCACTCCAGTATTCTTGCCTGGGAAATCCCATGTACAGAGGAGTCTTCAGTCCATGGACTCACAAAGAGTTGGACAGGACTGGCAACTGAGCTCACATACCCTGTAATCTGCATCCTATGCTGCTGCTGCTGCTGCTAAGTTGCTTCAGTCGACCATAGACACCATAGACACCAGCCCATCAGGCTCCCCCATCCCTGGGATTCTCCAAGCAAGAACAGTGGAGTGGGTTGCCATTTTCCTTCTCCAATGCATGAAAGTGAAAAGTGAAAATGAACTCACTCAGTCATGTCCAACTCTTAGAGACTCCATGGACTGCAGCCTACCAGGCCCCTCCATCCATGGGATTTTCCAGGCGAGAGTACTGGAGTGGGGTGCCATTGCCTTCTCCAGCATCCTATGCTAGGCAGAGATAAAGTCAGTCCTGAAGCTACAGGAGAGCCCAGGCTGGAGCAGCCTGGATGTCTCCTGGCCCAGGGACTCCCAGCTGTGCTGTTGAGTGGAGTCTCCTGGACCCATGTGACCCTCTCTAGGCCCCCCCCCACCTTTCCCTGCCCTCCCCCAGAAATTTCCTCCTCTTCTTCTTTGTCATAACCTTCTGAAGGCCTTATGCCATGATAGTAACAAATAATACAGAATACAGGGACCAATCTGATAGAATTACACGTCTTGTATCAAAAATCCAAAATCATTGCTAAAAATAATTGAAGAAACTTAAATACATAAAGATATACCATATGTGTGGGCCAGGGGACACAGTATTGGGAATTCCTTGGCTGTCTAGTTCTCAGGACTCTGCACTCTCACTGCTCTGGATCTGGGTTCCATCCCTATTTGGGGGACTAAGATCGCACAAGATGCATGGTGTGCCCCCAATTTTTTTTTAAAGAAGAAAGACATAATGTTATTAAAATATCAATTCTCCCCAAATTTTTCTACAGATACAACACAAGTCAAATCAAAATTCCATGAGATTTTTAGTAAAGACTGACAAGTGGATTCTAAAAATACACATGGAAATGTAAAGGACAAAGAATAATAAAAATAATTTGGAAAAGAAGAGAGTTGGAGGATTCATACTTTCTTACAGCCTAAAAGAGGTAATAAAAATGTGTTGTATCAGTATCAAGAGAGACAAAAAATATCCATTTATTGCATGTCAGATAAACCTGTAAGTAAAAAATAATAGAGAACATTGACTGAGTCACATTAGGAAGAAAAATTTTAAGAAAATACCTGGAGTCCTGTAATATTGAATGAGAAGTGAATTTAAATTTTCGATTAAGGAATATAATATTGAAGATACATTGACAATACACCCGATTTTACTTCAACACTGTTTAGACATAGTGAGCTGCAGAAGGTAATGGCAATGCATTCCAGTATTCTTGCCTGCAAAATTCCATGGACAGAGGAGCCTGGTAGGCTCCAGTCCATGGGGTGGCAAAGAGTGGGACACAACTGAGTGACTTCACTTTCACTTTTCACTTTCATGCATTAGAGAAGGAAATGGCAACCCACTCCAATGTTTTTGCCTGGAGAATCCCAGGGACAGTGGAGCCTGGTGGGCTGCCATCTATGGGGTCGCACAGAGTAGGACAGTCAGACTGAAGTGACTTAGCAGGAGCAGCAAACATAGTGAGCTTGGCATCATATGCTCTTACATCAGATCTTGGCCTGATGGTTTAAGCCTTGTCCTTCATATTAATAAATGTGCATGTGTGCTCAGTTGCTCAGCCATGTGAGGACTGTAGCCTGCCAGGTTCCTCTGTCTAGGGAATGTCCCAGCCAAGAATACTGAGGTGGGTTACCACCTCCTCCTCCAGGGGATCTTCCTGACCCAGGACATATTAATAAATAATTGATATTAATACCTTCTCTGCAGGGTAGTTGCTTGTGAATAAGCAGTTGTTCAGCTGAGCCTACACTATATATCAAAGGCAACCTGGCTCATATTAGATATACAACGAATGTACAGTTTCTCATTTTTTTCTGAAAGCTAAAAGATAAGGTCTCTGCTTGCCTCATATTTGTATCCTTTAGTATTATGATTTTATTTTTTTTGGCAGGGGTTCAATAACTGCCACCTGAATTAAACTGTAAATCAAAATAATCGGGGCAGAAATAATTGCAGGTAAATACCCCAAGAGAGTGTAGGAAGAACACACCGAACACAGAAGAATGCCAGCAAGAAATGCCAGGCATTTCAGAGCAAAGACCATATACAAAAGCAACTTGTACACTTTCATGTTGGCAAATCAGAAGATTAGAAAATAAATTTTCATTGCAAGTGTGCTTTTTGTTAAACTATGATCTTTAATTTTTAGAAGTATAAAGCTTTGGTATAAAAAAAAGAATAAAAGAAAAATAATGCTGCTGGAACCTAAAGATTGAAAGTTCATGTTGTAAATTCAAGTAATAAATTAAAGCTAAAATTAAATAACAAGAGTGAGAAGTTCAACATCACAGGATTGAATGTTCCTATACAGGTAAACTTCTTCTTCTTTTTTTTTTTTTTTTTGGTGGGAAGAGATAGAAAACATCATAACAGGAGATAATAAGATTTTTAATTTCCTTGTTTCCATGTGTTTCTGCTTAAGATGAGGCATGAGTTTAACATCAGATTTAAACCTGACTTTTGACTTTCTGGAGAAGGGAAAGGCTACCCACTTAACTATCCTGGCCTGGAGAATTCCATGGACTGTATAGTCCATGGGGTTTGCAAAGAGCCAGACATGACTGAGCAACTTTCACTTTTCACTTTTTGACTTTCTGTCTGCAGGACACTGGCAATTTGTTCTGTGATATAGAGAATAATAAAAACTGTCTCCAGGGAAAGGAATTTTAGCAGAGTCATCAAGACAACCTGCTATCTAAATGACATATGCAATATTTTTGAAATTGAACTGCTCATTTGCAATCTTAGATGTGGTGTTTTAACTAACAGAATAGGAAAAACACTGAGAACATTTCCAGCTATATATCTAAATTGAATAAATGTACCAACTGAGGGAAAAAGAAATGACCTATATTTTGCCTTTCCCTGGTAACTCAGATGATCAAAAATCTGCCTGCAACACAGAAGACCTGGGTTCAATGCCTGGTTTGAGAATACTCCCTGGAGGAAGGCATTGCGACCACTCCAGTGTTCTTGCCTGTTGAATCCCCATGGACTGAGGAGTCTGGTGGGCTGTAGTCCATGAGGTTGCAAAGAGTCAGACATGACTGAGCAACTAAGTACAGCACAAAGTAACACTCAACTGCATAAAAAAGCATTCAATTTGGTTAATGAATAATTTATATATATTTTTTGGCTGTGAGTAAATTTGAAAACTTGTATCTCTATATGCAAAAAATAATGTGCAAGCAATCACATATTCTATAGCAATTATATAAAATTAATGATGCATTTTGATATGGGCTGTGTTCTGTATTATTATAGCTGTCTTTATTCCTCAAATCTTGGTCCTTATTTTAAAGATAATAAAATACGAGTGTGTGAGTGCTCAGTCATATCCAACTCTTTGCGATCCCATGGACTGTAGCCAGCGGGGTTCCTCTGTTCATGGGATTTCCTAGGCAAGAATACTGAAGTGGGTTTCCATTTCCTTCTCAGGCTAGGGGATCTTTCCAATCCAGGGATCGAACCCACATCTCTTATGTCTCCTGCATTGACAGGTGGATTCTTTACCACTGAACCACCTAAGAAGCCCAATAAAATGTATACAATTATGCTAATGTGAACTGATATTTTGGGACTTGTCTGAAATTTTTGTTTGCTAGTGGGAATATCACGTTTACATAAAATTCATAAGAATATCTATGTATATACCAATTTCTGTTACAACTATCACAGTCATTAAATGTTTGAAACATTTAGATATGGATATGGCTGGATGGCATCACCCACTCGATGGACATGAGTTTGAGTGAACTCCAGGAGTTGGTGATGGACAGGGAGTCCTGGTGTGCTGTGATTAATGGGGTCACAAAGAGTCGGACACAACTGAGCGACTGAACTGAATAGAGCCACCAAGCAGACAACTCACAAACTGGAAGTAATTATACCAAGGAATTTCTCACACTGTTGCAAAAGTTCTAGGACCCACAACAGATTTCCCAATCTGGGGATCTGGCAAAGGAACTGAGAACCCCCAGGGAATCTGGCTTTGAAGGCAAGTGGGATTTGATTACAGAACTTCCACAGAACTGGGGAAACAGATACTTGGAGGGCACAAAAAAAGTCTTGTGTGTAATGGGACCCAGGGGAAAGGAATAGAGAGCCCACAAAAAGACTGAGCCAGACTTGCCTGTAAGTGTCCAGGAATCTCCATCAAAGGCATGGGGTAAAATTGGACTTCTGTGGGGTCAGGGACACTGAATACAACAGTCCTGGCATAAGTCCTTTTGAAGGAGGTTACTATTACCCCACAATAGTTTGGCCTCTGGCCAAATTACAGGGACAGAACACAGCCCCACTCATCAACAGACAATTGGATGAAAGATTTACTGAGCATGGCCCCGCTAATCAGAGCAAGACCCAGATTCCTCCACAGCCAGTGCCTCCCATAAGGAAGCTTCCACAAAATCTTATCCTTATTCATGGAATAAGACAGAAGGAAACTAAAAATACAGAACTAAGCAAACTGATCACTTGGGTCACAGCCTTGTTTAACTTAGTGAAACTATGAGTCATGCTTTGTAGGGCCACTCAAGACCAATTGGTCATGGTGGAGAATTCTGACTAAATGTGGTCCACTGGAGAATGGAATGGCAAGCCATTTCAGTATTCTTGCCTTGAGAACACTATGAACAGTGTGAAAAGGAAAAAAAAAAAAAATATGACACTGAAAGATAAAGTCCTTAGGTTTCTAGGTGACCAATATGCTTCTGGAGTAGAGTGGAAAAATAGTTCCAGGAAGAATGAGGAGGCTGAGCCAAAGCAAAAACAGTGTCCATATGTGGATGATGGAAGTCCAAAGCTGTAAAGAACAATATTGCATAGAAACCTAAAATGTTAGGTCCATGAAAGTGAAAGTGAAAGCCACTAATTTGTGTCCGACTCATTGTGACCCCATGGAATATACATTCATGGAATTCTCCAGGCCAGAATACTGGAGTGAGTAACCATTCACTTCTCCAGAGAATCTTCCCAACCCAGGGATTGAACACAAGTCTCCCACATTGTAGGCAAATTCTTTATCAGCTGAGCCACAATGGAAGTACTGTCATATCTGTCATGTTAGGTCCATGAATCAGGGCAAATTGCAAGTGGTCAAACAGGAGATGGCAAGAGTGAACATTGACACTTTAGGAATCAGTGAACTAAAATGGACTGGAATGGGTGACTTTAACTCAGAACACCATTATATCTACTACTGTGGGCAGTAATCCCTTAGAAGAAATGAAGTAGCCATCAAAGATAACAAAAGAGTCCAAAATGTAGTACTTGAATGCAGTCTCAAAAATGACAGAATGATCTTGGTTTGTTTCCAAGGCAAATCATTCAATATCACAGTAATCCAAGTCTATGCTCTGACCAGTAATGCTGAAGAAGCTGAAGTTAAACAGTTCTATGAAGACCTACAAGACCTTGTAGAACTAACACCCAGAAAAGATGTCCTCTTCATTATAGCAGACTGGAATACAAAAGTAGGAAGTCAAGCGATACCTAGTTGAGTTCGGTTCAGTTCAGTCGCTCAGTCATATCCGACTCTTTGTGAACCCATTAATTGCAGCACACCAGGCCTCCCTGTCGATCACCAACTCCCGGAGGCTACGCAAACTCATGTCCATTGAGTTGGTGATGCCATCCAACCATCTCATCCTCTGTCATCGCCTTTCACTCCTGCCCTCAATCTTTCCCAGCATCAGGGTCTTCTCAAATGAGTCAGCTCTTTGCATCAGGTGGCCAAAATATTGGAGTTTCAGCTTCAACATCAGTCCTTCCAATGAACACCCAGGACTGATCTCCTTTAGGATGGACTGGTTGGATCTCCTTGCAGTCCAAGGGACTCTCAAGAGTCTTCTCTAACACCACAGTTCAAAGGCATCAATTCTTTGGCGCTCAGCCTTCTTCACAGTTCAACTCTCATATCCATACATGACTACTGGAAAAAACATAGCCTTGACTAGACAGATCTTTGTTAGCAATGTAATGTTTATGCTTTTCAATATGTTATCTAGGTTGATCATAACTTTCCTTCCAAGGAGTAAGCATATTTTAATTTCATGGGTGCAGTCACCATCTGCAGTGATTTTGGAGCCCCAAAAAATAAAGTCAGACACTGTTTCCCCATCTATCTGCCATGAAGTGATGGGACCAGATGCCCTGATCTTAGTTTTCTGAATGTTGAGCTTTAAACCAACTTTTTCACTCTCCTCTTTCACTTTCATCTAGAGGCTCTTTAGTTATTCTTTGCTTCTGCCATAAGGGTGGTGTCATCTGCATATCTGAGATTATTGATATTTCTCCCGGCAATCTTGATTTCAGCTTGTGCTTCTTCCAGTCCAAAGTTTCTCATGATGTACTCTGCATATAAGTTAAATAAGCAGGGTGACAATATACAGCCTTGACGTCCTCCTTTTCCTATTTGGAACCAGTCTGTTGTTCCACGTCCAGTTCTAACTATTGCTTCCTGACCTGCATATAGGTTTCTCAAAAGGCAGGTCAGGTGGTCTGCTATTCCCATCTCTCTCAGAATTTTCCACAGTTTATTGTTATCCACACAGTCAAAGGCTTTGGCATAGTCAATAAAGCAGAAATAGATGTTTTTACAGAACTCTCTTGCTTTTTCAGTGATCCAGTAGATGTTGGTAATTTGACCTCTGGTTCCTCTGCCTTTTCTAAAACCAGCTTGAACATCTGGTTACTCTTTATACTTAGAGTATTAGGCAAATTTGTCCTTGGAGTACAAAATGAAGGAGGGCACAAGCTAACAGAGTTTTGCCAAGAGAACACATTGCTCATTTTAAAGCTGTCCAGCAATAAAATCAGCTCCTTAATAAAGTAGTGGATTCTCCACTGCTAGCATTGTTTAAGCAAAGGCTATTAATCTTTCTTTCTGCAATATTACATAGGTGTTTCTCCATTAAGGGAAAGGATATTCTCATATGAAGAATCTAGGTTTCTATTATCTAACATTCTTCTATAACAATTGGCTGGATTTTATGTTGTTATACATAAAATAAAAAACTGTTCTTTACAGTCCTCTTTCTTAGTTTTTATTTTATTTTTTACAGTGAATAATTAAGAAGTGTTGGGGTCAGGAAATAAGGGGAGGAGATATCAGTTCAGTTCAATCGCTCAGTCTTGTCTGACTCTTTGTGACCCCATGAACCACAGCACATCAGGCCTCCCTGTCCATCACCAACTGCTGGAGTCTACCCAAACCCACATCCATCGAGTCAGTGATGCCATCCAACCATCTAATCCTCTGTCATCGCCTTCTCCTCCTGCCCTCAATCTTTCCCAGCATCAGAGTATTTTCAAATGAATCAGCTCTTCACATCAGGTGGCCAAAGTATTGGAGTTTCAGCTTCAGCATCAGTCCTTCCAATGAATACCCAGGACCGATCTCCTTTAGGATGGACTTGTTGGATTTCCTTGTAGTTCATGGGACTCTCCAGAGTCTCCTCCAACACCACATTTCAAAAGCATCAAGTCTTTGATGCTCAGTTTTCTTTATAGTCCAACTCTCACATCCATACATGACTACTGGAAAAACCATAGCCTTGACTAGACAGACCTTTGTTGACAAAGTAATGTCTCTTCTCTTCAATATGCTGTCTAGGTTGGTCATAACTTTTCTTCCAAGGAGTAAGTGTCTTTCAATTTCATAGTTGCAATCACCATCTCCAGTGACTCTGGAGCCCAGATAAAGTCAGCCACTATTGGAGGAGGTATAATTTGTCTCAAACTATCAGTCCTTATTAATGAGAGAGAAAATTTTAATTGTGCTTGACTTTCAAAATCTCTCAGAATTCTTTGATAATGTTGAGTGTATACGGAAGGGTGTAGGCAGATGGCCCAATGCACTATTATAAATTCATGAAATGGAAGAAAAAGAGATAGAAAGGAAGATATCAATAGAAGAAAACCGGTTCATAGCAGGGCTGGGCCTGTTTTTGAGGCTTAGGGGGACTATACTGAGGAGTTTAATGTACCAGAAATAGACTGACAAAATGATGACTAATAATTTGTAGAGGATCAGAAATATGACACAGACTATGATTCTTATGAATGAATTATAAAATAATGCTTTTCTTAGTGTTTGGCTAGTGGACTTTATGATGTTTTGCTATGAAAAATTCTGAGTGCCACATTTTGATTAAGTATTTTAGAAATACACCCTCCTACCTGATGGATTTGAAAGATTATATGCTTTGAATAAATATTAATATTTATAATTATTTAGGTTGTCATTATGTCACTTACAATGGTCCAATGAAAGATTTTTTATGACTATTAAGAGAGAGAAAATAGCTTTCCCATGTGTGTTCAGAACTGATTGGAATGCCCTACAAACTTGTTTATATGACAAGGTATTTATTAAAGAAGAGAATTATGTGCCTCATATACAGCTATCTTTCATTCAGCAAGATAGATAATTTTGTCAATATCTATGCAAAATAATAAAGGAAATTAAAATTGAGTCCTAGGGTTTACTGTTAACCCTCAAAGTGAACTTTTTAAGAGCTAATTTGAGTGTAAGGCACCTCAGAAATAATACAGAGAAAATGTTTATAAATACAACAGTTACATAAGGTAAAATCCTAATGTCAAATTATTAAACTATTTAAACACTGAGCATCAACTCCAGCACCAACTCTAAAGCTATGACTCCATAGAATTTTCTAATGTGTTCTAAAATAAAATCTAAGTTGTAATACTGTCTTCCACTTCATATTAAAAGTATGTAAACCACATGAATGATCTAATAAAAAACCACATTTCTAATAAAAAAAATCCAAAAGAAAATTCTTATTGAGTCCTACTGTTCAAAATGGCCAAGTCACCCACAAATATAACTATACAGAGTTTTGATAAAGTGTTATACTGGTTCAAATTCAGACAAATATTTTTAAAAATTACGTAACAGCAAAAAATGTAAAATTCTGAGTGATACACTGAGTGGGGACTTTGCCATGTTTGTTCCACAACTCTCATCTATCAATAAAAATTTCAAAGTGGCAGATTGAAAAAATACTCCATGTATCAAGCATATAATTTCTTTAGATTCTTTCACATAAATAACTATTCAAAATATGTTGTGTTCTCCCTGTATATCCATTTACATTGGTTTCAGTGCCTAATAAAACACAGAGTAGGAGAAGGCGATGGCACCCCACTTCAGTACTCTTGCCTGGAGAATCCCATGGACGGAGGAGCCTGGTAGGCTGCAGTCCATGGGGTCTCGAAGAGTCGGACAAGAGTCGGACATGACTTCACTTTCACTTTCACTTTTCACTTTCATGCATTGGAGAAGGAAATGGCAACCCACTCCAGTGTTCTTGCCTGGAGAATCCCAGGGACAGGGGAGCCTGGTGGGCTGCCATCTATGGGGTCGCACAGAGTCGGACATGACTGAAGCGACTCAGCAGCAGCAGCAGCAGCAGCAGCAGCAAAATACAAAGTAAATGAGAAAAACTTAAAGATATTTGCATATAGTAAAGGGGCTGCTGCTGCTGCTGCTGGTAAGTCGCTTCAGTCATGTCCGACTCTGTGTGACCCCATAGATGGCAGCCCACCCGGCTCTACCATCCCTGGGATTCTCCAGGCAAGAATACTGGAGTGGGTTGCCATTTCCTTCTCCTATGCATGAAAGTGAAAAGTGAAAGTGAAGTCGTTTCCGACTCCTAGCGATCCCGTGGACTGCAGCCTACCAGGCTCCTCCATCCATGGGACCTTCCCAGCAAAAGTACTGGAGTGGGTATATATATAGAAATAATCTTGCTATTATATTTTAGACTTTTAATAATTCTCTTATATAACACACTATATAGCTAAATAAATATAATAGTATAGTACATATTTAATATATATATAAATGTACAGTGTTGGTAATTTAGTTGCTAAGTCATATCTAACTATTTGTGACCCCATGGACCATAGTCTGCCAGCTCCTCTGTCCTTGGGATTTTTCAGGCAAGAATACTGGATGGAGTGGGTTCTCATTTCCTTTTCTAGGGGATCTTCCCCATCCAAACCCAGGAATCAAATCTGTGTTTCCTGCACTGCAGGCAGATTCTTTGATTCTTTTATCACTGAGCCACCAGGGAAGCCCATATAAATGTATACCATATACTTAAATATAATATTGTTTTATTGGATATTTAATATTCAAGGCTAGAACATATATATATAGCAGTAACCCACATAAAGTTACTTGACCTTGAGAACTTTAGACACTATATCAAGACCTTTGCTATCAACTGAATTAGGCATAAGTTCACAGAAAAGTTTCTCAATGAGTTAAGCTGCATTTACTATTCTCAACTATTGTGCAGTATATTTTACTGACATTTAGACAGAATCATATACTTCACAGACCCTTCATTTATTCAAACCAACATTTTTGTGTGGATTTTCAAAGAGTTTCCAAATAATGAATGCAACTAGCAAATTGAATTAAGTGAAACATGCAATTTTTTCCACCCAATTATAGTTCTTAAAGATCTAGAAGAGGAACATCTGTCTGAACCAGTGAAACAGCTGGTTGCTGACTGAGAGCAGCAGGAGAGCCTGCAGTTAATCCTCTGCCCTCCTGCCAGGAGTCGGGGTTACCAACCTGAGTAACTAAGGAGGGCTTCCTGAAGGGTAAGATGCCATGCTGTCTCCATGCAAAGCACAGTCAAAGTCACAGCTGCACTTAAACAAAAGAAAAAGGGGTTGTTGACAGTTAACTTGGTAGCTCAGCCCTCTTTTGAAAACATGGACAAAAACCTGCCCAGTACAATAAAGTATTAGTCTTAAATATAGCAAAAAAAAAAAAGTGAATTTATTGTATCTTAACCAGGAATTAACTTGAATAAACAACATTTGAATAAACCTGCTTAACCTGTGTACATGCAGCACAGAAGGAAGCCAAGAAAGGATCCAAGTTGGAAGTAAATGTAGGCAAACAGAAGTGGAGCCAAGAACTGTTTGCTATAGTAGATGCCAACTGTTTACTCACAGTTCAGGCTTCACCTCTCTATTAAATATTAATGATAAATATAAACATTTATAATTTCAGAATTGTAAATATGAATTATAAAAATGAAATTAAAGGAAATGTAAATACATCTCTTGGCGGTGCTGAAAACCTATACTTTCATTCCTGCTTTCCCTTCTCCTTGCTTCCCTTCCTTTCTGTTTTTCTTTTAAATTCACTTTAGAATAAATTTTTACATCCTCTTCAAAATATAAGGGTCTTCCAGGTGGCTCAGTGGTAAAGGATCTGCCTGCCAATGGAGGAGATGAGGGTTTGATCCCTGGGTCGGGAAGGTTCGCTGGAGAAGGAAATAGCAACCCACTCCAGTGTTCTTGTCTGGAAATCCCGTGGAAATAAGATCCTGGTGGGATACAGTCCATGAGGTTGCAAAAGTGCTGGGCAAGACTTGGCGACTAAACAACAACAAAACATAGTCAGTGCCTTTAGCTCTCTCTTTTATAGACAAAATCGCCAACATTCACTTTTCTTTTATATATATATATATATATATTTTTTAATTTATTTATTTATTTTTAATTTTTACTTTACAATCCTGTATTGGTTTTGGCATAGATTGACATGAATCCACCACAGGTGTACATGCGTTCCCAAACATGAGCCCCCCTCCCACCCCCCTCCCCACAACATCTCTCTGGGTCATCCCCGCGCGTCAGCCCCAAGCGTGTCATATCCTGCATCAGACATAGACTGGCAATTCGATTCTTACATGATATTATACATGTTTCAATGCCATTCTCCCAAATCATCACACCCTCTCCCTCTGAGTCCAAAAGTCCGCTATACACATCTGTGTCTTTTTTGCTGTCCTGCATAGAGGGTCATCATTGCCATCTTCCTAAATTCCATATATATGTGTTAGTATACTGTATTGGTGTTTTTCTTTCTGGCTCACTTCACTCTGTATAATCGGCTCCAGTTACATCCATCTCAGCAGAACAGATTCAAATGTATTCTTTTTAATGGCTGAGTAATACTCCATTGTGTATATGTACCACAGCTTTCTTATCCATTCATCTACTGATGGACATCTAGGTTGTTTCCATGTCCTGGCTATTATAAACAGTGCTGCAATGAACATTGGGGTACATGTGTCTCTTTCAATTTTGGTTTCCTCTGTGTGTATGCCCAACAGTGGGATTGCTGGGTCATAAGGCATTTCTATTTGCAATTTTTTAAGGAATCTCCACACTGTTCTCCATAGTGGCTGTACTAGTTTGCATTCCCACCAACAGTGTAGGAGGGTTCCCTTCTCTCCACATCCTCTCCAGCATTTATTGCTTGCAGATTTTTGGATCGCAGACATTCTGACTGGTGTGAAGTGGTACCTCATTGTGGTTTTGATTTGCATTTCTCTAATAATGAGTGATGTTGAGCATCTTTTCATGTGTTTGTTGGCCATCCGTATGTCTTCTTTGGAGAAATGTCTATTTAGTTCTTTGGCCCATTTTTTGATTGGGTCGTTTATTTTTCTGGAAGTGAGCTGCAGGAGTTGCTTGTATATTTTTGAGATTAGTTTTTTGTCAGTTGCTTCATTTGCTATTATTTTCTCCCATTCGGAAGGCTGTCTTTTCACTTTGCTTATGTTTTCCTTTGTTGTGCAGAAGCTTTTAATTTTAATTAGATCCCATTTGTTTATTTTTGCTTTTATTTCCAGAATTCTGGGAGGTGGATCATAGAGGATCCTGCTGTGGTTTATGTCGGAGAGTGTTTTGCCTATGTTCTCCTCTAAGAGTTTTATAGTTTCTGGTCTTACATTTAGATCTTTAATCCATTTTGAGTTTATCTTTGTGTGCGGTGTTAGAAAGTGATCTAGTTTCATTCTTTTACAAGTGGTTGACCAGTTTTCCCAGCACCACTTGTTAAAGAGATTGTCTTTACTCCATTGTATATTCTTGCCTCCTTTGTCAAAGATAAGGTGTCCATATGTATGTGGATTTATCTCTGGGCTTTCTATTTTGTTCCATTGATCTATATGTCTGTCTTTGTGCCAATACCATACTGTCTTGATGACTGTGGCTTTGTAGTAGAGTCTGAAGTCAGGCAAATTGATTCCTCCAGTTCCATTCTTCTTTCTCAAGATTGCTTTGGCTATTCGTGGTTTTTTGTATTTCCATACAAATCTTGAAATTATTTGTTCTAGTTCTATGAAAAATATTGCCGGTATCTTGATAGGGATTGCATTGAATTTGTAAATTGCTTTGGGTAATATACTCATTTTCACTATATTGATTCTTCCGATCCATGAGCATGGTATATTTCTCCATCTATTAGTGTCCTCTTTGATTTCTTTCATCAGTGTTTTATAGTTTTCTGTATATAGGTCTTTAGTTTCTTTAGGTAGGTATATTCCTAAGTATTTTATTCTTTTTGTTGCAATGGTGAATGGAATTGTTTCCTTAATTTCTTCTTCTACTTTCTCATTATTAGTGTATAGGAATGCAAGGGATTTCTGTGTGTTGATTTTATATCCTGCAACTTTACTATATTCATTAATTAGCTCTAGTAATTTTCTGGTAGAGTCTTTAGTGTTTTCTATGTAGAGCATCATGTCATCTGCAAACAGTGAGAGTTTTACTTCTTCTTTTCCAATTTGGATTCCTTTTATTTCTTTTTCTGCTCTGATTGCTGTGGCTAAAACTTCCAGAACTATGTTGAATAGTAGTGGTGAAAGTGGGCACCCTTGTCTTGTTCCTGACTTAAGGGGAAATGCTTTCAATTTTTCACCATTGAGGATAATGTTTGCTGTGGGTTTGTCATATATAGCTTTTATTATATTGAGGTATGTTCCTTCTATTCCTGCTTTCTGGAGAGTTTTTATCATAAATGGATGTTGAATTTTGTCAAAGGCCTTCTCTGCATCTATTGAGATAATCATATGGTTTTTATTTTTCAATTTGTTAATGTGGTGAATTACATTGATTGATTTGCGGATGTTGAAGAATCCTTGCATCCCTGGGATAAAGCCCACTTGGTCATGGTGTACGATCTTTTTAATGTATTGTTGGATTCTGATTGCTAGAATTTTGTTGAGGATTTTTGCATCTATGTTCATCAGTGATATTGGCCTGTAGTTTTCCTTTTTTGTAGTATCTTTGTCAGGTTTGGTATTAGGGTGATGGTGGCCTCATAGAATGAGTTTGGAAGTTTCCCTTCCTCTGCAATTTTCTGGAAGAGTTTGAGTAGGATAGGTGTTAACTCTTCTCAAAATTTTTGGTAGAATTCAGCTGTGAAGCCATCTGGACCTGGGCTTTTGTTTGCTGGAAGATTTCTGATTACAGTTTCAATTTCCGTGCTTGTGATGGGTCTGTTAAGATTGTCTATTTCTTCCTGGTTTAGTTTTGGAAAATTGTATTTTTCTAAGAATTTGTCCATTTCTTCCAGGTTGTCCATTTTATTGGCATATAATTGCTGATAGTAGTCTCTTATGATCCTTTGTATTTCTGTGTTGTCTGTTGTGATCTCTCCATTTTCATTTCTAATTTTATTGATTTGATTTTTCTCTCTTTGCTTCTTGATGAGTCTGGCTAATGGTCTGTCAATTTTATTTATCCTTTCAAAGAATCAGCTTTTGGCTTTGTTGATTTTTGCTATGGTCTCTTTTGTTTCTTTTGCATTTATTTCTGCCCTAATTTTTAAGATTTCTTTCCTTCTGCTAACTCTGGGGTTCTCTAATTCTTCCTTTTCTAGTTGCTTTAGGTGTAGAGTTAGGTTATTTATTTGACTTTTTTCTTGTTTCTTGAGGTATGCCTGTATTGCTATGAACTTTCCTCTTAGCACTGCTTTTATAGTGTCCCACAGGTTTTGGGTTGTTGTGTTTTCATTTTCATTAGTTTCTATGCATATTTTGATTTCTTTTTTGATTTCTTCTGTGATTTGTTGGTTATTCAGAAGCGTGTTGTTCCGCCTCCATATGTTGGAATTTTTAATAGGTTTCCTCCTGTAATTGAGATCTAATCTTAGTGCATTATGGTCAGAAAAGATGCTTGGAATGATTTCGATTTTTTTGAATTTATCAAGGTTATATTTATGGCCCAGGATGTGATCTATCCTGGAGAAGGTTCCATGAGCACTTGAGAAAAAGGTGAAATTCATTGTTTTGGGGTGAAATGTCCTATAGATATCAATTAGGTCTAACTGGTCTAATGTATCATTGAAAGTTTGCGTTTCTTTGTTAATTTTCTGTTTAGTTGATCTGTCCATATGTGTGAGTGGGGTATTAAAGTCTCCCACTGTTATTGTGTTGTTGTTAATTTCCCCTTTCATACTTGTTAGCATTTGTCCTACATATTGCGGTGCTCCTATATTGGGTGCATATATATTTATAATTGTTATATCTTCTTCTTGGATTGATCCTTTGATCATTATGTAGTGGCCTTCTTTGTCTCTTTTCACAGCCTTTGTTTTAAAGTCTATTTTATCGGATATGAGTATTGCCACTCCTGCTTTCTTTTGGTCTCTATTTGCATGGAATATCTTTTTCCAACCCTTCACTTTCAGTCTGTATGTGTCCCTTGTTTTGAGGTGGGTCTCTTGTAAGCAGCATATAGAGGGTTCTTGTTTTTGTATCCAATCGGCCAGTGTTTGCGTTTTGGTTGGGGCATTCAATCCATTTACGTTTAAGGTAATTATTGATAAGTATGAGCCCGTTGTCATTTGTTTTATTATTTTGGGTTCGGGTTTATACTCCCTTTTTGTGTTTCCTGTCTAGAGAATATCCTTTAGAATTTGTTGGAGAGCTGGTTTGGTGGTGCTGAATTCTCTCAGCTTTTGCTTGTCTGTAAAGCTTTTGATTTCTCCTTCGTATTTGCATGAGATCCTTGCTGGGTATAGTAATCTGGGCTGTAGGTTATTTTCTTTCATCACTTTAAGTATGTCTTGCCATTCCCTCCTGGCCTGAAGAGTTTCTATTGAGAGATCAGCTGTTATCCTTATGGGAATCCCCTTGTGTGTTATTTGTTGTTTTTCCCTTGCTGCTTTTAATAGTTGTTCTTTGTGTTTGATCTGTGTTAATTTGATTAATATGTGTCTTGGGGTTTTTCGCCTTGGGTTTATCCTATTTGGGACTCTCTGGGTTTCTTGGACTTGGGTGATTATTTCCTTCCCCATTTTAGGGAAGTTTTCAACTATTATCTCCTCAAGGATTTTCTCATGGTCTTTCTTTTTGTCTTCTTCTTCTGGGACTCCTATAATTCGAATGTTGGAGCGTTTCATATTGTCCTGGAGGTCTCTGAGATTGTCCTCATTTCTTTTAATTCTTTTTTCTTTTTTCCTCTCTGATTCATTTATTTCTACCATTCTATCTTCTATTTCACTAATCCTATCTTCTGCCTCCGTTATTCTATTATTTGTTGCCTCCAGAGTGTTTCTGTTCTCATTTATTGCATTATTCATTGTATATTGACTCTTTTTTATTTCTTCTAGGTCCTTGTTGAACGTTTCTAGCATCTTCTCAATCCTTGTCTCTAGGGTATTTATCTGTGATTCCATTTTGACTTCAAGATTTTGGATCATTTTCACTATCAATATTCGGAATTCTTTCTCAGGTAGATTCCCTATCTCTTCCTCTTTTATCTGGTTTGGTGGGCATTTCTCCTGCTCCTTTACCTGTTGGGTATTCCTCTGTCTCTTCATCTCGGTTATATTGCTGCGTTTGGAATGGCCTTTTTATATTCTGGTAATTTGTGGAGTTCTCTTTATTGTGGAGCTTCCTCACTGTGGGTGGGGTTGTATCAGTGGCTTGTCAAGGTTTCCTGGTTAGGGAGGCTTGTGTTGGAGGTCTGGTGGGTGGAGCTGGGTTTCTTCTCTCTGGAGTGCAGTGGAGTGACCAGTAATGGGTTATGAGACGTCTAAAGTTTTGGAGTAACTTTGGACTGCCTGTATATTGAAGCTCAGGGGTGTGTTCCTGTGTTGCTGGAGAATTTGTTTGATATGTCTTGCTCTGGAACTTGTTGGCCCTTGGGTGGAGCTTTGTTTCAGTGTAGGTTTGGAGGCATTTGATGAGCTCCTATTGCTTAATGTTCCCTGAATTCAGGAGTTCTCTGATGTTCTCAAGCTTTGGACTTAAGCCTCCTGCTTCTGGTTTTCGGTTTTATTTTTACGGTGGTCTCTAGACTTCTCCATCTATACAGCACCAATGATATAGCATCTAGGCTAAAGATGAAAGGTTTCTCCACATTGAGGGGCACCCAGAGGGGTTCACTGGGTTACATGGAGAAGAGAAGAGGGAGGGGGTAGTTAGAGGTGACTGGAATGAGATGCGGTGAGATCAAATGAGGAGAGAGCAAGCTAGTCAATAGTCACTTCCTTATGTGCGCTCCATCATCTGGACCTCTCAGAGGTATTCACGGAGTTATACAGGTAAGAGGAGAGAGAGGAAGTAGACAGAGGTGGCCAGGAGGGTAAGAGAGAGGAATGAAAAGGAGAGAGACAGGTCCAGCCAGTAATCAGTTCCTTAGGTGCTCTCCACCATCTAGAACACACAGAGAATCACAGAGTTGGATATAGAAGAGATGGGGGGAGTGGGGGGAGAGACAGAGGCCACCTGGTGGAGAAAAAGGACAGTCCAAAAGGAGGAGAGAGTGGTCAAGCCAGTAATCTCGCTGTCAGGTAAGATTGGGTTATGAAATGTACAAGATTGACAACAAAAACCGAAAAGCAAAGATTAAAAACCTAGAGTAGAGGTTAGATTTTCAAAAATACAGTGTTAAAGAGACGAAGCAGAAGGAAGAAAGAAAAAAAGAAAAAAGATAAAAAAAATAATAATATTAAGAAAAAAAATAAGGAAAAAAAATAAGAAAAAAAGAAAAAAAAATAAGAAAAAAAAATATATAAGAAGAAAAAAAAAAAAACCAAACCCCAAGATTAAAAAAGAAATACCAACAACCACGCGAAGACTATATATGGTGTTTGCTTTAAAAAAGTAGAGTCTTTTTTTTTTTTTTTGAAAAGTAATAGTTATAGAAATATAAAGTAGAGAAATAGAAGACTTAACAGTTAAAAGAAAAGTTTGAGAAAAAAAAAGCAAAAAAAAAAAAAAGGAATGATTGTAAAAATTGTGAAGATATATCTGGCCCTTCTCTGATGTTGTGGGCCGTGTTGGTCACTTCCAAGGCATTTCCCTCTGTTTAACTTCTGTTTGCTGGTCTCTTCAGGGTCTGAATTCCGTCCTGACACATGGGGGCGGTGGTGGAAACTTTTTTTTTTTTTTTTTTTTTAGGCTCACTAGTTCAGTCGCGCTGTGGGGAGGGGGGGATGCTGCAAACAAATAGCACTGTCGTGGGCACACAGCGTCTCAACCCCGCTGGACCTGTCTCCCCCCACGACGCACAAACCGCTCCGGCTCCACGGAGCTCAGCCGGGAACCATCCGAGGCCAGCCCCAGGCTTTGCGCACCTCCCCAGTCCAAGCTGCTCGGTTTTGGCGCCCAGGTAACCCTCAGAGGCACAAACTTGTTTGGGACTGCGCTCTGCGCCCCTCCCGGGTCTGAGCAGCTCGGGAGCTTGGCGAGCGCGGTCGCCGGGACTTGTCCCCTTCTCTGTTTCTACTGCTCAGTTTTCTGGGTGTACTGCTGGCGCTCCTTGTGAGGCGGATGGTGACTGTCCTGCATCCCCTGAAGTCTCAGCAAAGAAGCCTGCCTGCCGCTTTTTAGGTAGTCTCTCCGGGGCTGCGATTGCCCCTTTCCAGCCCTTACAGCTCTGGCTGCCTGTCCCTGGCGGGGGATGGTCTGCAGCCGGCTATTTCCGTTCAGTCCTTTGTTCTGTGCGTGGTCCTGGCGGGGTCTTATGTTCCAGCTTTTCGCGTGGCAGCTATCCCCCAGTCTGGTTTGCTAGCCCAAGTTCGATCGCTCTGGTTACGCGTGGGGCGTTTCTGCCCACTTCTTACCAAGCACGGCAGCCCGCGTCTCCCGCGCTTCCCTGCCCTGCCCCCACTTGCTAGCAGCGGTTGCAGGCGTCTGCGCGGCTTTTCCGCTGGGGGAGTTACTGTTGGGCTTGTAATCTGTTGGTTTTAATTATTTATTCGTTTTTCCTTCCTGTTATGTTGCCCTCTGTGTTTCCAAGGCTCGCCCCAGACTCGGCAGGTAGAGTGTTTCCTTGTGTTTGGAAACCTCTCTTCTTAGAATTCCCTTCCCGGGACGGGCTTCCCTTCCCGGGACGGAGCTCCCTCCCCACCTCCTTTGTCTCTTTTCTCGTCTTTAAAATTTTTTCCTACCTGTTTTTGAAGACAATGATCTGCTTTTCTGGTTGCCTGATGTCCTCTGCCTGCATTCAGAGGTTGTTTTGTGGAGTTTGCTCCGCGTTGAAATGATCTTCCGAGGAATTTGTGAGGGAGAAAGTGGTCTTCCCTTCTTATTCCTCTGCCATCTTAGGACCGCCCCCCTATTTCCATTCTTATCTATTAGCCTCAAAGCCATAATACCCATCACAAATAAAACACATCAAAACCAAACAGAAAATCTGAGATGGAAAGCCAAAACAAAAAAAGCAAAAATAAAGTATAGGACACCAGCTGAGTATTCAAGTTTACTGTTTTAAACAGTAAGGGAAATGGCTGTGTATGGTGTAAAGTCTGTGCTACTGCTGCTGCTGCTGCTGCTGCTAAGCCGCTCCAGTCATGTCCGACTCTGTGAGACCCCAGAGACGGCAGCCCACCAGGCTCCCCCATCCCTGGGATTTTCCAGGCAAGACACTGAAGTGGGTTGCCATTTCCTTCTCCAATGCATGATAGTGAAAAGTGAAAATAAAGTCGCTCAGTTGTGTCCGACTCCTAGCGACCCCATGGACTGCAGCCCACCATCCATGGGATTTCCCAGGCTAGAGTACTGGAGTGGGGTGCCATTGCTTTCTCCAAAGTCTGTGCTTTGGTGGACTAAATAGAAAATTATTCAGGAACAGCTGAGTTTAGGACTTTATTGAATTGAAAAAGTCTTGGATTTACTACAATTTTCAAACTATTTACTCCTGTAAAAGAAAAGCTGTTTTCACATGGAAGATTAGGAGAGGTTCCCAGGGAAAAGTCATGTCAACCGCAGAAAGTTTTTGATAAATAATTGGCTCTTCTCTCCTGTCATCAGTCATCACTATGTCCACAGATTTACAACAAAAATATCATTGCAGGCCACAGAAAGAAAACCTGGCTATGGTGACCCACTAATTCTCTAGGATTATGACTTCTCAGGGTATTTTTTAGAACTTATTTTTCATTGGAGGATAACTGCTCTACAATGTTGTGTTGGTTTCTGCCATCCATCAACAGGAATCAGCCAGAAGTACACATATGCCCCCTTCTTCTGGAATCTCCCTCCCACCTTATCCCACCCTTCCAGGCTGTCACACAACACTTGATTTGACTCCCTGAGCCATACAGCAAATTCCCACCGGCTATCAGTTTTACATGTGGTAATGTATATGGTTCAGTGCATGTGACTCTCTCAATCATCCCACTTTCTTCTTGCCCACTGTATCCACAAGTCTGTTCTCTATGTCTGCGATGCAGATATTGTCACGGTATTTGAGGCTGTTTCCTCCACAGGCTGGAAAGTCACAGTGAGAGAGTGAGACACCATACAGGTCAGATTAGGGAAGCACACCTGAGTTAAATCAATTTAGAAAACCATAAGACCAATGATGAAAAACTCTGACCAACAGGATATTAAAAACAGAAGCTAAGGATAATAAATTGGGAAGTGCTACTAATGCAGTCAAGAGCAAAACCAAGAGGATAAATGAGAGGATTTCAAGAGCCAAGGAATTTTTACTTCCTTTTTCTAATCCCAAGATTGGAACAGAAGGTCTATTTGCAAATGGACAATGCCCATACATTTCAAAATAACTACCTTTGACCCATTTTGTATACCTAGAAAAGCATCAAGTTATGTTTTCTTTTTAATGACATTCTTAGAAAAACTGGAAACATCGAGATTTGTTGTTTTGTATTAAATTCTGTTTAAAATAAACCTTAAGCAGTTTGCTATTGTATAGTAATTTAGGTAGTTTCCTTATTTCACTATTTTCCTTTCATTAGTTGAATTTCTGTAATCTCAGGATTTTCTTTTTCTTCCTAATAAATATACTTCTAATCATTAACTGGCTATGTAATTTCTTAAAAAAAAATCACAGAAATCTGTGATACCTAAATATGATAGTGTTCAAAATCCCCTGTATGTATATGTATAGCTGATGTATCAGTGTAGAGCTGATACACTTTCCTATACAGTAGAAACTAACACAATGTTGTAAGGTACTATACTCCAATAAACATAAAAAAAAGAAAAAAAAAAAAACTAGGTATAAGAAATAGAAGTTAGGAGATTAATTCAAATACTATTCAATAGATAAAGTTCACAGATCTTGGCAGATGACAGCACTCTTATGGCAGAATGCAAAGAGGAACTGAAGAGGCTCTTGGTGAAAGTGAAAGAGGAGAGTAAAAAAGCTGGCTTAAAACTCAACATTCAAAAAACTAAGATCATGGCATCTGGTCAAACCACTTCATAGCAAATAGATGGGCAACAATGGAAATAGTGACAGACTTTATATTCTTGGGCTTCAAAATCACCATGGATGGTGATTGTAGCCATGAAATTAAAACGTGCTTGCTCCCTGAAAGAAAAGCTATGACAAGCCTATACAGTGTGCTAAAAAGCAGAGACATCACTTTGCCAACAAAGGCCCATCTAGTCAAAGTTATGGTTTTTCAAGTAGCCGTGTACAGATGTGAGAGTTGGACCATAAAGAAGGCAGAGTGACAAAAATTTGATGCTTTCAAACTGTGATGTTAGGGAAGACTCTTGAGAGTCCTTTAGACTGCAAAAAAGGTCAAACCAGTCAATCCTAAAGGAAATCAATCCTGAATATTCATTGGAAGGTCTTATGCTAAAGCTGAATCTCCAATACTTTAGCCATCTGATGTGAAGAGCCAACTCAGAAAAGACCATGATGCTGGGAAAGATTGAAGGCAGGAGGAAAAGGGGATTACAGAGAATGAGATGGTTGGATGGCATCACCAACTCAATAAACAAGAGTTTGAGCATGCTCTGGGAGATGGTAAAGGACAGGGAAGCCTGGTGAAGTGCATTACATGGGTCAAGGAGTCGGACATGAATGAGTGACTGAACAATGACAAAGTGTAAAAAAGGAAAGTAAGGAGTTACCGAGAACTTCTGGGCTTCCCAGGTGGCACTAGTGGTAAAGAACCCTCTTGAAAATGCGAGTTCAATCCTTGGGTCAGAAAGATCCCCTGGAGGAGGGAATGGCATCTGATTCCAGTATTCTTGATTGGAGAATCCAAGCTCTTTCAAATTCTAAAAGATGATGTTAAAGTGCTTCACTCAGTACGCCAGCAAATTTGAAAAACTCAGCAAGGGCCACAGGACTGGAAAAAGTCAGCTTTCATTACAATCCCAAAGAAGGGCAATGCCAAAGAATGTACAAACTACTGCAAATTTGAACTCATCTCAAAAGCTAGCAAAGAAATGTTCAAAATTCTCCTAGCCAGACTTAAAAGGTACATGAACCATGAACTTCCAGATGTTCAAGATGGATTTAGAAAAGGCAGAGAACCACAGATCAATCTGCCAACATCTGCTGGATCATGGAAAAAGGAAGAAAATTCCAGAAAAGCATCTACTTCTGCTTTATTGACTACACCAAAGCCCTTGACTATGTAGATCACAACAAACTGTAGAAAATTCTTCAAGATGGGAATACCAGACCACCCTACCTGCTTCCTGAGAAATCTGTATGCAGGTCAAGAAACAACAGTTAGAACTGGACATGGAAAAACAGACTGGTTCCAAATTGGGAAAGGAGTACATCAAGGCTGTATGTATATTGTCACCCTGATTATTTAACTTATATGCAGAGTACATCATGAGAAATGCTGGGCTGGATGAAGCACAAGCTGGAATCAACATTGCTGGGAGAAATATCAATAACCTCAGATACGCAAATGACACCACCATTATGGCAGAAAGTGAAGAGGAACTAAAAAGCCTCTTGATGAAAGTGAAAGAGGAGAGTGAAAAAGTTGGCTTAAAATTCAACATTCATAAAACTAAGATCATGGCATCCAGTCCCATCACTTCATGGAAAATAGATGGGGAAACAATGGAAACAGTGAGAGACTGTTCTCTTGGGCTCCAAAATCACTGCAGATGATAGCTGCAGCCATAAAATTTAAAAAAGTGCTTGATCCTTTGAAGAGAAGCTATGACCAACCTAGACAGCATATTAAAAACCAGAGAAATCACTTACTCAAAAAAAGGTCTGTCTAGTCAAAGGTATGGTTTTTCCAGTAGTCATGTATGAATGTGAGAGTTGCACCATAAAGAAAGCTGAGTCCTGAAGAATTGATGGTTTTGAACTGTGATGTTGGAGAAGACTCCTGAGAGTCCTTTGTACTGCAAGGAGATCAATCCAGTCAATCCTCAAGGAAATCAGTCCTCAATATTCAGTGGAAGGACTGATGCCGAAGCTAAAGCTCCAATACTTTGGTCATCTGATGGGAAGAACTGACTCATTTGAGAAGACCCCGATGCTGGGAAAGATTGAAGGCAGGAGGAGAAGGGGATGACAGAGGATGAGATGGTTGGAAAGCATCACCAACTCGATGGACATGAGTCTGAGCAAGCTCCAGGAGTTGGTGATGGACAAGGAGGCCTGGTGTGCTGCAGTCTATGGGGTGCAAAGAGTTGAATACAACTGTGCAACTGAACTGAACTGAAGGACAGAGAAGCCTGGCAGGCTACAATCCATAGGTCACATAGAGTTGGACAGGACTGAAGTGATTTAGCACACGTGCACAGAGAACTTCTAGGTTTAGATGTAGAACAATCTAACATACACACTATTAGCATTTCCAGCACTGTTACATTTATTATTTGTTTTGATTTGATAAGTAGACTGCAATGTAAAGAAAGCAACTATATTTCTTTTAAAAAAATCCATGGGTATTAATTCTGTTTTTATTGTTTGGACTCTATAGTACTTGGTCTTTTTAAAATTTCACATTCTGCTATGAAAGTGTGGTTTAAACAAAAACTATGTAGAAATATTCCTGTGTATTTTTATAATCTACCTTACATGGACTTTAATTCAAGGAGGGTCATGATTTGTTAAAGACCAGACCACCAACATTGTGCTACATCATCAGGGACACATAACTGTGAACCTGGGAATTGTTGTGTATCTTTAAAAATTATTTTAGAGTGAGTTCTAAGATATTAACACTGTTTCTCCCTTTCTGTTCTCACTTCTGAACAGATTCTGGTGATCTTAAATTTCATACCAGCTGCAAATGTGGGATGTTTTGGAAGCTCAAAGATTAGACAATTCCTGTCCATTTTCAGCTTACAGTCTATAATAAAGACAGTCATTCTTGGCCAAAAGAAGAGCACAATTAAAGGTACAAGTTGTGAAAAACTTGGGAGTGAGCAGAATAAAGCATTATATAAGACTGGAATAAAGCATATGTGGTTGAGGGAAGCAGAAGAATAGAAACACATCAGAACTGTACTATGTGATCATTCTACTCATATAGTGAAATTATTTTTAAGAATTCTAAATTCCTATGGAATCTATGGGTACCTGAGATTCCCAGGCACTAGGGTTAAAGAACCTGTCCGCCAATGCAGGAGATGTAAGATGCAAGCTATAAGGTCCAAGTTCAATCCTTGGGTTGGGAAGATCCTCTGGAAGAGGCCATGGCAACATTCTTGCCTGGAGAATCCCTTGAACAGAGGAGCCTGGCAGGCTACAGTCCATAGGGGCACAAACAGTCGACATGAACACTATGCAGTTTTGCCATGTGACATGTCTTGTACATTATCTTGCCTTAATATTTATGTGTCCTACGGCTATGAAACATTCAGAAATTATTTGATAAAGGAATACTGCCTATGGCTTTCTAGATTACTTCTTTGATCATTCCATCCTAAGCAGGATTTTACTAAATACAAATGATTACATAATTATTTTGAAGAATTGAAAATTATTTTAAGAACTGAAAATCTCCTATGTTTATATTTAACTTTTTCCAGTAATTTTCTATGCACTTATTGAATCTTTCTACATGCCAGGCACTGAGCAAGGGACTTTCCATTCAAAACGAAGGGCCTACAACAATATTACAACATAGTTAGCACAATCCTGTTTCAGAGAAAAAAAAAAATCTATGCCCCAAAGAAATTAGGTAAGTTTCCTAGTGCCACATAAATATGCACAGATATTAAAAATCAAATTCTAAAAACTAAAGTACATACTGAAGTGTACACTCCTCCCCCCCTCAGACCACTTCCACTCTCTCAAATGTGTTTTATTCCATCACACTGCCTTTTGCTCTTAAAGAACTTGTATTTCTTGGAATTTAGATGATTTAAAGTACCTTACTTTTCTTGAAATGACATTAGCAATTAAAATGGTTTGGGCTTTGAGCACATTATTTAAGTATTAAAGCTTTGTATTCTTGTCACTGCTGTCATAAAGAAAGGTAATAGTTTATTTCTCTCTGAATCTTGAGTCCAAGCTTCCAAGCTATATTTGTATGGGAAACATGTGAAACATCCATACTCTTTCTTATAGTTGCTAATTAACCGGTTAATTCATTTGCAATTACTCAGAATTTTGTATCTGAGCTTTAAAGCAGACACAAAAAATCTTGCTTATTTTTGCAATTTGACCGATTATGCAAAATCAAAGTTAGCCTCTAATATGCACTAAAAACTTCTGATTTATTGATCAAAACCTTCTCTTTTGACCTTTATATACCACTTTTAGTTCTTTGGGATTTGTTTTATTCTAATTACGTTCTCTAGTTCTGAAATCCATGAAGTGGTATGCTGAAGATATTTTTAAAAATATTCGTTAGCTTCTTTGTACTTTCCTCCTCATATACCTTTTAAAAATTGACTTCAATGACCTATGCACATCAAAGGCATTCTGTCCCAGGGCTCTGCCAACACAATTCTAAATAATCCTTGAACTATGAGGGATAAAGGAGTATCTAAATCTGATTGGGATTTATACAAAATGTTTCATGACACTTTAGTTAGGAGTCAAAACTATGTTCAGTTCAGTTTCTCAGTCGTGTCTGGATCTGTGACCCCTTGGACTGCAGCACGCCAGGCTTCCCTGTCCATCACCAACTCCTAGAGCTTTCTCAAACTCATGTCCATCGAGTTGGTGATGTCATCCAACCATCTCATCCTCTGTCATCCCCTTTTCCTCCTGTCTTTAATCTTTCCTAGCATCAGGGTCTTTTCTAATGAGTAAGTTCTTCCTATTAGATGGCTAAAGTATTGGAGCTTCAACTTCAGCATCAGTCCTTCCAGTGAATATTCAGGGCTGATTTTCTTGAGGATTGACTGGTTTGATCTCCTTGCATTCCAAGGGACTCTCAGGAGTCTTCTCCAACATCACAGTTCAAAAGCATCAATCCTTCAGCACTCAGCTTTCTTTATGGTCCAACTCTCACATCCATACATGACTACTGGAAAAAACCATACCTTTGACTAGATGAAACTTTGTCAGCAAAGTAATGTACCTGCTTTTTAATATGCTGTCTAGTTTGGACATAGCTTTTCTTCCAAGGAGCAAGCATCTTTATTTTCATGGCTACAGCTAACATCTGCAGTGATTTTGGAGCCCCCCAAATAAAGTCTGTCACTGTTTCCATTGTTTCCCCATCTATTTATCATGAAGCAATGGAAGTGGATGCCATGATCTGAGTTTTTTAAATGTTGAGTTTTAAGCCAACTTTTTCACTGTCCTCTTTCACTTTCATCAAGAGGCTCTTCAGTTCCTTTTTACTTTCTGCAATAAGGGTTGTATCATCTCCATATCTGAGGTTATTGATATTTTTCCTTTACTCTTGATCTCTTTGCAGTCCAAGGGACTCTCTGATGCTTTTGAACTGTGGTGTTTGAAAAGACTCTTGAGAGTCCCTTGGACTTCAAAGAGATCAAACCAGATAGTTTTCATTTACTCTTGAACATAAAAGAAAACATGTGGAATTAATTTCAAAACAATGAATATAAGAATTCATACTTATGAAAATTTATATTAAGTAAATCTATTTCAAGCTATATCAACTGATATTTATTGATATCAATTATATATTTCAGACATACTATATATAATATACATGGGTATATTTGCATTTCATATATATGTATCACAAATGCATATAAGATTTATTTAATACATTATCACATTGTAATATTTAGCATATATTCTTTATTTATATGCTATTTATTTAAATAACACATTGTTAATTATAGTTAAACTTCTCAAAAGCTTTCTATTTGCATACCTATCCATGTTTAACTAATCTGCAATAAGGATATTGGTATAACACTATAAAGGCAAGTCAACTCTGAGATTCCCTGAATGCTTAAAGGCAGTGAAATATAAAGAATAAATGGAATATGAATAAACAATATCATCATTTAAGTCTCTGCTGAAAATCAGGTAAGACTCAAGGGGATAGCTTTCTTGTCAGCAGTCTTCATGAATACTTATCACAAAATGTACTTACATTTCCAATCCTGGAGCTGACAGAAGCTTACTAAAACACATGTACACTTGTGGCTGATTCATGTCAATGTATGGGAAAACCACCACAATATTATAAAGTAATTAATCTCCAATTAAAATAAATAAATTAAGTTAAAAAATGTATTTATTTTAAATCTCAGTAAAACACTAAACTCTTTAACTCCTCAGTTCAGTTCAGTTCAGTTCAGTCACTCAGTTGTGTCAGACTCTTTGAGATCCTATGAATAGCAGCACACCAGTTCACCCTGTCTATCACCAACTCCCAGAGTTCACCCAAACTCAATCCATTGAGTAGGTGATGCCATCCAGCCATCTCATCCTCTATCGTCCCCTTCTCCTCCTGCTTCCAATCCCTCCCAGTATCAGAGTCTTTTCCAATGAGTCAATTATTTGCATAAGGTGGCCAAAGTACTGGAGTTTCAGCTTTAGCATCAGTCCTCCCAATGAACACCCAGGACTGATCTCCTTTAGAATGGACTGGTTGGATCTCCTTGCAGTCCAAGGGCCTCTCAAGAGTCTTCTCCAACACCACAGTTCAAAAGCATCAATTTTTCGGTGCTCAGCCTTCTTCACAGTCCAACTTTCACATCCATACATGACCACTGGAAAAACCATAGCCTTGACAAGACGGACCTTTGTTTGCAGAGTAATGTCTCTGTTTTTTAATATGCTATCTAGATTGGTCATAACTTTCCTTCTAAGGAGTAAGCATTTTTCAATTTCATGACTGCAATCACCATCTGCAGTGATTTTGGAGCCCCCCAAAATAAAGTCTGACACTGTTTCCACTGTTTCCCCATCTATTTCCCATGAAGTGATGGGACCAGATGCCCTGATCTTCGTTTTCTGAATGTTGAGCTTTAAACCAACTTTTTCAGTCTCCTCTTTCACATTCATCAAGAGGCTTTTTAGTTCCTCTTCACTTTCTGCCATAAGAGTGGTGTCATCTGCATATCTGAGGTTACTGATATTTCTCCCAGAAATCTTGATTCCAGCTTGTGCTTCTTCCAGCCCATTGTTTCTCATGATGTACTCTGCATATAAGTTAAATAAGCAGGGTGACAATATACAGCCTTGATGTACTCCTTTTCCTGTTTGGAACCAGTCTATTGTTCCATGTCCATAGGTAAATTGGAATATATGCTATTAATACCATCAGAGTTTAAATATAACATTATTGTGAGTCATTTTGTCACTTCACATGTAAATTTATACATATAATTTCAATATTCTTAATGACATATTACTGTCATATGAAAAAACTTGAAAGGTTTTTTATCCTTTATGATTCATTTATTGTTATTTTTATTTGTGCTAAATTTTAATTAATTCACATTGCTGATTCTTAGGAACCTAATCATTACATGAAGTCTATCGTGAACTGTTCATTTTAAACAACTTGATATTTTCAGATAGTCTTGTAACTCTAAAATTTCTAAAACCTTGCTATGTCTTGTGATAGCAAAAATAATGAAATAAACACTTTTGTTATCATTATTAGTGATCTTCATCACAACGATTTTGCAGTACTTTTTTTTTTCCTATATAATTTCCATACTCAGGAAAGTATTTGAGTGTCTCAGAATTTTATGAAGTTATATTATTTTCACTCTTTTCCACATTTAGTTTTGATTTAGAATCCAAGAGAACCAAAAGTTAACTCACACGTCAAAGTTCTCTTGGCTCAAATGGCTAATTTTCTTAAGCATATAATTTGACAAAATTGCTTTCTACAAAAAATTCTTTGGACACTGAACCTTGCAATATATATGGTACCATGCTGAGAATACTGATCTCTTCCTGATACTGAAGATGTGACAATGTTGTACAGGTCAAAAACTATTTTCACTTTAGAATGTCTATTTCTTAAGTTAGTATTACTTAGGTTTCATTGAATTTTTTAAAGCAGTGCAGAATCTTCTTTTTCTCAACATGTACAAAGCATAAGAATCTCACTTGGAACATTTGCTTCCAAAAGAACATGTTTGAATATTCTTCTTTTAATGAATACAGAATATACCCAGGGACGTTTAATAATCTTGATATTATTATGACTCCATTGTTTGGAGATACCAGGAGATCATGATTTTATAAATAAAGTTCTCATCACAAGAACAAAAAATTGCAAGTACATGGGGTGGTGAACATTACTAAAGTCTTGAGTTACTGATTCTGCCTTCTTTGTTTCTCAGTAAGTTTTGAAAATCAGGTGTTCTTAAACCTACCCACTAGTGCTTAAAATGTGAAAGTCTGGCATAGTGCTACAAAGGTACACTTATGTTCTGTGTATATATATATATTCATCAGACTGCCTTGGTTTAATTTGCCACTGTGATCTGGAGTTGGTGATGGACAGGAAGTCCTGACTGCTGCAGTCCATGGGGTCGCAAAGAGTTGGACACGACTGAGTGACTGAACTGAACTGAACTGAACTGTGACCTGGAGCTGAGGAGCAGAGGTTATAACAGGAGGTATAGAGAGGAAATAGGAAAAAGGATATTTTTTTTTCTCTTTCCACTATGACTTCATCTATTTAAAGCAGAAATTATAGTGTGTATCTTAATCACAATTTCAGTTCTACTTGTTTGCATTTCATTGCTGCCTATTTTAAATCCCAAATTACAAAAAAGGTAGATTTGTTTAATAAACTTAATCCATTTCAGGAAATTATCTATTTCTTGGTTCCAGTGCTTCTACAAAGTGGGAGAAATTGACCCAACTTACAGTTGACTCAGTTCAGTTCACTCAGTTGTGTCCAACTCTTTGAGACCCCATGGACTGTAGCACGCCAGGCTTCCCTGTCCATCACCGAATCCTGGAGCTTACTCAAACTCATGTCCATCCCGTTGGGGATACCATCCAGCCATCGCGTCCTGTGTCATCCCCTTCTCCTCATACCTTCAATATTTCCCAGTATGAGGATCTTTTCCAATGAGTCAGTTCTTCACATTGGGTGGCCAAAGTATTGGAGTTTCAGCTTCAGCAGCAGTCGTTCCAATGAATATTCAGGATTGATTTCCTTTAGAATTGGCTGGCTGGATATCCTTGCAGTCCAAGGGATTCTCAAGACCACAGTTTAAAAGCATCAATTCTTCAGCACTCAGCCTTCTTCATAGTCCAACTCTCACATCCATACATGACTACTGGAAAAACCATAGGTTTGACTAGATGGACCTTTGGTGGTAAAGTAATGTCTCTGATTTTTTAATATGCTGTCTAGGTTGGTCATAGATTTTCTTCCAAGGAATAAGAGTCTTTTAATTTTATGGCTGTAGTCACCATCTGCAGTGATTTTGGAGCCCCCCAAAATAAAGTCTGTCACTGTTTCCATTGCTTCCCCATCTATTTGCCATGAAATGATGGGACCAGATGCCATGATCTTAGGTTTTGAATGTTGAGTTTTAAGCCAACTTTTTCACTCTCCTCTTTCAGTTTCATCAAGAGGGCTCTTTAGTTCTTCTTCACTTTCTGCCATAAGGGTGGTATCATTTGTATATCTGAGGTTATTGATATTTCTCCCAGCAACCTTGATTTCAGTTTCTGCTTCATCCAGCCTGGCATTTTGCATGATGTACTCTGCATATAAGTTAAAGAAGCAGAGTGACAATATAAAGCCTTGATGTACTCTTTTCTTGATTTGGAACAAGTCTGTTGTTCCATGTCTAGTTCTAACTGTTGCTTCTTGACCTGCATATAGATTTCTCAGGAGGCAAGTCAGGTGGTCTCGTGTTGCCATCTCTTTAAGAATTTTCCACATTTTATTGTGATCCACACAGTCAATGGCTTTGGGTTAGTCAATAAAGCAAAAGTAGATCTTTCTCTGGAACTCTCTCACTTTTTTAATGATCCATCGTATGTTAACAGTTGACCAGTGACTATAAGAGGGTAACACCCTATTGGTGTTATTTCTTATCATTAGTCTGGTTCAAATGCACTAAAGCAATTCTCTTTATGACTTAAATATTCCAATGATTATTTAAGAAACCAACCTTTTCCACCAAGAAATATACAGGGAATCACTCCTTGTTTAAAAAGCAGCTGAAAATATGAGAACCTTATGCTGTGATGGACAGAACTGGGCTACTTTATCTTAGTAATGGCATTCTTACTTTAGGGCTTCCTCGATGGCTCAGTGGTAAAGAATTTGCCTGCAGTGCAGAAGACCTGGGTTCAAGCCCTGGGTCAGGAAGATCCCCTGGAGAGGGAATGGCCACCCACTCCAGTATTTTTCCCTGGAGAACTCCATGGAGACAGTATACTGACAGGCAATGGTCCGTGGTGTCACAAAGAGTTGGACATGACCGAGTGACTAACACAACACATCCTTCTTTTATCTTGCCAATTTCCCACTGATAGCAATCTAAAACATAGCAAGTTTTGAAATATTTCTATATCTGTATTTCTTAAATAAAATGTACTAAACAGAAGTGGCACCCTTTTGATCCCTTTTGATAACCAAGGCTATCATTTTGACATGATCATTTTACAATGAAAAATTGTATTTGCCTATTTCCATCCTTGTAGTTGTCATCTCTGATGTTTACAAAACATCCTATTTAAATTTGTTTGGTGTGTTTTCTTCCTTACAAGAAATCAATTATTCATGGTTTATAAGTAAAAAGTAAATTCTGATTACTTACACTCCTCCTCAGAGTCAAGTGTTTAGTTTCTGATACTGAATTTTAAGCAAGTTTTTTGTTTTTGTTCAATAAGTAAGTCATATCCCACTATCTGCTACCCCATGGACTGCAGGACATCAGGCTTCCCTGTCCTTCACTATCATCAGGAGTTTACCCAAATCATGGCCATTGAATGGGTGATGCTCTAACCATCTCATCCTCTGTTGCCCCCTTTTCCTTTGCCTTTAAATTTTCCCAGCATCAGGGTCCTTTCCAATGACTTGGCTCTTCATATCAGGTGGCCAAAGTATTGGAACTTCAACTTTAGTATCAGTCCTTCCAATATATTCAAGGTTGATTTCTTTAGGATTGACTGGCTTCATGTCCTTTAAGTCCAGGCATTTTCAAGAGTCTTCTCCAGCACCACAGTTCAAAAGCATCAGTTCTTCAGTGCTCAGCCTTCTTCATGGTCCAATTCTCACATCCTAACATAGCTACCAGAAAAAAGAAAAAAAACAAAAAACAAAACATAGCTTTGACTACTTGGGCCGTTTTCAGCAAAGTGATGTCTTTTTTTTTTGTAATATGTTGTCTAGGTTTGTCATAGCGTAAGCAAGTTTAGAGCCTGTATTTCCTCACTTCATTAGCCATATCTTAAAATGGTATTGGAAATGGCTGTTGTTTCTGCAAAAAAAAGGAAAATACTAGAAAATATGAGAAGCTTCTGTTGCACTGGACCACGCTAGGCTACTTTCTTTTGCTGGTGGCATCCTTAGCTTCTCCACAGAAGACTAAGTCAAATCCAGTTTGATAACTCCTCTGAATCATGGTGGTGGTTTAGTCACTAAGTCATGTCTGACTCTTATAATCCCATGGACTATAGCCTGCCAGGCTCCTCTGTTCATGGCATTCTCCAGGCAAAAATATGCAGTAGGTTGCCATTTTTTCTCTAGGGGATCTTCCCAACTCAGGAGTTGAACCCCAGTCTCCTGCATTGCAGGTAGTTTCTTTACCAACTGAGCTACAAGGAAAGCCCAAACTTGTTTGTACTTTTTATATTTATACATTTTTCAACAAAAAGTAGTGAATAGGAAAATAAAGTGGTCATCCTTAAATAGATCGCTCTTGGCATAGATCTCCCTTGAATTCGAATCTGAAAATTACTTGTGAAATCATGAGTGAACTTTAGAAAAAGTAGAATTCTTGAAGTCTCTGAATTGACATGTTAAAATCAAGCACTCAGTGGCAGTTGCCAAGGCTTTACTCAGAGAAAAGTGACTCAGTTTGAAGTACTTTGAGTTCAAATAAGAGATGCGCTAAGATTTCAGATATGGCACTTTACTCTGAAAAAGTTGCAGCAGATTTAATCTGAAAATCAGTTCAACTACTTGTGAGTATTATCTACAGTGATGTATCATGGATGGTTTCAGATTTTATGTTGAATATTATGTATGATGATTACATGTTGTGTTAGATAAGATAAAATGCAGAGCTTACAGTTTCTAAAATATTTGAATGATTTGTGCTGCATCTGAAAATTTATCAGAAACAGCCAAATAATGAAAATGCTAATATTCTATAGTATATGTATATCTATAGAAAACTGTATTACATTTTTCCTGCTTTTCAAATTAAGGTTCATTATCAATCTATAGATTTTTTTTAAAAGAAACTCTATTTATGTAACTTTCCTCTTTTTATGAGGTTTTTCTGCTCCTCTCTTAAAAGGAAGAGACTGTCACATTTTACAAGCAGCTGCTATATTCTTAAGAAGCTGAACATGCCTTGCAGAATATTGCCTAAAATTTAATTACTGTTTATGTCAGTTTGGTTTTCATCAATTTTTTAGCAGAATGAAACAGACTGATATGAATTCATTCACTGATCTTATACATGTCAAAAAATTATTTTTTTCTACATTAGGTTTCAAATGCTTATCTCTATGCATTTACTTAAAATGAAGGAAAATACAAACTGAGACCCTTAGGAATTTCAGAAATCAGTTAACCAACCACTGTTCATTGAAGCTGAATTTTTATTCAGAATATAATTGCGAACACATTGCTGAAAGAAATACATAATCATTAAGATATTCATTGTTAGTAATAGGATATATGCCATAAGGAAATTTATATTGAGTGGCATATTCAGTTCAGTTCAGTTCAGCCGCTCAGTCGTGTCCGACTCTTTGCGACCCCAGAATCGCAGCACGCCAGGACTCCCTGTCCATCACCAACTCCCGGAGTTCACTCAGATTCACTTCCATTGAGTCAGTGATGCCATCCAGCCATCTCATCCTCTGCAGTTCCCTTCTCCTCCTGCCCCTGATCCCTCCCAGCATCAGAGTCTTTTCCAATGAGTCAACTCTTCGCATGAGGTGACCAAAGTACTGGAGTTTCAGCTTTAGCATCACTCCTTCCAAATAAATCCCAGGGCTGATCTCCTTCAGAATGGACTGGTTGGATCTCCATGCAGTCCAAGTGACTCTCAAGAGTCTTCTCCAACACCACAGTTTAAAAGCATCAATTCTTTGGTGCTCAGATTTCTTCACAGTCCAACTCTCACATCTATACATCACTACTGGAAAAACCATAGCCTTGACTAGACAGACCTTTGTTGGCAGAGTAATGTCTCTGCTTTTGAATATGCTATCTAGGTTGGTCATAACTTTTCTTCCAAGGAGTAAGCATCTTTTAATTTCATGGCTGCAGTCACCATCTGCAGTGATTTTGTAGCCTAAAAAAATAAAATCTGACACTGTTTCCACTGTTTCCCCATCTATTTCCCATGAAGTAATGGGACCGGATGCCATGATCTTAGTATTTTGAATGTTGAGTTTTAAGCCAACTTTTTCACTCTCCTCTTTCACTTTCATCAAAAGGCTTTTTAGTTCCTCTTTACTTTCTGCCATAAGAGTGGTGTCATCTGCATATCTGAGGTTATTGATATTTCTTCCAGCAATCTTGATTCCAGCTTGTGTTTCTTCCAGTCCAGCGTTTCTCATGATGTACTCTGCATATAAGTTAAATAAGCAGGGTGACAATATACAGCCTTGATGTACTCCTTTTCCTATTTGGAAATATTCTGTTGTTCCATGTCCAGTTCTAACTGTTGCTTTCTGACCTGCATACCTATTTCTCAAGAGGCAGGTCAGGTGGTCTGGTATTCCCATCTCTCTCAGAATCTTCCACAGTTTATTGTGATCCACACAGTCAAAGACTTTGGCATAGTCAATAAAGCAGAAATAAATGTTTTTTCTGGAACACTCTGATATACTATTTATAATATTTTAAGGCACCATATTTATTTAATGCAAAAATTTTAATCTATATTTTTACAAACTGTTGAAATCTAACATTTTTCAAAACCTTTGGGACATCTTAAATTACTCAAGCTCTAATATTTAAAAAAATATATATTCTTTGGTCAACTGTGAATTATTATGTGCTGTAAACTATATGTGAATGCTGAATTTATTCTGCTGAAGAAGTCAGAAATATTCCTATTTTCATGGAGCTTATTTCTTATCATCAGTACATTTGACTCATGGTATAACACTGAATTTTAAATGAAAGGTATTAAATACAACATAGAAAATGTATGAATTATTCAGAAAACTTAAATGAAACATTTTTATCTTTAAAATAATAAAGCTAAAGAGTGTCAAATGCATACACTCTTTGGTAGGTGACATCCAGAAAAATCATTTTCTCTATGTGTCTTGTTTTCAGGGTTTCCCTTGTGACTCAGCTGGTAAAGAATCTACCTGCAATGCAGGAGGCCTAGGTGCGCTCTCTGGGTTGGGAAGATCCACTGGAGAAGGGAAAGGCTACCCGCTCCAGTATTCTGGCCTGAAGAATTCCATGGACTTTATAGTCCATGGGGTTGCAAAGAGTCAGACAGGACTGAGCGACTTTCACCTGTTATCAGGAATGCTACTAGCCAACTGAATAATCTCCATTACCGTAGCATCCTTCCTGTCTGGGTCTTACTCTAATATCTACTTAAGAAAATGTGTAGTCTATTTTTTCCCCCTCCCTTTTAAATTGCTTTCAGTCCCCTTAAAATGATTTAGAATAGTAATAGGCCGATCATTCCTTAATTATACTTGAGGATCTGCTTTACCATTACTCTTTTCTTTACGTTCTTAAAGTATTATCTTAATCATAATCATTATGGGTTAATACTGCCAGTGATGTATCAAGAGCCAGGAAAAAAAAAGAAAAAAAGAAAATACTAAGCTTTAAAAGAAGCATAATCATTAACATTAATCAATGATAGTCATATAAAATGAAAATATGAAACAGGATTATCATATAAATTGTTTATGTCATTTTCAAATAAATATGCAGATAATCAAATACTAGCAAATTAAGAGAAATTTATTTTAAAATTCCTTCCCCCCTTTATTTGTTTTGTTACTTTTGCTAAATTTAAAAAATATTTGTAAATATTCTTGACCAGTAATAGATCAGTTTTACATTTATAAGTTAAATAAGTTTTTATAGGTTCTTTGCTAGTTTTTGACTAGGGGAAGCCTACATGGTGGAGATGATATTAAGGAATGTTAAACAAAGAGGGTCAATTCAAGGACTTATTTTTGAGGAGACCATGGTTTAGTAGGGTAAAGAATGGATCAAGATTTAATGATGAAACTTTAACAAAAGAAAGGCATAATAGTTTTAGAAATATGGAATATGTTCTGTGCTAGGGTTAATTTTTTATGCTTGACATATTCTTTGATTAAAAATTGTGTTGTGAAAAAAAAAATTGTGTTGTGCCGAGATATTTTAAACCATTGGTTTCCTTAACGTTCTGTTAATGAGATTCATTTCTATGCAATATTGGAAACACCTCAGCAGAACTGGGGCACCTGCACCCCCCACCCCCCGCACCATCTGAGAAGGGAGTGCGGAAGACCTTGGTTAATGGACGTGCTCCATAGACATAACGGGTTGTGGCTTTTCTCACTGAAGTGAAATGCCCCCTTACAGTTTCCAGTTGATTGACAGTGGTGAGTATTGTAACTTCACTTTCCTCCTTTGGGACAGTAAGAGGAATCTTCTTGTATTCTCTGACATTGTAGGATATTAGGAATGCTAAAATTTGTATAGCATAGAGAAGAATGTAAGAGCTGAACTCTAATTTTCCTCTCCTTGTTGTAATATATGAATACGTTCAAGGGAATTCCATGACTCAGCCCTAACTGCCTTGCTTTTTTTGTGACTGCTTATTAAATTCAAGTCTTCTCAGATGAAATTTTGTGTTTTTGTCTTATAAAAACGCTTAAGGACTCTTCAGGATTTCAAAGGCAGGTAGGTCCAGGGACTGCCAAGTCATAGCACATCACAAATTACCTTAAGATGTCATGGCAAGTAAGTCTAACTATCCTCCCTAACAGGAAGCCATGAGACTGGCTACCCTCCATCTCGAGTAAAGCTTTTTTCTTCACAGGAAGTCAAGGAAACTCTCTGGAGATAATTAGGGAAGCAGTCAGCTTGTCAAAATGGCATCTCTTGTATCAGTGTCCTTGTGGCTCAGCTGGTTAAGAATCCCCCTGCGATGCTGAAGACCTGGGTTCGATCTCAGGGTGGGAAGATCCCCTGGAGAAGAGAAAGGCTATCTATTCCAGTATTCTGGCCTGGAAAATTGCAGGGACTGTATAGTCCATGGGATCTCAAAGAGTTGTACACAACTGAGCGAGTTTCAGAGAGAGAGAGAGATCAATGTTTGGTTTAGAAGGAGGCTTATTGTATCTAATGCTCCTTTCTATACAATATCAGAGCTTCCCTGATAGCTCAGTTGGCAAAGAATCCGCCTGCAATGCAGGAGACCCAGGATCAATTCGTGGGTCAGGAAGACCCCCTGGAGAAGGGCTAGGCCAACCTCTCCAGTATTTTTGGATTTCCCTTCTGGCTCAGCTGGTTAAGAATCCACCTGCAACCTAGGAGACCTGGGTTCGATCCTTGGGTTGGGAAGGTCCCCTGGAAAAAGGAAAGGCTACCCAGTCCAGTATTCTGGCCCGGAGAATACTGAATTCTCTCTGAAGATAACTCCATGGGGACTGTATAGTTCATGGGGTCACAAAGAGTCAGACACGACTGAGCAACTTTCAGTATCACTGCTCTGGAATTCCAGACATACCTAGGGGGCTTATATCATTTTATATATAAAATGATATAGTTTATTATTATTATTGCAGGTGGTTTTTTTTTTTTTTTTTTTTTTTTGCTGCACAGACTCAGCAGTTGCATCATGTGGGCTTTTTGGTTGTGGCATGGAAGATTAGTTGCCCCATGGCAGGCATGTGGGATCTTAGTTCCTTGACCAAGAATCAGACGGGCATCCCCTACAATGGAAGGCAGATTCTTGACCATTGGACCACTGGGGATGTCCCACATATTTTTTATTTTCTAAATATTTATTTTGAATTATAAATATTCACATGCTTATTTATCTGTAAGGAGTGTCATCTTTCTAGACAAGGTGTCTGGCACAGTATCTTTCTTTTAGTAATTGTTTGAATAACAAAAATCTAAAATTTTAGAAAATGGACTGAATCAAGATTCTAGTTCTAGAGGTTGAATTCCAGGTTTCTGCTTTTAATCAATAAAACATATATATGAAGTAAAATACCAAAATTGTTTTAGATTAAGGTCACAAAATCATAGAGCCAAACTTTTATGTCTGTCAATATTTTTACTTTTTACTAAAAGTTATTTAAAAATACCTTGTATATCTTGCTTTTATTATTTACAAATGCAGAGATTAGTGGAGCCAAATAATATGTGAAGATATTTAACAGATATGTTTCTGAATTTTTTTTATACTCACTGTCCTTGATTTACAAAGTCAATAGCAAATGGTGGCTTAGGGGATACACATAAGCATAGGACTAAAATGTCACAGATAATTTTTGATGAGACTTTTTCTAGGTCCATCATGAAATGTTCGTCTTGAGAGTTACCATTTTATGAAGAAGTCTGTTTTCTGGGGCCGGAGTGGTGCGGGGGAGATAAACTCAAAGTTGATAGCCAGGATGACTCAGACTACAAATGGTTCAGTTCAGTTCAGTTGCTCAGTCGTGCCCGACTCTTTGCGACCCCATGGATCGCAGCACGCCAGGCCTCCCTGTCCATCACCAACTCCCAGAGTTCACGCAGTCTCACGTCCATCGAGTCAGTGATGCCATCCAGCCACCTCATCCTCTGTCATCCCCTTCTCCTCCTGCCTCCAATCCCTCCCAGCATCAGAGTCTTTTCCAATGAGTCAACTCTTCGCATGAGGTGGCCAAAGTACTGGAGTTTCAGTTTTAGCATCATTCCTTCCAAAGAAATCCCAGGGCTGATCTCCTTCAGAATGGACTGGTTGGATCTCCTTGCAGTCCAAGGGACTCTCAAGAGTCTTCTCCAACACCACAGTTCCAAAAGCTTCTATTCCTGGCACAATCCATTCCAGATCCCTAATAGCAGGTGGAAGGCGTGGCACATTTTGTGTGTAGTCATGGCTGGGTGTTCTAGATGATTCCTGTCTGTAGTCTCCCTCTCTGGGGTCAAAACTCTTCTTAGAGAGAGATAAAGCCCCCTAGGTATGTCTGGAATTCCAGAGCAGTGGGATTGGGTTTCTTGCCAGTGTCAGCCTGGAAGAAGTTGTAGTTACTGTGAAATGGAAATAACATATTTAGGCAGAGAGTGATCTGAGATTTACCTACTTGCTTGGTTTTCCAAGCTCAGTCGGCTTTCACTCCACCTGCTGATTTTCCCTTCTCTTCTGGTTGAAGCAAAACCAAGGAAAAATCTCCTTTCTTCCCTCACCATTATTCTGTTTCTTTAACTTTTATCTTTGGGGCCCAGAAAGTGTTTCTAGATAGGTGGTAACAATATGTAAATGTGAATGGTTTTTGAATATGTTTGAGAGTGTGTTATTCCTTTAGTAAACCAGACTCAGGTTTAATTTATGAGAATTATAGTGTCCACATAGTCTTTTGCTCTGTCATTGAAACACAGGTGGTCAGCAAGAAATTATATTTTTTTGAATAAAGGCTCACATTATTTTTTAAAAATAATATATGAAATTAAAAGATGGCAAACAATATATGAAATTAAAAGATGGCATTTCCAAGCATTGGGTGTGTGACTGCAAAGTCCTAAGTTTGATTAAAATTTAATTATGATAAAAGTAATATCTCTATCCAATAACATTTTATAGCTTATATTACCATCTTGATCATCACAATCACTTTACCCATTCTTCCTTTGAGAGTGAATGGAACTGATTACACTGGCTATGATCTTTTCTTTGTCCATGCACACAAATAACTTTTATAGATTTTATTGTATACAGTTCCTGAAAAGTAGTTTTAAAATAACTACCTATTTGGTGTAAAGCTTCTGAAAAATTTCTAACTATGCTTATTTGATCCTCTTTCCAAAGAAGAGGGACTGAAGCTTCTAGAAACTTCTATCTTGCTCAAGATCACAGGTAAAAACAGAGAATCAATTCCTATGCAGGTTGATAAGAAGCCCTGGGTCCCGAGGAGGAGAAAGGGGTCTGGGGTTCTAAAGGAGCAGATAAGGGTCTGGAATTCTCAAGGAGGGGGAAAGGACTTTTTTTTTTTTTTTTTTCCTACATTCCTAGTGAGGGTTATACAACAACAATGGATCCTGCTGGAAGATAGTTTCTCCTTCTTGAAAACCTTCTGACTAATCCTGTTATCTTAAAATGTATATTATGGGAGTGGGTCTGGTAAAATCTTTCCATTGTTAAGTTCTAATCTTGTTATCTTAAAATGTAAATTGTGGGAGTGAGTCTGGTAAGATATTTACAACCTTGAGATATTCTTTTGATTTATTGTAACAACCAGTTAAAAAGCATACAGCTTCCTTGCTTAGACTAGTGAGGAGGGCACTCTCCATCCCCCTCCTAAAATCTATGTCAGGAGCTCTCTCTGTCCCTTTTTATGCTTTTGTAAAACTATTTTATACAAAAGGTCTTTAGTGATCAAGCCTGGACCCTGGTCCCAAAGCTAAATCTTCTTCTTCAGAGATTAAGAATTGACCATTCCCAGTAAGCTATCAAAACTAACACAGCAGAATTGAATCCAGGGCATCAGAACTTCCAAATCCACACTTCACTAAGTTTTTCTTTAATATGTGATTTCACACCCCAGACAAAACAACGGCTCTCTTTAACTTTGCAAACTTTTTTTTTTCTTTTTAGTAACTTGTATTTGTTACAGAAATATTATAAGAATTTAAGCCATTGGGTTAATCTTGAAATCATAAATGTTCAAAGGTCTTTTCCAGTAAAAAAACAACAAACAAACAAACAAAAACAAAGCAATGTACAGGTAGAAAAAAATCATCGTTCAGCAATTGCTCTGTATAAGAAAATAGGAAAAGGAGTAAGTAAAAGCTGTATATTGTCACCCTGCTTATTTAATTTATATGCAGAGTACATCATGAGAAACGCTGGACTGGAAGAAACACAAGCTGGAATCAAGATTGCTGGGAGAAATATCAATCACCTCAGATATGCAGATGACACCACCCTTATGGCAGAAAGTGAAGAGGAGCTAAAAAGCCTCTTGATGAAAGTGAAAGAGGAGAGCGAAAAATTTGGCTTAAAGCTCACCATTCAGAAAACGAAGATCATGGCATCTGGTGCCATCACTCCATGGGAAATAGATGGGGAAACAGTGGAAACAGTGTCAGACTTTATTTTTCTGGGCTCCAAAATCACTGCAGATGGTGACTGCAGCCATGAAATTAAAAGACGCTTACTCCTTGGAAGAAAAGTTATGACCAACCTAGATAGTATATTCAAAAGCAGAGACATTACTTTGCCAACTAAGGTCCATCTAGTCAAGGCTATGGTTTTTCCTGTGGTCATGTATGGATGTGAGATTTGGACTGTGAAGAAGGCTGAGCACCAAAAAAGTGATGCTTTTGAACTGTGGTGTTGGAGAAGAAAGACTCTTGAGAGTCCCTTGGACTGCAAGGAGATCCAACCAGTCCATTCTGAAGGAGATCAACCCTGGAATTTCTTTGGAAGGAATGATGCTAAAGCTGAAACTCCAGTACTTTGGCCACCTCATGAGAAGAGGTGACTCATTGGAAAAGACTCTGATGCTGGGAGGGATTGGGGGCAGGAGGAGAAGGGGACGACTGAGGATGAGATGGCAGGATGGCATCACTGACTCGATGGCCGTGAGTCTGAGTGAACTCCGGGAGATGGTAATGAACAGGGAGGCCTGGCGTGCTGGCATTCATGGGCTTGCAAAGAGTCAGACACGACTGAACTGAACTGAACTGAAGGAAAGGGTGGCCCTGGCTCTGGTCTGGTCTTTATGGAGACACAGGGCTTCTCTCCAGTTGTTCCCTCATGTCATTAGAAGAATGTAATTAAGAAGACCTGTAAACAGAGCTTTCTTTTCTTTTTTTTTTAGTTTTTATTTACTTAATTTTTTTGGCTATGCTGTGTGGCTTTTTGCATCTTAGCTCCTTGACCGGGGATCAAGCCCTAACTCCCTGCAGTGAAAGCGCAGAGTCCTAACAACTGGACCTTTGGGGAAGTCCCCAGAGCTCTTCTTTCAATATTCATGGAGCCTCCATAATGAGATGGAAAGCTTCTAATTCATATCCTCTGGAAAGATAAATCTCCATGTCCTTACGATGAGAACATGTTGAGTAAAGTGGAGGCCTTTGGTGGCATATATGTTTAAACACAATGGTCTGTTTACATAGGAAAGGCTGGCACTGATGTTATAGCTGAGGTTGTGAGCCTTGGGTGCAACCAGTCTCGCACTATATTATTCTTTAGAAGCTATAGTGATCTGAATGAGCTCCAACTTTGATCTCAGAGTAGGTTCCAGAAACAATCACTGGAGATCACTGGACCTGTGTGGCCAGTTTTCATTATCTGCAGGGTAGATTTATATGCATCCTTGACTTTTTAGCATTTTATTATTCTTTAATTGATTTTTTTAAAAAGAAAGTCATACAATGTTTGCAATCAGATTAAAAAAAATAAAAATTTATGTACAGCTTTATAAAAATAATGAGAAGAGTCAAAGTAACTGCATGGGTAAATTTAAAACCAAAACATAAGAAACTTAATTACTTTCAAAACTATTTATAGTAAAATGATAAAATCATCAATTTTAATCTCTCTGACTTATTTGCTTAAATGATTTTTAAGTAAAGCATTAGAGGACAGGAAAATAGATGATTTTTCTCTCATCTAAATATTAATCTTTCTAATTGAAGGTTAAGTAGAATTTAGGTTAAAGTGATCATCTAAATCACTTTAACACTCTTCATAAAATCCCTTTGACTTGTAAAAACAATGCTTGGGATGACCGTTCACTGAAGAAAAATATGAATGAAAACAACTGTTACCTTCTGGATAAGCAACTATCTGTTACATTTATTCCATCCGCAAAAATATTTTGAGACCTATCTGTTGGTACAGTTCTAGGTATCGTGTATACAATAGTGAGCCAAAAACTAAGTCTTTGACTTTGTAGAGCTTAAATGTATTTATTTGCGGGCAGGGGAGAAAGCAACAATAGTTAACATCAAATGATGATGAGTATCTCAAAAAAAGATGTGTTCAGTTCAATTCAGTTCAGTCGCTCAGTCATGTCTGACTCTTTGCGACCCCATGAGTCGCAGCACGCCAGGCCTCACTGTCCATCACCATCTCCCGGAGTTCACTCAGACTCACGTCCATCGAGTCGGTGATGCCATCTAGCCATCTCATCCTCTGTCGTCCCCTTTTCCTCCTGCCCCCAATCCCTCCCAGCATCAGAGTCTTTTCCAATGAGTCAACTCTTCGCATGAGGTGGCCAAAGTACTGGAGTTTCAGCTTTAGCATCATTCCTGCCAAAGAAATCCCAGGGTTGATCCCCTTCAGAATGGACTGGTTGGATCTCCTTGCAATCCAAGGGACTCTCAAGAGTCTTCTCCAACAGCACAGGTCAAAAACATCGATTTTACGGTGCTCAGCCTTCTTCACAGTCCAACTCTCACATCCATACATGACTACTGGAAAAATCATAGCCTTGACTAGACAGACCTTAGTCAGCAAAGTAATATTTCTGCTTTCGAATATGCTATCTAGGTTGGTCATAACTTTTCTTCCAAGGAGTAAGCGTCTTTTAATTTCATGGCTGCAGTCACCATCTGCAGTGATTTTGGAGCCCCCCAAAATAAAGTCTAACACTGTTTCCACTGTTTCCCCATTTATTTCCCATGAAGTGATGGGACCAGATGCCATGATCTCCGTTTTCTGAATGTTGAGCTTTAGGCCAACTTTTTCACTCTCCACTTTCACTTTCATCAAGATGCTTTTTAGTTCTTCACTTTCTGCCATAAGGGTGGTGTCATCTGCATATCTGAGGTCATTGATATTTCTCCTGGCAATCTTGATTCCAGCTTGTGTTTCTTCCAGTTCAGCGTTTCTCATGATGTATTCTGCATATAAGTTAAATAATCAGGGTGACAATATACAGCCTTGACATACTCCTTTTCCTATTTGAAATTAGTCTATTGTTCCATGTCCAGTTCTAACTGTTGCTTCCTGACCTGCATACAGATTTCTCAAGAGGTAGGTTAGGTGGTCTGATATTCCCATCTCTTTCAGAATTTCCCACAGTTTATTGTGATCCACACAGTTAAAGCTTTGGCATAGTCAATAAAGCAGAAATATATGTTTTTCTGGAACTCTCTTGCTTTTTCCATGATCCAGCGGATGTTGGCAATTTGATCTCTGGTTCCTCTGCCTTTTCTAAAACCAGCTTGAACATCAGGCATTTCATGGTTCACATATTGCTGAAGTCTGGTTTGGAGAATTTTGAGCATTACTTTACTAGCATGTGAGATGAGTGCAATTGTGCGGTAGTTTGAGTATTCTTTGGCATTGCCTTTCTTTGGGACTGGAATGAACACTGACATTTTCCAGTCCTGTAGCCAATGCTGAGTTGTCCAAATTTGCTGGCATATTGAGTGCAGCACTTTCATAGCATCATCTCTCAGAATTTGAAAAAGCTCAATTGGAATTCCATCACCTCCATTAGCTTTGTTCGTAGTGATGCTTTCTAAGGCCCACTTGACTTTACATTCCAAGATGTCTGTTTCTAGATTAGTGATCACATCATCATGACTATCTTGGTCCTGAAGACCTTTTTTGTACAGTTCTCCCGTGTATTCTTGCCACCTCTTCTTAATGTCTTCTGCTTCTGTTAGGTCCATACCATTTCTGTCCTTTATCGAGCCCATCTTTGCATGAAGTGTTCCCTTGGTATCTCTAATTTTCTTGAAGAGATCTCTAGTCTTTCCCATTCTGTTCTTTTCCTCTATTTCTTTGCATTGATCACTGAAGAAGGCTTTCTTATCTCTTCTTGCTATTCTTTGGAACTCTGCATTTAGATGCTTATATCTTTCCTTTTCTCCTTTGCTTTTTGCCTCTCTTCTTTTCACAGCTATTTGTGAGGCCTCCCCAGACAGCCATTTTGCTTTTTTGCATTTCTTTTCCATGGGGATGATCTTGATCCCTGTCTCCTGCACAATGTCACGAACTTCATTCCATAGTTCATCAGGCACTCTATCTATCAGATCTAGACCCTTAAATCTATTTCTCACTTCCACTGTATAATCATAAGGGATTTGATTTAGGTCATACCTGAATGGTCTAGTGGTTTTCCCTACTTTCTTCAATTTAAGTCTGAATTTGGTAATAAGGAGTTCATGATCTGAGCCACAGTCAGCTCCTGGTCTTGTTTTTGTTGACTGTATAGAGCTTCTCCATCTTTGGCTGCAAAGAATATAATCAATCTGATTTGGGTGTTGACCATCTGGTGATGTCCATGTGTAGAGTCTTCTCTTGTGTTGTTGGAGAGGGTGTTTGCTATGACCAGTGCATTCTCTTGCAAAACTCTATTAGTCTTTGCCCTGCTTCATTCTGCATTCCAAGTCCAAATTTGCCTGTTACTCCAGGTGTTTCTTGACTTCCTACTTTTTCATTCCAGTCCGCTATAATGAAAAGGACATCTTTTTTGGGTGTTAGTTCTGAAAGGTCTTTTAGGTCTTCATAGACCCATTCAACTTCAGCTTCTTCAGTGTTCCTGGTTGGGGCATAGACTTGGATAACTGTGATATTGAATGTTTGCCTTGGAGATGAACAGAGATCATTCTGTCATTTTTGAGATTGCATCCAAGTACTGCATTTCAGACTCTTTTGTTGACCATGATGGCTACTCCATTTTCTGTCTTGTCAAGGATTAGGTTTTTCCTGTGGTCATGTATGCATGTGAGAGTTGGACTGTGAAGAAGGCTGAGCGCTGAAGAATTTATGCTTTTGAACTGTGGTGTTGGAGAAGACTCTTGAGAGTCCTTTGGACTGCAAGGAGATCCAACCAGTCCATTCTGAAGGAGATTAGCCCTGGGTGTTCTTTGGAAGGACTGATTCTAAAGCTGAAACTCCAGTACTTTGGCCACCTCATGTGAAGAGTTGACTCATTGGAAAAGACTCTGATGCTGGGAGGGCTTGGGGGCAGGAGGAGAAGGGGACTACAGAGGATGAGATGGCTGGATGACATAAGTGACTCGATGGATGTGAGTCTGAGTGAACTCCGGGAGATGGTGATGGACAGGGAGGCCTGGCGTGCTGCGATTCATGGGGTCTCAAAGAGTCGGACACGACTGAGCGACTAAACTGAACCGAATAATCCATTGCATAAATGTCCACAACTTCTTTATCCATTCCTCTATAGATGGACATTTAGGTTGCTTCCATGTCATTGCTATTGTAAACAGTGCTGCAATGATCCCTGGGGTACATTAAATAAATTGTTTCTCTGTGTGCTCTGTCACTTGCTGTGTTATGTCCCTGATGATAAACTTAGTACCTGTTTTTACAGCTTTTGCTTTCTTGAAACATTCCTGCTTTCACTGGGATAAGAGTCAAGGCCATTCTGCTTCTAGCCTCTAGCCCCTGGTGGTTCTACAAGTTGAGAGTCCTGGTTTTCTTCCAGGCTACCAAGGTTCAATTCCAGGGCAGGGACTGCTCACTGTTGTATCTCTGACATCACAATAACAATCTAAATAAATGGAGTGGTTACTATTTTCTCTTTTTTATAAGATATAAAGAAATCATATATCAAAAGAAATTTACTTACTTTGTAAAATGCACATCGCTAGTGCAGGTTCAGGGCTCAAACACAGGCTATAAATTTGAATCACAAGAAAGAAGACAATATTTTTGACATGTCTTTACTGAAAAACTTCAATAGGTGTGTAAAGGAGAGCAGGGATCCTAATGTGTTACTAAACTTTGAAGTAACATAAATACTGAAAATTGTTACATTTATAAAAAATTAATAATCTCATCATGTGAGAGATTATATTAATATTATGCAATTGTGACTGATCTTTAGGTTACATTCAACCACTTTATAATTTATTAAGTATCTTCAATGTGTTTATTTCCATATGCACAGCATCTAAGAAAGAATCTAAGGAACACTCCACCATTCAAAACAAGTAACTTGGAAATTCAGAAGTGCTTTGAGTCTCATTATCATTCTGCTGGTGCAGAGTGTTAATAACAGCATTGAGAGTGGTGTTACTTTTGCATTAGTATAATTCTCGTGTGGATGCCACCATCAAAGTTTACCTAAGTTGACATATGACTGCAGCCCATTGCCACATCTGCTGCCTTTTCCCAACAAAGAGTACTATGCTATTGAGCTTTCAGAAAGGTTAATTTCTATTTTCTGCAATTATGAATGACATAGTTTAGAGTTAAATTACTGTGAATACTGTTTGCTGGAAATTATGCAATTATGTATAAAAGCAAAGTTCATGAAAAATGAAATTAGGCTAGACTTGATTTAACCTAGTGTCGTTAATGTTACAACTCAAAGTGTAAATAAAATACCAGCATAATAAAATCCAAATCTCAATGCAAATATAATTTTATTATGAAGCACAAACAGGATGCCTGTTAACATTTTTACTGTAGCATTACTGTATTTGATATCACTTTTGAGGTATTCTGAAGCACATTAAAATCCAATCTTGTATGATGTATAATTTGAAAATGATGCTATTTTATTTTTTTCCTTGAGAGCATTGAATTCAAATATGTTAGGCTCATTTTAGAGGCCAAATACTTCATCTGAGTTATGATTCAGAAAATAATCACTTGATTCTGCTGAGCATAAATTTATGTGATTTAATTTATATTATGGCAATATTAGCAATATCTCTTTTATTCAGGATACTTGACTATTTAAATTTCAGTTTTGAGATCATTTTTGTTTCTATTAATAATTTACCAAATTTCATCATTAAGTCATACTTCCACTCATTCTTATCTTTGGTACTTACTCTAGTTCTTTCATATATGACATATTGAAACAAATGCCAGATGTGTATTTATATGTTTTATATCCTCACATGTGACAAAAAATGTTTAAATGTATGAAAGAGGCAATCACTCTATGTTAGATTAAAACTATGCAATTATGAAGAAAAATTTAAGCATTTTCATATTAGAAAGGCAATGCATAAGAATGCATAAATATCAGTTCAGTTCAGTCACTCAACCGTGTCTGAATCTTTGTCACCCCATGGATTACAGCAAGCCAGACTTCCTTGTTCCTCACCAACTCCAGCAGCTCGCTGAAACTCACGTCCATCAATCTGGTGATGCCCACCAACCATCTCATTCTCTGTTGCCCACTTCTCCTGTCTTCAACCTTTCCCAGCATCAGAGTCTTTTCCAATGAGTCAGTTCTTCACATCAGGTGGCCAAAGTATTGAAACTTCAGTTTCAGCATCAGTCCTTCCAATGAATATTCAGGACTGATTTCCTTGAGGATGGACTGGTTGGATCTCCTAGCAGTCCAAGGGACTCTCAAGAGTCTTCTCCAACACCACAGTGCAAAAGCATCAGTTCTTCAGCACTCAGCTTTCTTTATGGCCCAACTCTCATATCCATACATGACTAGTGGAAAAACCATAGCTTTGACTATATGGGCCTTTGCTGGCAAAGTAATGTCTCTACTTTGTAATATGCTGTCTAGGTTGGTCATAGCTTTTCTTCCAAGGAGCAAGAACCTTTAAATTTTATGGCTGCATCCACCATCTTCAGTGATTTTGGAGCCAAGAAAACAGTCTCTCACTGTTTCCATTGTTTCTTCATCTATTTGCCATAAAATGATAAGACTGGATGCCATGATCTTAGTTTTTTAATAAGTATATATTTAATTATTTATATGTATATAAAATGTATAAATATGTAACTCATAAATATAAGTTGATACTGCTTCACACATTATTCAGAATTTCATGTTCAAAATGGAAGCTTCACACAATTGTGTGTGTTTTCAAGATGCTGTTTTTAAAAACAAAGGAACCCCCCCAAATTTACATTATGTATGTATAAATATGGTTACTAGAATGTTAATATTCACAGTCAACTATGAAATCATCAGTGGCTATGAGACAGACCTATTCTACTCATCTGCTTTTTTTCTAGACATACAGTCTAACTAGGTTACTGTGCAGTAAGGCATAGTCATGTGACTAAGTGCCCTCCATTGGACAGCAAAGGTCAGAACCCTGGCCTCATTCAGACCTGTCCCATAATGACTTTCCATATGTACCCTTTCATGCTGTTTGCCAGCTTGCTGCTGAAAGACACAGTGACCCAGAAGCCAAGCAATTATTATGGTAGAGCTCACTGTTGAACACTGAGCCAGTCAGGAGAGCTCTGGCTGCCAGCAATAATAGCAGCTTCAATTCTGTACAGAAACAAAATAAACACCTCTCATATTTAGAAACATTTACATTTTAGGGTTTTGAGCATGCATGTGTGTATGTGTGTGGTTCAGATATATATGAGGGTAGTTAATATGATTTAATTTTATATGTAGAGTTAGAAGACATATGGAGAGGAAAAAACTAAAGATTTCAAGAGATTAGAAATTAGACTTTTTTTCTGACTGTCCTTTGCATATCTTCTTATTTTTTTTTTCCCATTCTTTGGTTATACTGTCCATTATCACAACTGTTCAAATAGGAGTAGATCTTTGACTCGTCTCTATTTTGGAATAATTTTTTTCAAAAATCTGAGACTCATTTTGTCTAAAACTGAGGGCTACTTCAGGAATGCAAGTCTGGTTCAACACTGAAAAATTAATTACTGTGAGTCACCAAATTGATAAAGAAGAGGAATTTTATTTCAACAGATACAGGAACCATATTTGACAATATTCAATAACTTGCATTATAACTACTGACAAGAGGGAAGTGATAGAAAAAAAATTCCTTAACCTCATAAAGAATATCTGTAAAATGTTTACAGATAATTTAATTAGCAGTGAAAGACATATTGCTTTCTCCAAAGATCAGGGACAAAGTACAGGTATCCTGTCCCAGCACTCCTGTTAAACATGATACTGAAACTTAAAACCTGCAAAATATCACAAGAAAAAAATAAAAGATACTTACAGGATATAAAGGAAGAAGTAAAACTAAATATTTACAGTGAACATAACTTTTTACATAGAAAATGCAATAATTTGGAATACAGATAATTCCAGGACTAATAAGTAAATCAGTAAGTTTGCAAAATATAACATCCAATCATTTCTATATACCAGCAATGGACATTTGTTATTTTAAGAAATATTATCACTTTTTGTAGCACCAAAAATGAAGTAAACAGGTAAAAAAAATCAATCAAAGATGCATAAGATTTGTACATTGAAAACTACAAAACATTTATGAAAGAAATCAAAGAACTCTATTTAATAGAGAGTTGGGCTGTGTTCATACATTGAATGACTGTATACTAACAAGGTGTCAACTTTCTTTAAATAAATCTATAGATTCAATGCAGTTCTAATAAAATATAGCAGAATTTTTTTGTAGGCCACAAGAAGCTAATTCTAAAATATAGATGGAAAGACAAAGAAACAAGACTAACCAAGAGAATTTATTCAAAAAGAAAAGAGGATACACACTGCCTGATTTAAGAGCTATGAAGCTGCACTAAGACAGTAGGAATTATCAAGGAATAAACACGTATGTCAGTGAAACAGAGTATAGCTTCCAGAAACAGCCCACAGAAATATAATCAGCTGACTTTTGACAAAGGTATAAAGACAAATCAGTAGAATAAGAAGTGTCTTTCAATGCGTGAAACAAGGCACTCAAAGCCAGTACTGGTGACAACCCAGAGGGATGGGATGGGGAGGAAAGTGGGAGGGGGGTTTCAGGATGGGGGGACACACATGCACCTGTGGCTGATCCATGTTAATGTATGGAAAAAACCACCACAATATTGTAAAGTAATTAGCCTCCAAATTAAAATAAATTGATTAAATTAAAAAATAGTGCTATAAGATGAAATGTCTACATGATTAAAAAAAATGAACTTGGAACCAATTCAAAAATTAAATTTGGATCACAAACCTAACTATAAACATAAATTTATAAAACTTCTGGTAGAAAATATTGAAGAAAAATCTTTGCAACTCTGAGATAGGTAAAAAGGTCTTGGATATATCAATTAAACCACCATGTATGGAAGAAAAAAAAAAATTGGCTTTATCAGAAAGAAAAATTCGGCTCTGTGATGTTCACCATTAAAAACAAACATCAGAGTGGGAGAAATATTTTGTAATAGACATATTTGAGAAAAGACTTGTAAAACGTATCCAGAATGCTTAAATAATTCTCAAAACTCAACAGTAAGAAAGCAAACGACCTAATAAAAAAGTGGGCAAAGCATTTGGATAGCAACTCCATCAGAGAAGATTTATGAACAATAAATAAAGACCTGAAAAGGTACTCAACTTCCATATCATTAGTCATCAGAGAAATGCAAGTTAACTCAGGGTTATACCACTGCATAAGTGCATAAGTGTTACAATGGCTAAAAAATAACAAAGCAATACCACATTTGCCAAAACACATAGCTGAAGACCACTCAGAGTGAAATTTACTGCACATTAATAAAGAAATGAATTCCACAAACTTCCAATTGGCAGTGGTCATGTCCCAATAATACACATTACCTTTCTCTACAGCTTGGCATGTTGGGAGAATTCTCTTCTGCAGAGATGAAAGCTGCCTCCCTGAAATGTTGTCCACTGATCCATTTCTGTTTAAAGTAGCCACAAAAATGACATTCAATCTCAGGTAACGTGTCAGCCAGCACTCAACTCTGAGATAGCTGCTTGTGTATTATTGTAACCTAACCTGGAAGAGTCTATTTTGACTCTTCAGTGCTAGCTAGATGTATTTCTTTGGCTGCTTTTGTGATTGTAATCCCACATAATGGCCTGCCTCAGAGAATCCTTCCCCTCTGCCTGACTGTAAAAGTAAAGTGCCTTTGTTCAGAAACTCATCCACCTGTAGATGGCAGGAAGGAAGAAATTAACACAGCCCTCAGCCAGAGGCTTGCCATTCTTGGAGATAATTGCAAGATTAAATACCTTTTTACTCTATTTCACCTCCCTCATCTTTGATCCATGAAAGAACTTGGCATCCAGACTCCAACAAGATGGTTATATGGAGACATTAGTCTACCATCTTCACTATCATCTGGCTTTCTGAATAAAGTCCTATTCCTTGCTTCAACACTTCCTCCCTCAGATTCACTGGTCTCTCATGTGGCAAGCAGAGCGAGCTTGGACTCAGAAACACTGTGTGTGTTTTGGGATTATTTCCTACCTCAGCACAATATAGGGATTTTATACTTCTTACTGCATTATATGCTTTTACATTCATTTGAAAATGTCTAGAAAATCATTATTCAAATAAACATCTGGTCTGGATAAAAAGACAATTAAAAAAGAAGACTTGGCAGGGCTATTTCATCTTTATCCTTTTCGGTCTCATTGCTCATAAACTCAAACCATCAAAAAGCCACATAGGTACCCAAATTGCACTCCTCTGGGCAAATTTAGTTCCATCCACATTCTAGATATGGTCCCAAGCAGCTAAGAACTCTCCTGCACTATCCCAAAAATCAACAGCAACATTTTAATTAAAAATAATAACTAATTAATCCCTAAGTAATTTTGGACACAACTTGTACAATAAAAATCAAATGAACTCACTAAGCCATTTCCGAAAGGCAAGAGGTTGCTGATAATATATCCATCAGGCTAATTAAAAAACAAATATTCAAACAGAATAGTTGGCTCGATTGATACTTCAGTATTGTCACAGTATTGTCACCTTACTGCTCCCTCCCCATGAAGCCTGGAGAAGGTTCCTAGGCCAGCATTATCTGGGGTCCCTGATTAGTCAGATTCAGTTCCCTGAGAAATTCCTTCTTTGGGGTTTTACTGTCTCCATTAACTGCATGAATTTTAGAACATTATTAATTAAAATAATGCTGATGTTACTGAAATAGACACTAGCCATTTTTTTGGTGACCAATCTTTAAATAGCAATTTACATTAAAAGATTTGATTGACCAAAAGTGATAAACTAGTTCATAATAATATTTTTTCCCAAGAAGTTATACTTTTCTGTGGATGAGTTGAATTTCTTAAAAATCTCAATGATAAAGTTGGAGTTCTGTTCAGAGAGCAGAAAATGAGTGAAAAAAAAAGAAGCAATGAAGAAACTGCATGCTAACTTGCTATTACTTGTGCTTTGCTTTCAGACAGATTGTGAAAGCTAGAGCCTGTGCCTTCCTCTCACTAATTCAGAATCCAAACTCATCTAAAGGTGATAGATCCTATTTTTTAAGACAGAGGACAGCTCCTCAAACATGAATGTGACAGAATATCTCAGGTTACCTGGGCTTTTGCTTTGAGATATTTCCTGTGACATTTTCTCTTCCCAGACCTAATGGTGGCCCCACAGTGAGTGCCTGCCATGACTGCTGGTGAATTGAATGGTTAGAGGAAACCTTACCTCTACTGAAACTGAGCAGAATGCTGTGGGGCTCCCAAGCACAGAAGCCTTTTTGTCCCCAGTTTATTGTGTGTGTAGGTAATAGTCTCCAGGCTCAGTGACCTTCTCTGAGTTCCAAAGTGCAGGTTCAAATAGCTGCTAGTCAGGTAAGGGAGGGAACGCAGAGACGAAGAGCACCCAGGAAACAAGAGTGCCATCTTGGGACAAAGCTAGTTCCTCCTCAAGGGACACATATAACATCTTTGTGCTCTTTTGCAGACTAAAACCCCAACAAATGAAAGATGTTACTTGAGGAAGCAGTCTTCATTCCAGAGAGGTCACAGTTTGATAACCTGGAGAACCACAGGTCATTGGAAGACCAGATGAGGCCAGACCTTGCACCCTCTGATTCCTATCAGCAACTCCACCTTTGAACCATTACTATGAAACTGCTCACCAAATCCCTCTGGGTTAAGACACACAGTTTTGAGGACCTTAGCCCACTGTGCCCTCCTTTGCCTGGCAAAGAAATAAAGCTTTTTTTTTTTTTTTTACACTTCACCCATCTTCTGCCTCTGGGATTTGATTAGGCACTGGTGCACAGAGTCTAAGATTCACCATCACAAATACTAAAGCAAACAATCCAGAGTATCTGTGTTGAGCAATCTCCAGTCAAGGGCAGTGCATGTTGTAGATTCTGCCTCTCCCTGCCCTGACGTTTCTGGGGCACTTGTTCCATGGTGGCTTGTATGATCTCTGTTGCTGTGCACTAAAGTCAAGGCCTCTGTCTTCATAAATTAACCACATTTCCCATTTCCAAGTAAGTTCCAACTGGTCTTCTGTTAGCTCTATATCTAAATTTAGCAGCTCTCACCGCTGGTGGATTCCTGCTGGCACTTTCACAAAGACAGGAGATTTTCTTTCACTGTTGGCCACCAAGGATATCTTGTCATCTTCGCAGTACTTGTGACGGGAGCAAAGCACTATTCTAGTCAAGAAAGCGCTCACTCCTACCTCAGTTCAATTTGCTTTTACTCATCTACCATGGTGAGATGAGGGAGATCTTAATGAGGGTTTTGAATAGTTTCTTCAGGTTGTAAAAATTTATTCTAGGAAACAATGTATGAACCAGAGGACCTATTAAGGTTTTAACTTTTGCTTAAGTTATTTCCCCATCTTGGCCACCTCATGCGAAGAGTTGACTCATTGGAAAAGACTCTGATGCTGGGAGGGATTGAGGGCAGGAGGAGAAGGAGACGACAGAGGATGAGATGGCTGAATGGCATCACAAACTCGATGGACGTGAGCTTGAGTGAACTCCGGGAGATGGTGATGGACAGGGAGGCCTGGCGTGCTGCGATTCATGGGGTTGCAAAGAGTCAGACACGACTGAGCAACTGAACTGAACCGAACTGAACTGAAGAGCAAGAGATGATTCACCATTCCAGCATTTTCTTTTCTTGCTAATAAGACTTTATCTTTGAATTTGGGGTGTGGTTAGGGAAAGTAAATTTGACTGTGTGCAACAATTCTAACTTGGTCACTAAGTTATCCCCTGTTCAGGGCTCACTCATGTTCCAGTTCTGACATCTACTAAATGTATAACAATTTTGAGCAATTTTTGTTTTGTTTTTAGTGTAACTGAGTCTCAATCTCCTTATCTGTAAAAGGGTCATGATTTTAATACTACTCTGACACAGTTGCCAAAATGACAACACAAGGTACTCAGCGTGATTATTGGAAATATACATATCAATTTTATCAACCTGATTAAAACTCTTAAATATATTACCATTAATTTTTGATAAAATGCAAGATCCTTAGTGGTGCTTATAAGGCTTTGAATATTTTGATCCTCTTCTCACTTCAAATAAACTCCTCATTATTTTGCCTTCCTCTTCCTTTGCATCTGTCTCAGTATAAATAACCTCTGTAAGAAATTAGTAAGCTTTCCTAAAGTCCTCAATTACTTTTCCTAAACTCTTTCTTCTTGGTAAACATAATGGCAGATTTTCTTTTCCATGGATTGCCAAGGCAACATCTCCCACCTCACACTTTGCTCTGCAATGTGATGTTGCCCCTCCTCCATCAAGAGATAAGAAGCTGTCTTCTTATTTAAAAACAAACAAACAAACAAACAAATATTAGGAGGGTCCTATGACTGCCTTGATCAATAGAATAGAGTGAAGAAGGATGCTTTGCTTATTTCAGGTGTATCCTTAACTGGATTAGCAACTTATGTATCCTGTCCTGAGACATTTGCACATGGGGTGCTTTTATCATATTCTGAATCCAGTCATCATGCAGTGAGAAACCCAGGTCACATGGAGAGGCCTCCTGGATGCAATGATTAATAGCTGATCTTCCAGTCTCCTAGCAATGGGAATAATTCTCATTGGATGACCAGACCAAGTGAGGATTCAACCGACTCTAACCTGCTAGTGTTGAATGGCAACTGCATTAAGGCTTCATAGCAAGAGATATCCACAGGAGTCCTATTAATTCACACAACAACGTGAAAATCAATTATATGAGTCAAGTAAGTTTTGGAGTGTTTTCCTCTGTAGTATAAAAAAATTAGAGCAGATTTTGGTGAAGTTTCTGTTTCAGCTTATTGATTTGTTTTAGTAGCAGAATTTCTAGAGCCATACGTATAAGCATCATTTGTGACACAATTCCTTATTTTGTTTTGTCTTTGGATTCTTTCCTCTCACATGCAGTTCACCTTCTGTGTGCAATTTCAGAAAGTCCACAGACCCCCTAAATCTCATTCATTAATAAATCTTTCTAGGCAACTACAAACTTTACCTTAAAATATTCTGTTTTAGAACATTTAACTTTTTAAAAAGTCTTTATTGAATTTGTAACAATATTATTTCTGTTTTATGGTTTGGTTTTTTGGCCTCCAGGCATGTGGATATTAGCTCCCCAACCAGGGATCAAACCTATACTTCTTGTATTAGAAGGCAAAGTCTTAACCACTGGACAGCCATGGAACACCCTTAACTTGCTTTCTAATGTCCTCCTCTCTTTGATATTTTCAATCATGTTTCTCTAATAACAGTGCAACTTAGTACAGAACAGGAAAGAGACAGATAAAGGTATATTAGTTACAAGCTGAAAACATCATTGACGCTAACACCTAGGATGTATCTTATCCATTACATAACAAAGTCAGGCTTACAAGTAATAAAGTTATTCTTTTAAAAAAATTTTTAATATAAATTTAATTGGAGGCTAATTACTTTACAATATCTTATTGGTTTTGCCATACATCAACATGAATCCACCATAGGTATACAAGTGTTCCCCATCCTGAACCCTCCTTCTCCCCCCTCCCCGTAAAATCCCTCTGGGTGGCCCCAGTCCACCAGCCCCAAGCATCCAGTATCATGCATTGAAACTGGACTGGCGATTCATTTCATATATGATATTATACATGTTTCAATGTCATTCTCCCAAATCATCCCACCCTCGCCCTCTCCCACAGGGTCCAAAAGACTGTTCTATACATCTGTGTCTCTTTTGCTGTCTCTCACACAGGGTTATTGTTACCATCTTTCTCAATTCATATATATGCGTTAGTATACTGTATTGGTGTTTTTCTTTCTGGCTTACTTCACTCTGTATAATAGGTTCCAGTTTCTTAGAACTGATTCAAATGTATTCTTTTTAATGGCTTTATATATGTACCACAGCTTTCTTATCCATTCATCTGCTGATGGACATCTAGGTTGCTTCCATGTCCTGGCTATTATAAACAGTGCTGCAATGAACATTTGGGTACAGGTGTCTCTTTCAATTCTGGTTTCCTCAGTGTGTATGCCCAGCAGTGGGATAGCTGGGTCATAAGGCAGTTCTATTTCCAGGTTTTTAAGGAATCTCCACACTGTTCTCCATAGTGGCTGTACTAGTTTGCATTCCCACCAACAGTGTAAGAGGGTTCCCTTTTCTCCACACCCTCTCCAGCATTTATTGTTTGTAGACTTTTGGATGGCAGCCATTCTGACTGGCATGAAATAGTACCTCATTGTGGTTTTGATTTACATTTCTCTGATAATGAATGATGTAGAACATCTTTTCATGTGTTTGTTAGCCATCTGTATGTCTTCTTTGGAGAAATGTCTATTTAGTTCTTTGGCCCATTTTTTGATTGGGTCATTTATTTTTCTGGAATTGAGCTGCAGGAATTGCTTGTATATTTTTGAGATTAGTTATTTGTCAGTTGTTTCATTTGCTGTTATTTTCTCCCATTCTGAAGGCTGTCTTTTCACCTTGCTTATAGTTTCCTTTGTTGTGCAGAAGCTTTTAAGGTTAATTAGGTCCCATTTGTTTATTTTTGCTTTTATTTCCAATAATCTGGGAGGTGGGTCATAGAGGATCCTGCTGTGATGTATTTCGGAGAGTGTTTTGCCTATGTTCTCCTCTAGGAGTTTTATAGTTTCTGGTCTTATGTTTAGATCTTTAATCCATTTTGAGTTTATTTTAGTGTATGGTGTTAGAAAGTGTTCTAGTTTCATTCTTTTACAAGTGGTTGACCAGTTTTCCTAGCACCACTTGGTAAAGAGATTGTCTTTAATCTATTGTATATTTTTGCCTCCTTTGTCAAAGATAAGGTGACCAAAGGTGTGTGGATTTCTCTCTTGGCTTTCTATTTTGTTCCATTGATCCATATTTCTGTTTTTGTGCCAGTACCATACTGTCTTAATGACTGTGCCTTTGTAGTAGAGCCTGAAGTCAGGCAGGTTGATTTCTCCAATTCCATTCTCTCTCAAGATTGCTTTGGGTATTTGTGGGTTTTTGTATTTCCATACAAATTGTGAAATTATTTGTTTTAGCTCTGTGAAAAATACTGTTGGTAGCTTGATAGGGATTGCATTGAATCTATAAATTGCTTTGGGTAGTATACTTATTTTCACTATATTGATTCTTCTGATCCATGAACATGGTATATTTCTCCATCTATTAATGTCCTCTTTGATTTCTTTCATCAGTGTTTTATAGTTTTCTATATATAGGTCTTTAGTTTCTTTAGGTAGATATATTCCTAAGTATTTTATTCTTTTCATTGCAATGGTGAATGGAATTGTTTCCTTAATTTCTTTTTCTATTTTCTCATTATTAGTGTATAGGAATGCAAGGGATTTCTGTGTGTTGATTTTATATCTGCAACTTTACTATATTCATTGATTAGCTCTAGTAATTTTCTGGTGGAGTCTTTAGGGTTTTTTATGTAGAGGATTATCTCATCTGCAAACAGTGTGAGTTTTACTTCTTCTTTTCCAATTTGGATTCTTTTAATTTCTTTTTCTGCTCTGATTGTTGTGGCCAAAACTTTCAAAACTGTTGAATAGTAGCAGTGAAAGTGGGCACCCTTGTCTTGTTCCTGACTTTAGGAGAAATGCTTTCAATTTTTCACCATTGAGGATAATGTTTTCTGTGGGTTTGTCATATATAGCTTTTATTATGTTGAGGTATGTTCCTTCTATTCCTGCTTTCTGGGGAGTTTTTATCATAAATGGATGTTGAATTTTGTCAAAGGCTTTCTTTGCATCTATTGAGATAATCATATGGCTTTATTTTTCAATTTGTTAATGTGGTGTATTACATTGATTGATTTGCAGATATTGAAGAATCCTTGCATCCCTGGGATAAAGCCCACTTGGTCATGGTATTTATCTATTAAGTTTTTAGTTTATTTGGGTATTTATTCATTTTTTTTTTCTCACTAGGCATTTAGTAAACATGAATGAAGCTCCAATTAAGTTCTGGGCCTTGTGCACAGAAATGCAGACATAGAGATGAATGAGGAAACATTTGTTTCCCCCTCAAGATACCCACAGGCTAGCTGCAAAGATAGACATGCAAACAAACAGTACAACTTCTTTAGTACAACAGTAAGAGCATCAGAGAACATATTCTTTCATCATTTATGACCTACATTTTGAAGGTGAATGGGAATTTTCCAGGAAGGAAATAAAAGGTAATGACCATTAGAAAAAGATAGGAGAGAGCAGCTGGCAGTTAGAAAAGATTAGAACTGTTGAATAATTGAATGTGAATGTAAGGTATAGCTGGAGATATCCCTAGTGATGTAATCAAGGCCAGGTTATAGCATGTTAGGGTTTTTATTTATTGTTTAAAACTGAAGTGTATTTGACATATAACATTGTGTGAATTCAAGCTGTAAAACACATTAATTTGATACATATTTATTATAATATGATTGACATCATAGCAATAATTAGCTTCTTTATCATGTCATAAAATTTTCATTTGTTTTTAGTGGCTGGAATAATCAAGACCTAGTCAGGTAGAGAAAGACAAATGATGTATGATACCACTTATATGTGGAATATAAAAACACCACACTAGTAAAATAAGAGAGTAAAATGGTGGTTACTAGGGGATGGGGGTGAGGGGGATAGGACAAATGTTGTTTAAGGATACAAACTTGCAATGAGTAGTAAATAAGTCCTAGAGATGTAATGCATAGTATGGTAAATAGAGGCAACAATACTGTATTATAATCATCAAACTTATCAAGAAACATGCTGGTTGTTTAGACTTGTTCTGGAAGGGAACAGGGAGCTATTAAGGGGGTTTCATTAAAAGAGAAAAATAATCAGGATTTATTTTTCCTCCAAATGATCAATTTTGAAGCAATATAAAGGAAAGATTAAAGAATAAATTTCAGAAGGAACACTATGACAGGGGCCTTTCTAAAAGTGAACTATGTTGGAAGAAACCTAAATTAATAAAGTGGCAGCAGGAATGAGAGGTGAAAGGTTCAGAGATGTATCTAGAAGGCAGAATTTGCTGATCCTAAACATAGTTTTTTTAAATTTTATTTTACTTTGGAGTATAGTTGATAAACAATGTTGTGTTAGTTTCAGGCGTACAGCAGTGATTCAGTTATACACACATTTATTCTTTGTCAGTGTTTTCCTATATAGGTTATTACACAGCATTGGATAGAATTCATTGTGTTATACAGTAGGTCCTTGAGGCTTACTCATTTTAAATACAGTAGTGTGCACATGTCAATCCCAAACACCCTGACTATAAATTTCCCCCATCCTTCCCTCCCTGGCAACCATAAATTCTTTCTGTAAGTCTGTGAGTCTGTATCTGCTTTGTACATTACTTCATTTGCATCATTTGTTTTAAGATTCTACATATAAGGGATATAATATGGTATTTCTACTTCTCTTTCAAACTTACTTCAGTAAGTAAGACAGTCTCTAGGTCCATCCATGATGCAAAAGACATTATATTCTTTTTAATATCTGAGTAATATGCCATTGTATATATTTACCACATCTTCTTTATCCATGCCTCTGTTTATGGACATTTAGGTTGCTTGCATATCTTGGCTACTGTAAATTGTGCTGCAATGAACACTGGCGTTCATATATCCTTTCAGACCATGTTTATCTCTGGATATATGCCAAGAAGTGAGATTGCTGGATCATATAGTAACTCTATTTTTAGTTTTTGAAGGAACCTCCTTACTCTTCTGCACAGTGGCTGTACCAATTTATATTTCCTGAAGATTTTTTGATGATGGCCATTATGATGGTATAAGAGATTATTGCTAATTTAATGTGAAGATATAAAGAAATAAAGTATTGTGTTCTTGTTTGTGTTCTGGATTCTTAATGCAAGAAACAATGCAGATTATGGTGCAGATAAACGTATAGAAACCAGGATGAGATACTGTTTGAATATGAAGATCAAAGCATATTTCCTAGAAAAAAATTTAAATAACAAGTAAAAAGTTATAAATCATTATTGGATATTTGGAGTTTGATATGGGTATGAGATCATCAGGGAACATAATAAAATGTTGGATACAATTTGAATCTCAAAGAGATGTCTGGGGAAACTGTATTGATTTGGGAATTGGCAAACTTGGTGTTTAAAACCATATTATTGGATAAAATTAAAATGAATTTAATAGCATTTCTTGAGTGAGAAGAAAACTGAATATAAAACTGTGGGAAATATAAAGATTTAAGTGTCTTAAGGAAGAAATTACAGTGTATAAAACTAAGAAATAATGGTAACTAATATTGTATAAAATTAAGGAAAATGCCACAGGGCTAAGGGAGAAATATATTTCAAGGAAAAAAAAAAAAAAGAAACCCAGTCAAAGATTTGAAATTCAGCAAGGATGCCAAGAGTGATAACTAAATATTCAGAAGTCATTGGTTACGTTTTTCCAGAAAGGTTTATTCTGTGGTGGGAACAAAAGTCAAACACTAAATTAACCAGTGGAGAGGCAGGGAGGAAACAGAATGAGTACAAACTGCTTTTCAACAATATTGGGTTGAAGGGGGATATGCTTGGAAATGAATTAAAATCAGTGTGTACACGTATTTATTGTGTATATTATCAAACCTAAGGTATCACGGTTTTAATCTAAGTCACCATTACCTTATGTATCAACAAAAGAGAAAAAAAAATACCTTGAAAGTATAATACAATACTGTTTATAACATAGAGCATTATTAAATATTTATATCACTGTGGTATGTAAACAAAGAGGAAAATATAAGCCAAATGTCAAGCAATGAGAACTACTGTGCATTATTCTTACTGCCTAACTATCTATCAGCAATGTAAGACTTCATTAATGATGCATCCGTACATGCTAAGTCACTTCAGTCGTGTCCGATTCTTTGCAACCCCATTGATTGTAGCCCACCAGGTTCCTCTGTCCATGGGATTCTCCAGCCAAGAATACTGGAGTGGTTGCCATGCCCTCCTCCAGGGGATCTCCCTGACCTAAGGATTGAACCTCTATCTCTTATGTCTCCTGCATTGGCAGGTGGGTTCTTTACTACTAAAGCACTAAAATATCAGAAAGGAGAAAATGTGGGAAATTATGTGTCTTATGGTCAATCAAAATGATACAATACATTCAATGTATAAATGAGTGTATATGTGTACGTATGTATAATGTACATTCTCAGAAACTAAAAGGAAGAGTTAAAGTAAATATTAACAACTTACATATTCCTAAAAGTGCAAACATAATTATATATTATTAACTGATTCTTTATGTCCAAAATTATTCTTAATATTTAGTATTAATATATATTTAACATACCTTTAATTAGCCTTTAGACTTGAAAAAAGTGAACTGAGGTTTTCATTTGATTTTGGAAACATGAAGTACATTTTGAAAAAAAAAAAACGGAGTAGCTTTAAAAGTAGCACTTTTAAAGGGGAAAACATATTTCAAGGACTTCTGAATTTCTATTATCTAGATGAGAGATTAATAACAACTTTAATATTACTGTTTTTGTAAAACTTAGATTGCACCAGGTTTTCAAGCCTGCTGGGATAAACTGAATTTTTTAAATAAGAAGTGTTTTAGGTTACCCTTTTTGCATCGAGAAGAACATCCATTAGTGTTACAAACATTGTTCTGTTTTTTTTTTTTTCCTCGGTTTTCAAAGTTGACATTATGAAAGAAGTTACCAGAAAAAATATTCAGATTTTGCTTATTTGATATGAACACCAAAATTTAGCAGTCAGTTTGACTCCTGCTAATGAGCTAAATAATTACACCTCTCAGGGAATGACAAACTACTTAAAGTTTTCTTTCTCAACCAAAAGTAATATGTAAAGATACTGAATGACTTATGGAACTGATAATGAGTTCTTTTATTTTTCTCCACTGATAAGTTCAAAGCTATAATTTGATTTAAAATGAAGGTTACCATATCTAGATTAGTGTATTTTTATCAGATAATTATTGATTTTGACTGAAATTACTGAGCAGACACATGCTAAGAAAATTTTTCATGTGATATTAAGCACAAAATGTGACAGAAGTGATTAAAATTGTAAAGCATCTTAAACAGTGGGCAAAGGGCAGAGGTTTTTTCTATGTATCATTTTAATATTATTACAGACAATCGAGATACAGGTTAGTGTGCTTACAATTAAATAGAGGTATGAAAAATGAGACTGCAATTAATGAAGTAAATAAGATTATAGCAGCAGAAAACCTGGAGTTATTATTTAAAACCTAAACCTATGCTATACCTAACTGAAATAATTATAACCAAAACAACAAACACAGCCACAACAGAGTAGTGTGATATAAAGAATATATATGTATATTCATATATGTGCACACACACACACATATATATATAGTAGAGTTTATATCACTCTAGATGTATTTGAGTTATATATATATATATATATTTGAAATTGGGGACCCAAAAGAGTGATCGGAATTTATAAAAATAAATAGCATTATCCAAATCTCAGATTATGAAATATAATGGGAACTGATTTTAGGACTAAAAAAATAAAAAATCCAGTTTCATAAATAAGTAGTAGTAAACTTGGCTTCATTAGCTCAAGTTACTTAGGGTCAAAATGGATGTTCATTTAAGTAGACATAACTAAGTTTTCTAATAGATATTTGTCATAAAGCCATTTTCTTTGTAAAATTGTGTCATATGCTCTTTTCAGCACCTAAACATCCTCCATAAATTTCTTGCTCCTTTTTCTCCATGTTGTGCTTCCTTATTAAAAATAATAATAAATTAACAAAACCCCCAAAACTTTCCCTGACCATGTTATTTCATCTAGTTCTGGCCCCATTAAATTCCTTTTTATTATAGAACTTTTCAAAATTTTTTTTTCCTATCTTCAATTCTTCACCAAATGTTTTATTTTTCTTTATAGTGGCTTCATTGAAATATAATTCACATAACATACAGTTTACCTACTTAGTGGGTATAACTCACTGTTTTACTATATAGGCAGAAATACACAACCATCATTATTCTCAATTTTATAGTCTCCATCAACACAAAAAGAAACCATGAACTCTTTAGGTATTATCATCTTATATTCACATTAAGCCCTCAACTCAAACCTAAGTAACCCTTAACCTGCTTTCTGTCTCTATGAATATGTCTCTGCTTAGTCACTTTATACCTCTCTGAGTCTTTGTGACCTTCTGGACTGCGGCTGCCAGGCTCTTCTGTCCATGAGATCTGCCAGGCAATAATACTGGAGTGGGTTGCCATGTCCTTCTCCAGGGGATCTTCCTGATCCAGGGATCGAAACTGGGTCTCCTGCATTGCAGGTGAATTCTTTGCCACTGAGCCACCAGGAAAATCCCTCTTGTCTCTACAGATTTACCCATTCTGGACAGTTCACATACTACGTGGTATTCTGTGACTAGCTGCTTTCACTTAACATCATGGTTTCAAAATTCATAAATATTGTAGCATGTATCATGATTCCATCACTTTTTACGACTAAGTAATATTCCACTGTATGTATACTACATTTCATTTATCCATTTGTAAGCTGATAGAATTCAGGTTGTTTCCATCTTTTGGCTATTATTAATAAGGTTGGTATAAATATTCTTCTACTAATTTTTGTGTGGATATGCATTTTAGTTTCCCTTAGGTATCTACCAAGGTATGGAATTTCTGCATAATAAGGTAACATAAGGAAATGTTTCACAAATCACCAGATTGTTTTCAAGTATGGCTATACCATTTTATATTCCCACCAGTAGTCTATAAGGAGTTTGATACTTCTCATCCTTCAGTTCAGTTCAGTCGCACAGTTGTGTCCAACTCTTTGCGATCCCATGAATTGCAGCACGACAGGCCTACCTGTCCATCACCGACTCCCAGCGTTCACTCAAACTCATGTCCATCGAGTCGGTGAAGCCATCCAGCCATCTCATCCTCTGTTGTCCCCTTCTCCTCCTGCCCCCAATCCCTCCCAGCATCAGGGTCTTTTCCAATGAGTCAACTCTTCGCATGAGGTGGCCAAAGGATTGGAGTTTCAGTTTTAGCATCAGTCCTTCCAATGAACACCCAGGACTGATCTCCTTTAGAATGGACTGGTTGGATCTCCTTGCAGTCCGAGGGACACTCAAGAGTCTTCTCCAACACCACAATTCAAAAAGCATCAATTCTTCGGCATTCAGCTTTCTTCACAGTCCAACTGTCACATCCTTGCTACCACTTATAATCTGACTTTTCGTTTATAGCCATATTAGTGAGTATAAAGTGAAAGAAAACTCATTGTGGTTTCAGTCTGGATTTCCCAGGTAGTTAATGATGCTGAGCATCTTTTCACGTGCTTATTGGTCATTCACATAACTTCTTTATAGAAATATCTTCAGGTTCCTCACTGGGTTGTCTTCTAATTGAACTGTAATGTTTCTGTATATCCTAGATAAAAAGTACCTTATCATAAATTTAATTTTCAAATCATTTCTTTTATCTTTTCACTTCCCTTGCTTCTCATGAAACAGAAGTGTTTTTATTTTTGATGAAATCTAATTAAAATTTTTTCTTTTGTTGCTTATACTTTTGGTGTCATATCTAAGAATCGTCTGTGAAATCTGAGGTCACAGAAATTTATCCTTGTGTTTTCTTCTAAAAGTTTTGTAGTTTCAGTTTTTATTTTTAGATGTTACATCTACTTCTAGACAAATTGTGTAATAGCATGAGGTAAGAGTCCAATTTTATTATTTTGCATGTGGCTGTCCAGTTGTCCCAGCATCAGTTGTTGAAAAGACTATTCTTTCCCAGGTGAACAGTGTTGATACCTTTGCTAAAAATCAATTGACCACAGATATAAAGTTTATTTCTGGACTCTCAGTCCTATTCCACTGGTCTATGTGTCTATCTTTATACAAGTACCACACTGTTTTGACTACTATGGTTTGTAATAAGATCTGAAACTGGGAGCCTTGAGTCTAACAACTTTTATTTTTTAAGGCTGTTTTGGCTTTTTAAGTCCCCTGCCACTCTACATGAATTTTAGACTGTGTTTGTCAATTTCTGCAGTGGAACCAGTTGGGCCTCTGATAGAGATTGTGTTCAATCTTTAGACAAATCTGGTGAGTACTGCAATCTTATGTAGGACTTCCCTGGTGGCTCAGACAGTAAAGCGTCTGTCTACAATGCAGGAGACCCGGGTTCAGTCCCTGGGTTGGGAAGATCCCCTGGAGAAGGAAATGGCAATCCACTCCAGTACTATGTCCTGGAAAATCTCATGGACACAGGAGCTTGGTAGGCTACAGTCCATGGGTCGCAAAGAATTGGACATGACTGAGTGAAAGCAATCTTATGTACCGTGTTGAATTTAGTGAGCATTTTCCATTTATTTGAATCATTTTTAGTTTATTTCAACTCTTTCATTGTCTTCAATTTATATGTTTTCAGTGTATTGGTTAAATTTATTGTATTTTTCTTTCTGATGCTATCATAACTGGAATTGTTTTCTTAATTTTATTTTGGATTTTTCATTGCAAGTGTGTGGAAATACAACTGATTTTTGTATATTGATCATGGGACCGGCAAAACTGCTCAACTTGTTTATTAGTTCCAAAACTGTTTACAGCATTCCTTAGGGTTGTCTATATACAGGATTTTATTGTCTAGGAATAGAGATATTTTTCAGTCTTCCTTTTCAATCTGGATGCCTTTAACTCATTTTCTTGACAAATTGCTCTGGGTAGATTTCTAGTGGATATTCTTGTCTTGTTCCTGGTCTTTAGCTGGTTAATTTGTTTTTAAATTGGTGACTCATTAATTTTCAAGTTTGAACTCATTCCTGGAAATAGACCCTCTCCTCTAGAGTGCTTTGACATCAGCCTCTTTGCCTAAGGAGGAAGAACATGTGGATCACAGCATTCCAGACCCTCTTCTTTCTTTGGGTACTACTTGGGCTCTCACTAGTTTCTCCATATGAGGTCCCTGTCACTGAAACACATTCTAGACCATTCTTACCGAGGCCACAGTGACCCTGAAAGCCACTCTGGTTGTCTCTTGATTCTATAATTAGGTAGTGGGAACAGCAGGTGATGAGACTATCAGCCACAGTCAGATTTCCATATTTGCTCAAGCAGCTCCTACTGGTTATTAAGCCAAATTAAATCTCCTTATGAGGTCAGTTCTACCTATCCACAACACAACCCAAATCTTACCTGACAAACATGGACACAGAAAAGGCAGCTACAGTCAAAATAAAAAAATCTAACAAAAAAAATATATATAAACAGGTAAAAATGATATTTAGGTACCCTCTTCTGGACCATTTGGGCAGAAACCTTCCCAAAGGATCTCTAGGTCTGGTTATTTGAACACGAGGTCTCAATGGAGGAGATGGATAAGCTCCTGAGGCCAGGTACCTGGTTTCCACAGGCAACATTGCTAGGGCCCTTATGATCTTCCTATGATTAATATGAGTGCTATTCCCTCTGACCCGTCCCATGAATCTGGAGATGCATCAAGCACCTCACCAACTTTGACCCAGGTCTTTGGGGCTTTAAAAAGTAAAACAAAACAGAAAAAAACAAAATAGTATTAGAAGTTAGGCCAAGGTTCATCTGTTCCCAGGAGAACAGAAGGGTTTATGCGAGGGTTACAGTCCAAAGGGGAGTGGGGAAGAATCACAGCTTCTGATATGGGGGCTGAGACCACCACCTCTGGGACCACTGTCCTCACTGCTGAGCCCCAGGAAGACAAAGCCCTCTCTGAGCCTGTTTATCTACTCAGCAGCCCCGTTTCACCTGTGTGGAAGGCCTCAGGCACCTGGTGAATCACCTTGGGTAATAAATGGCTCAACACCATAGTTCAGCAGTTGGGGGCCTACAGTGTTTCCTGGATGTTGTGATTCCTATGTGCTATGGCCCAAGCTGAAAGTACTTAGTAACTGACATTCCAAAGGCACTTTTAAGCATTCCTTTCACTGGGATGATGAGGATAGCTTGCTTTCACATGGAGTGGGTTACATCTTTAGTGTTCTTCCACAAGGATGCCTAAACTTCTGGGCTCTCTGCCATCAGGAGGTAGGTCATGGCTTGGAATAAGTCCCAGTCTTGGAGGAAGAATGCCTCATTATATAGATGACATCTTCCTAGTGGGCTTAGAGCTGGATACTATCTTATGCTGAACTCCTGAATTTTCCAGTCTAATGACCTCAGGTGGTAAAGAGTCTGCCTGCAATGCAGGAGACTTGGGTTAAATTCCTGGGTTGGGAAAATCCCCTGAAGGGAGAGGCTACCCACTCCAATATCCTTGCCTGGAGATTTCCATGGACAGAGGTTAGAGTCCACGGGGTCACAAGGAGTTGGACACAACTGAGTGACTAATGACTTCATCTAATCCTAATTAGTCAGACAGACCTAGAGAACATATTAAAAAGCTGAGACATTACTTTGCTGACAAAGGTCTGTATAGTCAAAGCTATAGTCTTCCCAGTAGGCACGTATGGATGCAAGAGTTGGACCATAAAGAAAGCTGAGCACCAAAGAATTGATGCTATTGAACTATGGAGAAGACCCTTGAGAGTCCCCTGCATGGCAAGGAGATCCAACCAGTCAATCCTAAAGGAAATCAGTCCTGAATATTCACTGGAAGAACTGATGCTGAAGCTGAACCTCCAATACTTTGGCTACCTGATGTGAAGAAGTCACTCATTAGAAAAGACTCTGATTTTGAAAAAGACTGAAGGCAGGAGAGCAGAGGATGACAGAGGATGAGATGCTTGTAGGACACTGACTCAATGGACATGGGTTTGAGCAAGCTCCAGGAATTGGTGATGAATAGGGAAGCCTGGAGTGCTGCAGTCCATGGGGTTGCAGAGTCAGACATGACTGAGTGACTGAACTGAACTGAAGGAAATTAACTAAATTACTATATAATAGTAAACTGCTTAAAATTTTTTTCCAGTTTTTCTAAGAGTGTCCTTTAAAAAGAAAAAGAAAAAACACAATGATACTTTTCTAGGTATAGAAAATGAGTCAAAAATTGTTCTTTTGAAATGTATGGGCATTGTACACTTTGCAAATAGACCTTCTGTTCCCAACTTTGGATTTAAAAAAGGAAGTAAAAATTTCTTTGCTCTTGAAATATTTCATTCATCTTCTTGGTTTTGTTCTTGACTGCATTAGCAACACATCCCAATTTATTATCTTCAAATTATGTTTTTAAAATCATGTTTGTCAGAGTTTGTCATCGTTAGGGTTTTCTACAGTAATTTACATCACATGTGCTTCCTTCATCTTACTTATACAGTGTCAGATGGTGACTGACAGGGAAGTCTGGTATGTGCAAGGGGTCAGAGAGACTAGAGGACACAACTGAGCAACTGAACTGAACCCTAATTATTTCCTCAAAGTCCCATATCTAAGTATCATCATTTGGGAGTTAGGAGTTCAATCTATCAATTTACAGGGACACATTCAGTCCATAACACTTTATCTCCCTATCTTCTATTCATATTCCCCTGATACCTTTCTTCACCCTACTGAACTTGCTTTTCACTGAATACACTTCTACCTCATGGACTTTAATACTTCTTGTTTCATCTGCTTGGAAATACATTTCAAATATCTTCCCATTTTCCACATCCTGTAGTTCCTTCAATATTTGACTCATTTCAGTAAATAATTCCCTAAATCTGCTCTTGAATATTATAACATTCTCATTCTCCTAAATTCATTTATTTTCTTTCATAGCACTAATCACCAGTAACCCTGCATGGCATGGCTCATAGCTTCATTGAGCTATGCAAAACCCTTCACCATGACAAAGCTGTGAACCATGAAGAGGCACCTAGTTATAGTCTATGTAACATACAATTTTAGGATTCTCAGCCTCCCATGAAAATTGAAACTTTATTAGAGCAGAGATTTATTTTTTTTCAGCTTACTGTTACATTCCCAACTACTATAGTCATGTATGACACAATTAAAAATGCATACTTTTAAATTGGATCAAATTAAAATGAAGTAATTTAAGTCACCTGAGGAAATACACAAATCATTAAAATTATGACTGAATGTCAGTAACATAATTTGTTGTTTAGTATCTGTTCTTCTTTATTAGATGGTGAGCTCTATGAAGCAATGAATTTTTCAGTACTGAAGTTTCAGCAGTCTGGACACTGCTTTGTTCCTTACTGGGGCTCACTCAGTACTATTGAGTACATGGCTATATTTCCATTAATTTATCTTATATAATGATAGCTTGTTGGCAATAGCACTCCTGTTGGATTTTCTGCTTTGAACTATAAAACTCTCACCTAAATTAATATGCACTATTCTGTATTGTCTATGTAATATGTCTGTGTTACAAAGTGCAAATGCAAGAAACTCAGCTTAGTGTAGGAAGAACCATTCCTTTTGAACTTAAAAGAAACTTTTTAGAGCAATTTTCAATTATTTTACACATAATGTTTTATTTTTTTTAACTCAATGACCTTAATAAACCTAGCCTGTCAAAATAATGCCACCAGCAGTATTATGTATTATATTCATTGAAATGATTCATTTGTGGACAAATTGGTTGCTGTATAATGTTTTCCATGAAGGCTGGCACAGCTGGTTTTTAATTTGTCTGTAAGACAAAACCATTCCCTTTGGAGTAAATGTTTTCATTTGGATATTTCGATTTGCCATGTTTGCAAACAGTATTTTGCTTACTTTGTTGTGCAAAGGAAAGAGTAATAAGTGAGTAAATCTGAACACATACAAGTATAAATTAAGTAACTTTGTTCCTCTTTAGCTTGCTTCTTATTCTAGATTAACAGATAATGTTCAAAAATAAATTAATTGGCCTAACATACTTAAATTATGAGATTGGTTATCCAAATAAACATGTTTGCTTAGAACTTTACATTTCCACCTACTTAATACAAGCTTGGAGAAGGAAATGGCAGCCCACTCCAGTATTCTTGTCAGGAATATCTCATGAACAGAAGAACTTGGTGGGCTGAAGTCCATGGGGTCACAAAGAGTCAGACATGGCTGAACACACACATACAAGACAGCTTAGTGAGATGACAGCAAAAAGCACTGCTGCCATTTTGTAAATGAAGAGGAGAAAATCCAACATCATGAATTGACTTGTCCCTTAATTCCAGGGTTATAATGCCCTGATTCATTTTGTTCTGGTATTTTTTCTATTTCATATATAGTCTACACATATTATCAGTAGGTTGTGAATTTGGCTTTGGTTTCACTGATATGAGAACATGTTTTCACGTGGCTCTCAGAATTCCTTAAAATTTCTACCACTTTAAAGCAAATAAAAGTGACCAAGGAGTCAAATGAAGATACTTATATCCAAATGTTAAGAAGCCATGATTCTAATGTCATTATCATTCCTGGTGAAATTTATCTAGACTGAAAAGATAGAACAGTTGAGACAAAGGCTGAATTTGCTACTTTGAAGAGTGTTTCAATCTTAGTGCACAGGCCCGACTTCTTCAAAGTGTAACTAATGTGTAGCATGTTTAGTGTCACAACCGTATTTTAAGCTTTAGCTTTATATTCTTTCATGCCTCATTTATTATGCATAAATCTATTTCAGCAATTATGATAAAATAATGCTATCTTTGCATTTGTTGTTTCAAGTTGGGGGTTAACATCTATGATTAACAGAAATCTAGCTTTTAACATGCCTTATAGGCAATCCTGTTGCAATCAAAGCCATGAGCACTACAGATTTAGGGTGTAGGGTCAATCTTTGGAAGAAAGGGCTCCTGTAACACAGCAGCTCAAAGATAACAGATATTTGATTTTCCTTTAAACAGGAGTCTAGGTGCAGGAGGGCAGTTCATATTAGTTCGTGGTGCCACTGTTACAGGAGACTCTGCTCATAGACCCAGCTGCTGTCGTTCTAAGACTGTTGAAGGATGGCTCTTGAACATGGAACATGCATGCATATTTCAGCTTGGGGAAATAAGAAAGACAGGATATGGAACTACTGGTGCAGGTGATGCTTACAGCTCCAACGATAAACCCCCGGACCATGGCGGACTTACCACCTGAATTTATTTATTAATTACATGAAGTCCCAAACAGTCCTGTGCACTAGGTAGATTTACTCTAAGAGGATTTTCAAGGACCTAGAACCCTTCTTTGTATGTTCATTATTTTCAACATGTGAATTCCAGGCTAGTCTTGCTTGTCTTCCTCTAGCTTGTTGAGGGGGAAATGATCATGAAGGAGCAATTTGGGAATTACTAATGGAACACAGAAGTGGCATGGATCATTTCCATCACATCCAGTCTCCAGAATGCATGGCCATGTGCAGGAGGAAAGAAAATGTGCTCACTGGGCAACTACAAAATTTATGCCAACTGAAGTGTAATTTTATTTTTTTAAGTGGTAATCAATAAAATTCTTCTCTCATTTATTATTGACTTAGTCCTACTTTGATTCAACAAGTTGTTATTAATTTAGCAAAAGGCTTCTGATTTAAGTACTCTAGAATTTCAAAGAAAGCATTTACTAAAACATTGCATAGGTTTAGGTAAGTGCTTTGCTTTCATTGGGAATATGGCAGATGTCAGTCTAAATAGATTTCTATATAAATGATTAGCAGCTGTCTCTCTGTATAATGTCTAAAAAGCATCACAGCACTTACTGAATAATTTGTCCTTCATTAGTATGAAGGATGCTCTCCTTCATATGAACAGTATACTCTCAAAGGAAACTGTCTCTAGGACAAAAGAAAAACAACCTAATATTTAACTAGAATTAAGCAATTGATTGTCAGGAACACTGCTAAATATTTTCACATATAATTAAATGGTGTCATTGGTAGTAAGGCTGTTTCTCTAAGGAAGGGCTGGATAAAGGAGAAATTAAAGAGGAGGCTGAGCACCAAAGAATTGATGTTTCCCAAATTGTGGTGCTATAAAAGAATCTTGAGAGTCCCTCAGACAGCAAGGAGATAAAACCAGTCCATCCTAAAGGAAATCAACCCTAAATATTCATTGGAAGAACTATGCTAAAGATGAAGCTCGAATACTTTAGCCACCTGATGCCAAGAGCCAACTTATTGTAAAAAACCCTGATGCTGGGAAAGACTGAGGGCAGGAGAAGAATGGGGTGACAGAGGATGAAATGGAGATGGCATCACTGACTCCATGGATGAGAATTTGAACAAACTTGGGGAAACAGTGAAGGACAGGGGAACCTGGCATGCTGCAGTCCATGGGGTTGTAAAGAGTTGGACATAACTTAGCAACTGAACAACAACAATTAAGGGCAAAATGTAAAACTAGCAAGAAGCAGAGGATAATTCATGGAGGATGTGAGTCCAGGAAGACAGGTCATTGAGTTAAGGAGAATCCTTGGCAAAATCTACAGAGCTGAGGAGTATTACAGTGAAATAATAGGAAATTCAAATAGATCCTGATCCACACTCAATGATTCTACTCTGTTTTTCTGGCTTGCTCTTTTAAGTTTGTTTCCCTATTTTCAGCAAAGGGTCGTAAACACATTTTTTAAAGATATTAGACAGGAGCTTCATAGCTGGCTGGTCCCTAGGTTTTCCTTTAAACTGGAGAGCATCATTTGTAACAAATACCAATCAGGTTAATCTACAGCTCACAACACTCACCCTTCTTTGAGAGAGGTCCCAACCATAGAAGTGGGTCTGAAGTAATGATGTACAAAGTCCTTGCACCTGAACCTTGACCTCTGGCCATCTCCTGGGGGTGGACAACTGATCAATGCTGGACCAAGTTTGGAAACTTGAACACAGAAGTTGGTTGAAGCTCTTATCATAATGACCTTGTGATATCCTCCTGCTGCTGAGGACTCCAGGGACCAGAGCGAGGAAGGGGTTGAGGTTCCCGGATGCTTCCAGCTCTGGACCTGGCCGGTGGGCAGTGGTGAGGGAGGGTCCGGCCTTCACGGGGCTCCAGAGTTCTGTGAGACACAGTCCTTAGCCTGTTCTGGGTCCTCAGCTTGTCCTCGGCCCACAGCTCACCCTATGGCCCTGAGGCCAAAGGGCCTGGAGGGCCACGGAATAAGACCCAGGTCCACGTCTTGCTGCACTCTGCCAAGAGGACCACCGCTAGGCTGATCATTAGCGGAGCAGGAAGACCTTTAACCACCAGGCTAACGGTCTCCTGACCTATAAGTAAGTAAATAAGTGAAGTCGCTCAGTCGTGCCCGACTCTTTGCGACCCCAAGGTCTGTAGCCTACCAGGCTCCTCCCTCCCTCCATGGGATTTTCCAGGCAAGAGTACTGGAGTGGGTTGCTGTTTCCTTCTCCAGGGGATCTTCCAGACCCAGGGATAGAACCCGGGTCTCCGACATTCCCGGCAGATGCTTTAACCTCTGAGCCACCGAGGAACCCTGAGCCCCCGACCTTTAACCCCCATGCTAATGGTCTCGCGATAACAGCCCCTCGCCTGCGCCGTTACACTTTCATTTCACAGATGCGTTCAGTGTCTGCGCGGTCACGAGACAGTCGTCCTCACGTGCTATCGGCACAGGCTTCACAGCCTTTCACTCTTCATCTCGTTCCAGCCAGCTTGTGCTTCTCACATCCACTGAAACCGTTTCTTCCACTGTCACAAAGGAACTCTGTGTTGGCCGCTCCACAGGTATGTAGTTTTAATCTCCTCACTTTACTCAGTATTTTATAGATGTTTAATTCAATGGTTGATTCTCCTTTTGTCAAATGAGCTACTGCTGTTTAAATTTCTTGATGGTTTCCTCATTCATCTCTGTTTTTTCTTCTAGATAATTTTTTTTTCCTATCCTTTCCTCATAATTCTTAACTATGGTGCTTCGAATAACCTCCCTTTTCCTAATTGGATTTCAAATGAATAAAGAAATAAAAGAAGGGAGTTAAGCAAATGGGAGTAAAATATTGAGTTTTTAATGAGGAAGTCAACGTTTAAGACTGGCTTATGTATGTGGGCTGATGGTCTTTGCAGTAATAGATCCTAAACATGGACTGAGTCACTCAGACAGTAACAGGTTAGAGCCTTTCTACCTGCCTGGCTCTGTTGGAAGCTGGCTCCCAAGAAAAAGAGGGGAGGAAAGAACAGAGCTAAGCTTGTGTTGTGCTGTGCTTAGTGGCAGTCCTGTCTGACTCTTTGTGACCCCATGGAATGTAGCCTGCTAGACTCCTCTGTCCGTGGGGATTTTCCAGGCAAGAATACTGGAATGGGTTGCCATGCCCTCCTCCAGGGAATCTTCCCAGTCCAGGGATCAAATTGAGGTCTCCTGCATTCGTTGCAGGAGGATTTGTTACCATCTGGGCCACCAGGGAAGCTCATGAATACTTGAGTGAGTAGCCTATGGATTCTCCAGGGAATCTTCCTAACTGAGGAATCAAACTGGGATCTCCTGCATTGCAGGAAGATTCTTTTCGAGCTGAGCCAGGAAGCCCAGAGCTAAGCTTAAGCAGGATCATTATCCTAAACTGAATATATGCCATGGTAGGAGGAAAAAAGAGAACCCAGCAGTGCTGTTTCCTCTTTATGGAAAGAAACATTGAAGATGTATGTGAACAGGTACAGACAACCCACCGAAGAGCTGGAACTCTGTAGGTTGTATAAAGAAGTATTAGCCTTAAATACTGTGGGACATGTATGTGATAACTCCATAAATAGGTGAGAGAAGACACTTGAGCTGAAAGGCCTTCGTAGGCTACCCAACAGAAAATAGTGTTCTTATCCAGTTGTGTTGTCATTTAGTCTCTAAGTCATATCTGACTTTTAGTCACTAAGTCATATCTTCTTGTAGCCCTCTGTCCATGGGATTCCCCAGGAAAGAATACTAGAGGAGTTGGCCTTTCCTTCACCAAGTCGTCTTCCAGACAGGGATGGAACCACATCTCCTGCATTGGCAGGCAGATTCTTTACCACTGAGCCACTTGGGAAGCCCCTTACACACTTACTCCATGCTTGCTTCCCTCTTAGGAGAAGGTAATGGCATCCCACTCCAGTACTCTTGCCTGGAGAATCCCATGGATGGAGGAGCCTGGTAGGCTGTGGTCCATGGGGTCGCAAAGAGTCAGACACGATTGAACGACTTCACTTTCACTTTTCACTTTCATGCCTTGGAGAAGGAAATGGCAACGCACTCCAGTGTTTTGCCTGGAGAATCCCAGGGACGGGGGAGCCTGGTGGGCTGCCGTTTATGGGGTCACACAGAGTCAGATACGACTAAAGTGACTTAGCAGCAGCAGCAGCCGCAGGGTAAAATGCTAGCTCTTACTTGCTTTTGCATTCCTTTAGCTTAGCCCACTCCGGAGAAGGCAATGGCAACCCACTGCCATACTCTTGCCTGGAAAATACCATGGATGGAGGAGCCTGGTAGGCTGAAGTCCATGGGGTCACTATGAGTCAGACACGACTGAGTGACTTCACTTTCACTTTTCACTTTCATGCATTGGAGAAGGAAATGGCAGCTCACTCCAGTGTTCTTGCCTGGAGAATTCCAGGGACAGGGACAGGGGAGCCTGGTGGGGACCTCTATGGGGTCACACAGAGTCGGACATGACTGAAGTGCTTTAGCAGCAGCAACAGCTTAGCCCAGTACCCAGAAGGTGCTAAATAAAAATTTATCAAAATGAACTGTATAAAAACCAAATCCAGTCACATCATAACTCTATTCAAAGTATTTGGTCTGTCCCTATTGCCTCCAGAAAAATGTCCAAGTTACTCCTCACGGAGTAAAAACTGTCTGTGATTTGTCCAGTCTCGCTCGGACATGACTGAGTGACTGAACTGAAGTGAACTGATGTATACATTTATGCAACACCAAAATTTATTTGCAGTTTTCCTCTTGAGTCCAAAAAGAAGTGAAAAGGGGGATATTTTTCTTTCTCCATGGAAATTAGATTAGTAATACTGTCAGATTTTAAGACAAATTCTGAAAAACTTCAGAATGAACTCTCTGGAGAAAATATACAAAGGCCACCATATGTTCTCTTGTTTTTACCTTTCATGATTCATGAGTCCAGAGGCAGTTGTTACAGACATAAACTTCATATAAAACCAGAAAATATATTTATTTTCAATAAGAAAAATGATTAATGCCTCACAGTAGCTTTTAGGAATTTGAGAAAATGTTTCATTCCACACATGGATGTATTAAGCATAATTTTTTTGAGGTCAAGATAAAAATTTATCTTGGGAATATTATTTTTGTTCAGAAACTGAAGAAAGAATAGCTACAAAAGTCAATACTCATTCAGTTCAGTCGCTCAGTAGTGTCTGACTCTTTGCAACCTTGTGGACTGCAAGCATGCCAGGCCTCCCTATCTATCACTAACTCCAAGAGTTTACTCAAACTCTTGTCCATTGAGTCAGTAATGTCATCCAAACATCTCATCCTCTGTCATCCCCTTCTTGTGCCTTCACTCTTTCCCAGCATCAGGGTCTTTTCAAATGAATGAGAACTTTTCATCAGGTGCCCAAAGTATTGGAGTTTCAGTGTCGGCATCCGTCCTTCCAGTGAATATTCAGGACTGGTTTCCTTTAGGACTGGTTGGATCTCCTTGCAGTCCAAGGGACTCTCAAGAGTCTTCTGCAACACCATAGTTCAAAGGGATCAATTCTTCAGCGCTCAGCTTTCTTTATGGTCCAACTCTCACATCCATACATGACCACTGGAAAAACCATAGCCTTGACTATATGAACCTTTGTTGGCAAAGTAATGTCTCTGCTCTTTAATATGATGTCTAGGTTGGTGATAGCTTTTCTTCCAAGGAACAAATGTCTTTTAATTTCATGGCTTCAATCACCATCTGCAGTGATTTTGGAGCCCCCCAAAATAAAGTCTGTCACTGTTTCCTTTGTTTCCCCATCTGTTTGCCATAAAATGATGGGGCTGGATACCATGATCTTAGTTTTTTGAATGTTGAGTTTTAAGTCAACATTTTCACTCTCCTCTTTCACTTTCAAGAGGCTCTTTAGTTCTTCTTTGCTTTCTGTCATAAGGGTGGTGTCATCTGCATATCTGAGGTTAATGATATTTCTCCTGGCAATCTTGATTCCAGCTTGTGCTTCATTCAGTCCAACGTTTCTCATGATGTACTCTGCATATAAGTTAAATATCAGGGTGACAATATACAGCCTTGATGTATTCCTTTCCCAATTTGGAACCAGTCTGTTGTTCCATGTCCAGTTTAGGAAGTGACATACATTCTCTAAAAAGAAAATTTATTTACATATTTTTGTGCAAAGTGATTTTCTGTGCACTCTTTAAAATGTTTGCAGATCACAGAAAACTTCTCTGTGGATATCTGTTGATATTTGCCATATTAAATATTAGACTTACAGAATAAATATTTATTCCAAAAATGATGGAATGAATGTATTTGGTTAAAAGTGCCAATAAGTAACCTATTATGGGTTAGCATATTTTTAATAAAAAGATCTGTACTTTCCACATCAGTAAGATATGCAAAAAATAGATTTTCAAAAATGTAAAACAATGCCACTTTATTTATCAGGTTCTTCATTCAGTCTATTGAAATCTGTTATTTTCCTTGAAGAAAATAAAGATAAGCTCACTTCATTCCATAGTCCAGTTGGAAGAAAAGAATGTTTTAACCATCTTTTCAGATGATGATGGATATGTTTCTCAGATGTGACACAAAAACTAAATAACTATTAATTTTGTAAAGTTTGCTTACAAAGTAGAAGCTGTAAGTATGTCATTGGATTCTTTATTTTCTCTTATGTTAAAACCCACTGGTGAACCATTCACTTTGAATTAGTCTCTCACGTATGCATGATTTTGTACCTTCATGTATTGACCATTAAGAAGGTGGTGATTATGTCTGATATTGACCTATTTCATTATACAGTATAAAAAGTCACAATCAGTTTCATCAGTTTTTTCAATAAAACTAGAATGCTGATACAAGTTTTCCAAAGTGCTAATTTTTGCTTCAAAATTGAATCATGTTATTGGCAACATGGTATAAGTGCCTAGCATTAACCATTTAATTGTAATGTAACTTACAGTTAAGCTTTTGATTGCCAAGGCATCCATTTTCATGGCATTTATCTTGAATAATCATATAGCCAACTGCATGACACAGCTACTGGCAGAAAACTTAGATAAGCAACCGTGCTGTCCCACCCAAGAAAGTGCCTTTAAAAAATGCCCTGGACCTAGAGATAACCATGATGAGTGAAGTAAATCAGACAAAGGAAGACAAATGCCATATGATATCACTTATATGTGGAATCTAGAAAATATGGTACAAATGAACTTATTAACAAAACAGAAATAGAGTCACAGATGCAAAAAACCAACTTACAGTTACCAAGGGAGAAGCAAGGGGAGGAAGGAAAGGATACTTTGGGAGACTGGGACTGACATATACACACTACTATATATAAAATACATAACTTATAAGAACCTACTGTATAGCACAGGGAACTCTACTCGTTATTCTGTAATGACCTAGATGATGAAGAATCTAAAAAAGGGTGGATATATATGTATATATAAATCTGAATTGTAAGTCAACTATACTGTATTCCAATAAAAATTAAAAAAAAAAGCCCTGAATAATCTAGATAACCAACAGCTTTTCTTGTTCCTTACCCTAATTCCCAACCTTAAGCTTTAAAGTCACCAATAAAGAGTAAGCCCACAAAGTCCTAGGCACCCCACCCTCAGAACTCAAAACAGAACCCAAGTCCAAACTCTGTCTCTGAGATTTAATTCAGTGTCGGGGTACAAAAACTGGATTTGGCTTTGTAACTAACGCTAACGCCTTAGCGTATTTCAAAATCAGGCAAGAGGCTAGTGTAACAAGTTGTGAGCTTGTTGAACTTGTAAACTTGTTGAGTTTTGAACTTGTGAACAATGACTTGAGAAAGAGGAGATGGAATTAGAGAAGTAACAAGGTGATCAGATTATATAAGGCTTTGTAGACCATCATACAGATGTTTTCTCTGTTTCTTGTTGCTTAGTTACTAAGATGTCCAAGTCTTTTTTGACCTTACCTTTTGTTGAATACAAACACATTACAGGATTTGGAGGAGAGGAGTTATATAGTTTAATTTAGACTTCAAAAGAATCAGTCTAGTTGTAGAACTTAAGAATAAGAGAGCATGTGCAGACACACATCAATGAATTAGGAGACTGTTATGGTAATCCAGATGAGATATCATGGTGGCTTGGGCTGTCATGATAGCAGATGCTCAGTTGTATTCAACTCTGTGACCCCAAGGACTATATATAGCCTTCCAATCACCTCTGCCCATGGAGTTTTCCTGGAAAGAAGACTGGAGTGGGCTGCCATTTCCTAGTCCAGGGGATCTTCCTGAACTAGGGATTGAACCTGCATCTCTTGCATCTCCTGTGGGTTCTTTACCACCATGCCACCTGGGAAGACCTGGTAGCAGATGGCTTGGTAGGATAAAGTGATTAAATGCTAGGTATGTTCAGAAGACAGAGTTCTTAGGAATTTCTAACTGGTTGAATGGATGCTGTTAGAAAAAAGACATGTCTAGAAAGACTCTAGAGTTCTTGACCTGAACTTATGACATAACAATATTACCATTAACGATAATGGTTGCCACTTTGTGTAAGTTTGAACAAGATCAGTTTAGTTTTTTTTTTTTTTTTTTTTTTTTTTTTTTCAGTTTAGTTTTTAAATAGGACATTTGAGATATCTTTTAGTTCCATAACATAAGATATTAAGTATGTAGTTGAATGGGATATATTAGACAGGCTTGAGGGATGAGTTGATGCTAGAAATAAGGAGTTCCTCATCATTAGACTGGGAGTGTGTGTAGATTGAGAAGAAGAGAAAATACATACTTAAATACATACCTACCTAGACCCTTCCCATATTAGGAAGATGGGCAGAAGAGAAAGAAGAAAAGATACCAGAAGAAGCGAACAGTGAAGTAAGTGAAGTAGGGGTTCATTTAAGGGATTCTGAGTTTATTAGGTCAAGTGAAAGATAGTAGGGCTGATTTCCTATATCAAAATTTTTTAACAATAAGATGAGAACTGCTCACTGAATTTAACAACATGAAAACCAGTGGTGGCCATGATAAAAAGTTCCCTAGCCATATTATAAGCAAAATCCTGATTACATTAGTCCGAGAGAGAATAGGATCCTTAACATTAAGCTGGAAATCTTAGAATACTTTGAAGCAAACCAAAATAGAGCCCTTTAAAACAATCTATTAATATCTTTCAACATCATATTTAGTTTTGTTATAAATAAAGGCTTGTTGTTGTTGTTTTTCAGTGACTAAGTCATGTCCTACTCTTAGTGACTCCATGGACTGCAGCACGCCAGGCTCCCCTGTCCTTCTGGAGTTTGCTCAACCGCATGTCCATTGAGTCGGTGATAACATCCAAATCAACTATTATCTTCTACCACCCTCTTCTTTTGCCTTCAATACTAAACATTACCCACTTTCTGATTTTGTATTCTATTTAAAATTCTAAAAATAAGAAGTTCAAGAGAAAAAAATGTAGCATGTTTAGATAGGCATTTAACTCTTATAATATTATAGAAACTATAGTTTATCAAAATATGCAAGTTTATCAAAACTATGTTATAATTGCCAAAAAGGATGCTAGATTTTCAGCATTTTTAACTTTCCTTTATGTCAGGAGAAAGTCTTGTAAGAAGCAGAGGGGACATATATAATCAATTTCATTCAAATAATTTTTTCTTAACCTATATTTTAAATACAGAGAAATCAATATAGTCCCACTAATTATATTTATGTTTGCATTAATCACATTAAATACACCTCAAAGAAATTATGCAGTTCATACTGAGATATCACAGTTAACATGTGCTTTCTTCCTTAATATGTAAAAAGTTACCTAAGCTTTGCTACTTTTTAGTATTTTTAAAACTTTCAATTAATTTATTAAATCTTTTTTTTTTTAAGCTCTGACTATCTGCTAGGCGCTTTTCCAGGAACTGGATGAAAGTCAGCAAAGAAAACTGCTAAAATGTGTGCTTGCTGTCTATATTGCTTTGCAATTTTAAAAAACAAGAGGTCATGGAAGACTGCAATAAAATGGCAAACATTTAGCAAACTTAAAGGCTAAATTGAAAACATTTGGCAGGTTCTTCTATGTGCTGTACCCAGGACACATGATCAGGCATGACATTTTTTCCCCCCCAATTGGCTTAAACTCTTTTTTTGAATAAAAATATATATAATATTTTTTGATACCAGGTGTAACACCTATGTAACCATATCTATTCCTAATGTAGTATGACTGTCCCAGAATTATAAAACTAAACTTTTGCCTTGACTCTATTTTTACAACCAAAGAGAAATGAAATGACATGGAAACCCAGAGAATAGAGCCCTAAGGAATGAACCCTAATAATGAAGATATTTTTCATCCAGGCTTGAAAAATATCTGGAAGCCACACATCTCTAAGAGATCAAGGAAAAGGAAGTGCAAGAAATATTTGTAAGAAGTCATTAGGGAGAGATGTATATTTAGGTCTTTCCCCCATTTTTTGATTGGGTTGCATTTTTGATGTTGATCTCCATGAACTGTTTTATATATTTTGGAGGTTAATCCTTGGTTGCTTTGTTTGCAAATATTTTCTCGCATTCTGAGGGTTGTCTTTCCATCTTAATTACCTAATTCTGGGGCAGGGTAAGAGACAGATGTACAGAATAGGCATATGGACACACAGAGGTTGAGAGGGGAGACTGGGGCAAATTGGGAGATTGGGATTGATACATATATATATATATATATATACACACACACACATATATACATACACTACCATGTGTAAAATAGATAGCTAGTGGGAATGTGTTATAAAGCACAGGAAGCTCAGCTTGGTGCTCTGTGATTATGTAGAGGGATGGGATGGGGTAGAGGTGGGAGGGAATCTTAAGAGGGGATGGATATAGGTATGCATATGGTTGATTGACTTCATTGTACAGCATAAACTAACACAACACTGTAAAGCACTTATATTCCAATAAAAAAAAGAAGTCAGAAGGGGAGTCTGTGAATCAAGCCTAAGCCCTGGAAAAAAATAAACTGAATGCATATTGCTCTCTTATAGCTTAGATATAGAACTAATAGAATAAATACAGAAAAAAATAGAAAATATAAGAATAAGCAAATAAAATTGATAGAACATAAATTAAGACAATAGGTATGAATCTAAGAATCAGTCAATATAGTAAATCTGAATATGTTAAATTTCTGTTGTGAAAGACAAAAAGGTTTATGGAAATGAATTCAAACATCTGCATTTTTGCAAATGATTCACTAAATTATATTAATAGATATACAGAAAAGTTGAAAATGAAGAGTTAAAAAGTTTCAGGCTAGCAAGCAGACAGCTATATTAATGTTATCAGAGAAAGAAGAATTTAACAAAAAAAACTTTAATACAACAGAGAAGGACAGTTCAGATTATTGTTATGAACTAAATTCTTGTTTTCTCAAGTTCGGTGTAGAAGCCCCTATCCCCAGGGTGATGGTATTTGGAGATGAGACTACTAGGAGGTAATTAGAGTTTATGAGGTCATGAGAGTCGGATCCTTCTAGATTTTAGGATTAGTTCCCTTCTAAGAAGAGACCCCAAAGAGTATAGTCTTTGTCTTTCCACTCACACACAAAGGAGGGGTCATGTTACCACATTATGAGATGGCAACTGCCTCCAAGCCAAGAGAAGAGTTAGCATCAACCCTACCTTGATGGCACTTGGATTTTGGACTTGAAGCCTCTAGATGTGTGAGAGATAAATTTATATTGTTTAATCTGCATGTGCATGCATGCATGCTAAGTTACTTCAGTCATGTCTGACTTTTTGCGACTTTATGGACCATAGCCTGTTAATGTACCAGGCTCCTCTGTCCGTGGGATTCTCCAGGCAAGAATACTGGAGTGAGTTGCCATGTTCTCCTCCAGGGGACATTTCTGACCCAGGAATTGAACAAATGTCTCTTATGTCTTCTGCATTTGCAGGCAGGTTCTTTACCAATAGTACCACCTGAAAAGCCCCTTAATCTGCCCAGTCCATGGTATTTTATTATGGTAGGTCAAGCAAACTAAGACAGTTATTTTGAGATAAAATCCATAATATTCATGGATCTTTATACATGTAACTAGATATGTATTACAGCAAAAACGTCACTATAAAATTGAAGACACTGAACTTCTTTCAGAAAAGACAAAAAAAAAAAAACAATAACAAAAGAATAAGAAATTTGATTGACACAACTGTAAATCTTGATCTAATGAATGAATATGGAACCATACACTCACAAGTTCAGTATTTACACTCTTTTGAAGCATGTATAGAAACACTAGTAGATAGTTTCTGTGTACATAGTCTTAAAAGAATTTCAAGTAATTTAAAAAGAAAAAGCCTAATTTTACTTAATACATTTAAAAAATGCAAAATGCTAGCCAAAATTATGCTTCACCATTAATTAAAATACACTAATCTAAATAGTTATTGAATAAGAAGAAAATTTAAATGATCATTTTTAAGAACAGAAGTATGTGATATGAGTAGTATAACAGGAAAATATATAAATAAAAAAGAAAATGTGTAAAATTCATATTTGGCTAATGCTAAAACAAGATTTATTCTATGAAAGCCTATTTTATATAAGAAACTCAAGGCAAGGGAAATCCTAAAAGACCAAAAATAATAATTTTAAATAGCATAAAAAAATTTCATATTCAGTAAAACTCAATATTAGTCTTTTGGGAAACAAAAGAAATGCTGGCAAATTTGATCACTTATAAGTACACATACCCTTAGAAATCAAAAACAATAAAGACAGAGAGTAACTAGATAAAATTGTGGGAACATATTATATACGTTTATGTCAATAAATTTAAAAATTTAAATGGCATAAATGCTTTTATAGAGAAAATTCCATACAGCAATTCTTTTTTTAAAATATAAATTTATTTATTTTAATTGCAGGCTAATTACTTTACAATATTGTATTGATTTTGCCATACATCAAGTATTTGATGAAGCAGACAGTTTTTTTTCTTGAATAACATACAGCTCTTTGATAATATTACTGAAAAAGAAATAGAGAATGTTGCAATTCTGTCCATTCTAAGTTATATAGTTAAAAAAACGGTCAACAATTAATACAAAAAGAAAGTTTTGGAGGGTTTTTGTTTTATTTTATCCCTTTCTGAAGGTATCATCAGCTGTCGTTGTTTAGTCGCTGTCATATCTGACTCTTTTGCGACCTCATGAACTGTAGCCTGTCAAGCTTCTCTGTCCATGGAATTTCTTAGGCAAGGATACTGGAGTAGGTAACCATTTCCTTCCCCAGGGCATCTTCCCAACCCGGAGATTGAACCCATGTCTCCTGCTATGGCAGGCAGATTGTTTACCATTGAGCCTCCAAGGAAACCCATCATCCACTGAGTCATCTCAAACAAAACCATCCAGGCTCCAACAGGCAGTGATTCTAAAGTGGTTATGGTCTGGTTCCAGTTGTTTTAGGAGAAGGCATTTTGGGTCTGTGAAAGGGAGTCAGCATCTCTCATTTTTATATACTTCTGAAGTAATTCTGTATGTGTCCATATGGAATTTGTGACTTAATCTGAATATGATGCTAATAAAAGCTGATTGAACTTCCAGTGTCTTGATTGACATCTACACTAGGCAGTCAGGACCCTGAGTTAGGAACATGAATGGTGAGAACCCCAGTCTAATTCCCAATAAGGTTTGGTTTCTACTGTGTTTGGAGTGATTTTTAAAAGTATGGGAATATTTACATTAATATTTTTATTTAACTTTTGAAGTAAACTATCCTTGTAAACACATAAGCTTAATTTAGTAGTAATACTTTGGAAAACTCAGCAGTGGCCACAAGACTGGAAAAGGTCAGTTTTCATTCCAATCCCAAAGAAAGGCAATGCCAAAGAGTGTCAAACTACCACACACTTGCACTCATCTCATACGCTAGTAAGGTAATGCTCAAAATTCTTCAAGCCAGGCTTCAGCAATACGTGAACTGTGAAATTCCAGATGTACAAGCTGGTTTTAGAAAAGGCAGCGGAACCAGAGATCAAATTGCCAACATGGGCTGGATGATGGAAAAAGCAAGAGAGTTCCAGAAAAACATCTATTTCTGCTTTATTGACTATGCCAAAGCCTTTGACTGTGTGGATCCCAATAAACTGTGGAAAATTCTGAAAGAGATGGGAATACCAGACCACCTGATCTGCCTCTTGAGAAACCTATATGGAGATCAGGAAGCAAAAGTTAGAACTGGACATGGAACAACAGACTAGTTGCAAATAGGAAAAGGAGTATGTCAAGGCTGTATATTGTCACCCTGCTTGTTTAACCTATATGCAGAGTACATCATGAGAAACACTAGGCTGGAAGAAGCACAAGCTGGAATCAAGACTGCAGGGAGAAATATCAATAATCTCAGATATGCAGATGACGCCACCATTATGGCAGAAAGTGTAGAGAGGAACGAAAAAGCCTCTTGATGAAAGTGAAAGAGGAGAGTGAAAAAGTTGGCTTAAAGCTCAACATTCAGAAAATGAAGATCATGGTATCTGGTCCCATCACTTCGTGGGAAATAGATGGGGAAACAGTGGAAACAGTGTCAGACTTTATTTTTTTGGGCTCCAAAATCACTGCAGATGGTGATTGCAACCATGAAATTAAAAGACGCTTACTCCTTGGAAGGAAAGTTATGACAAACCTAGATAACATATTCAAAAGCAGAGACATTACTTTGCCAACAAAGTGCCTTCTAGTCAAGGCTATGGTTTTTCCAGTAGTCATGTATGGGTGTGAGAGTTGGACTATGAAGAAAGCTGAGTGCTGGAGAATTGATGCTTTTGACCTGTGGTGTTGGACAAGACTCTTGAGAGTCCCTTGGACTGCAAGGAGATCCAACCAGTCCATTCTGAAGGAGATCAGTCCTGGGTGTTCTTTGGAAGGAATGAGGCTAAAGCTGAACCTCCAGTACTTTGGCCACCTCATGCGAAGAGTTGACTCATTGGAAGACTCTGATGCTGGGAGGGATTGGGGGAAGGGGGAGAAGGAGGTGACACTGAATGAGATGGACATGAATTTGAGTGAACTCCGGGAGTAGGTGATGGACAGGGAGGCCTGGCGTGTTGTGATTCATGGAGTCGCAAAGAGTCGGACATGACTGAACGACTGAACTGAACTGAATAATAAATCTTATCTATCAGACTAGTGGTGCTCCATGAGTGAAGAGTTCTCTTGAGGGCTGTCTGTTTTGAGGGAGAGGAAGAAGCAGAGCAGTTGTTTAGTTGCTCAGTCGTGTCTGACATTTTGGGACTCCTTGGCCTGCAGCATGCCAGGCTTCCCTGTCCTTCAATATCTCCCAGACTTTGCTCAATCTCATGTCCACTGAGTCAGTAATGCCATCCAATCTTCTCATCCTCTGTCACTTCCTTCTCCTGCCCCCAGTCTTTCCTACCATCAGGATCTTAAAGCAGGGAGGATATCTGATCCTTTGAGGTCATAAGATCATAAGATCATGGGCTGCACCTCATGTATAAATTGCTAAAATAACAGGAATCCTTTACTGTGAATGCTGAAAACTGCCCCTAGGAACCCTAGAGTGTTTTTTGTATCAGTGCTAGAAGCACCCAGTTATGTACCAGAAACTGCAAAACTGCATAGCCAGAGAAAATCAATTTTGAGGAGGCAGTAACTATAATCCTAGGGTTAGTTTCAGAGATAATGGGTGTGAGTCAGGGTTTCTAAACTAAGAAACACTTTAAAAAATGTTTCTTCTATCTCTCCATGTCAGACCAAAATTGGCCTTCTAAGAAAGCCAGCACACAATGGAAAAAAGCAATCCAGAGATACTTAGATATTTCAAACACATTATGTGGAATAGTTTCTGTTGACATGTTTTAGCAAGATATTTAAAATAGTCTTTATGTTCTGCCAGAGAATTATCCAGTATTTCTATTTAGTAATTTTTACATGATGATTCTTAGTTTCTTGATGCTGCTATGTAATTTTCAGAAGCAAGACTAGGCCTATTTCCCTATGTCTATTGAGTTAGTGTTCATTTTGGCAATCACTATAATTACATTGTGTTGAATTCAGGAACACTGGTCAGAAAAATAAAATGCAAATGGGTGCAGCACTATTACAGTCTGCATACTAGTTTCCCTATAAATGATTTCACAAGTGAAACATTCCTGTCTCTCCAAAGACTTTCAAAATACTACAAAAGGAATATTATCAAAAACATTTTTTTCTAACTCAAGGCAAAACAAGTGGAGGAAAACAAAAACATAAAAGGAGCAAAGCACTCTCTGTAATTATACTTGCAAAAATGTTTCATTTTCCCTAAATATCACATGTATTTTTAGCAGTACTTATTTTACCTGTCTAATATTATACAGTTACTGGAAAAAAACTGTTCTTGAGAATCAAGTCCATTACATAAAAAATAAATAAATAAACCTCTTCTGATAAACTAGTTTGAATAAAAATCAAACTTCTCTTATATATTCATTATTGTACTTGTATTTTTTAAACAGATAAATCTATTTCAAAAATCAAGTTTTTCTGGGATAGAAAAGCTTCATCTCAAAAGTGATGAGAGAGATTTATAAAATCAAAAATGCAAACAGTTGATCCAGACAACAAAAAGAAAAGAACATTCTCAAATAATGATAAAGCTTCCAGTAAGATTTTAATAGTAGCTGGGACCATTTGAGTATTCTTATTAAAGGAATGGGATTCCCTAGTGGCTCAGATGTAAAGAATCTGCCTGCAGTGGAGGAGACCTGGGTTCAATCCCTGGGTTTAAAAGATCCCCTGAAGGAGGAAATGCCAACCCACTCGAGTATCCTTGTCTGGAGAATCCCATGGACAGAGGAGCTTGGTGGGCTACAGTCACTGGGTCACAAAATAATAAAAAGACATAGTTATAAAATATTTATTATGTTCGTGCTTTGCATTAAGCTAATATGAAAAATTTAAGCATAAAAATGCAATGAAATTTATAATAAGGCTATACCCTATGAGTGAGCAGTCTGATCTTCACAGTCCAGGTGTCCATGTGGCCTTTGTGATAACTACTTATAGAGAAAATTTAGGACTACTCTTTCCAGTCCCCCATTTTGCTAATTTCCCTGCTATAGTTTCTTTATATACCTATTTCATCACTCCAAAAGCAGTCCAGGTAATGGTTATCAAATAAACTCTAAGCACTTGATAAGCTTTCAATTAATGTTCATTAAAGAAAGACTCATGGGGTGTCTCGTGAACCGTGAACTCCGTGATGTTCAAGCTGGTTTTAGAAAAGGCAGAGGAACCTGAGATCAAATTTCCAACATCCGCTGGATCATGGAAAAAGCAAGAGAGTTCCAGAAGAACATATATTTCTGCTTTATTGACTATGCCAAAGCCTTTGACTGTGTGGGTCACAATAGACTGAGGAAAATTCTGAAAGAGATGGGAATACCAGACCACCTAACCTGCTTGTTGAGAAATCTGTATGCAGGTCAGGAAGCAACAGTTAGAACTGGACATGGAACAACAGACTGGTTCCAAATCGGAAAAGGAGTACGTCAAGGCTGTATATTGTCACCCTGCTTATTTAACTTACATGCAGAGTACATCATGAGAAACGCTGGACTGGAAGAAACAAGCTGGAATCAAGATTGCTGGGAGAAATATCAATAACCTCAGATATGCAGATGACACCACCCTATGGCAGAAAGTGAAGGGGAACTAAAAAGCCTCTTGATGAAAGTCAAAGAGGAGAGTGAAAAAGTTGGCTTAAAGCTCAACATTCAGAAAACAAAGATCATGGCATCTGGTCCCATCACTTCGTGGGAACTAGATGGGGAAACAGTGGAAACAGTGTCAGACTTTATTTTTTGGGGCTCCAAAATCACTGCAGATGGTGACTACAGCCACAAAATTAAAAGACACTTACTCCTTGGAAGAAAAGTTATGACCAACCTAGATGGTATATTCAAAAGCAGAGACATTACTTTGCTGACTAAGGTCCATCTAGTCAAGGCTATTGTTTTCCCTGTAGTCATGTATGGATGTGAGAGTTGGACTATGAAGAAGGCTGAGCGCTGAAGAATTGATGCGTTTGAACTGTGGTGTTGGAGAAGACTCTTGAGGGTCCCTTGGACTGCAAGGAGATCCAACCAGTCCATTCTGACTGAGATCGGCCCTGGGATTTCTTTGGAAGGAATGCTGCTAAAGCTGAAACTCCAGTACTTTGGCCACCTCATGTGAAGAGTTGACTCATTGGAAAATACTCTGATGCTGGGAGAGATTGGGGGCAGGAGGAGAAGGGGACAACCCAGGATGAGATGGCTGGATGGCATCACGGACTTGATGGACATGAGTCTGAGTGAGCTCTGGGAGTTGGTGATGAACAGGGAGACCTGGTGTGCTGCGATTCATGGGGTCACAAAAAGTCGGACACGACTGAGCGACTGAACTGAACTGAACTGAACTGAAAGAAAGACTGGATAAATCGTTCTATTTCAGCTTATTCTATTTTAGCTTATGAGTAAATATTTTATTCATCAATGGACAAAAGAATACTTAGGAAATTTTACAATATATAACTAATTTTTGTGTAGTACTTGGCATATATAATCATCTAAGCTAATATATTTGTTACATTTCAGATTACATCATTTTAGCTGGCTTATGTACTGTGTAAAAGGGCAGCCCCAGAAAAAGAAATATTATTTTACATTTGATAAATTCTTAAAAATTTATTTTGGAATAATTATGAAATCATTGAAATTTCCAGAAATAGTACATCGATTACTCTGTAACATTTACCAAACTTCTGCTAGTGATAACCACTTATATAATTATAGTACAGCTAAGAAATTTTACATTAGCCCTGTTAAAGAGGAAAGTTTTTCCTCTTCTCATGAAGGTTAATTTGACTGGTCTAATAATTAAGTTGACATAAGAAAAAGAAATGTGATTTTGTGTATATGGAACCTCACAGAAACTTTAGAGGACTCAAGACAGGTGACTGAGGCTTATGTGCCATCCTGAGCTAAGGAGAAGGTGTAGGGGTCTGGGACTATAAAGGGGAGGAATACAGTTTACAGGGAGATAGGAAAAAACAGTGTCTGGAAAACAAATGTTTGTCATGCCATGTAGAGATAATGGGACAAGAGGAAGTTCTTACGAAGCAAGAGCAATGGTAGCATTTTTCTTATAATATTTAGTCTTTTGTCCTCAATTCCTACAAAACTCCAGAGCCATAAAGGTGAAATGGGTGTCTTATTATTTATAGCAAGCCCTTTTGTACCACAACTGGGTTTAACTGAATGAGGTGACTTTTGAAAGCATCGAAAGGTGGAGGCTGGTGGTCTGGAGAACCAATATTGTGGTTAGAGTTGGAACATTTAGTCCCACTTGAGAATATCTGGAGGAGGGAGAGGGGCTAGAAATTGAAGTAGTCCCTGAAGGCCAGTGATTTACTCAACCATGGTTAGTTGGGAAGCCTCCATGAACATCCAGAATGACTGTGTAAGAGCTTCTGGGCTGGTGAACACATGGGGAGAGTGATGCTCTCAGAGGTTGTGGAAGTTCCTGTCCTTCCTCATACCTTGCCCTACATGTCTGGCACATCCCAAGTTATATCCTTTTATTAGAAAACTGGTAGCCAAGTGAGTAAATGGGTTTCCCGAGTTCTGTCAGCTACTCTAGCAAGTAATAGAACTCAAAGAGGGATTTATGGGAACCTGTGATGTACAGTCAGTCAGGTAGAAGTACAGGTGACACCTTGGGCTTGTTACTGGTATCTCAGATATGTGGAGGAGGGCAGTGTCCTAAGGCTGATCCTCTAACTTGTAGAGTATGATGCAGTCCCCATGTAGATCAGGTAAATGGTGTTTGATTATAGGAGACACAGCTGGTGTCTGGAGAATTGTTTGGCGGTATGAGGAGATCAATATTGCTGGGTGAAATATCAATAACCTCAGATATGCAGATGAGACTACTCTTATGGCAGAAAGAGAAGAGGAATTAAAGAGCCTCTTGATGAAACTGAAAGAAGAGTGAAAAAACTTAAATAACTAAACATTCAGAAAATGGAGATCATGGCATTATCCAGCCCGCTCACTTACTGGCAAGTAGATGGGGAAACAGTGGAAACAGTGACAAACTATTTTCTTGGGCTCCAAAATCACTGCAGATGGTGACTGCAGCCATGAAATTAAAAGATGTTTGCTCCTTGGAAGAAAAACATGGCAAGCCTAGACCACATATTAAAAAGCTGAGACATTACTTTGCCAATAAAGGTCCATATAGTCAAAGCTATGGTTTTTCTAGTAGTCATGTATGGATGTGAAAGTTGGACTATAAAGAAAGCTAAGTGCTGAAGAATTGATGCTTTTGAACTGTGGTGTTGGAGAAGGCTGTGAGAGTCACTTGGACTACAAGAAGATCAAACCAGTCAATCCTAAAGGGAATCAATAGTGAATACTCATTGGAAGGACTGATGCTGAAGCTCCAATACTTTGGCCACCTGATGTGAAGAGCTGACTCATTAGAAAAGACCATGATGCTGGGAAATATTGAAGGTAGAAGGAGAAGGGGATAACAAAGGACAAGATGATTGAATGGCATCATTGAGTCAATGGACATGAGTTTGAGCATGTTCTGGAAGATAGTAAAGGACAGGGAAACCTGGCATGCTGCATTCCATGGGGTCACAAAGAGTTGACGTGACTGAACAACAATGAAGTGAATTCCTTTCTCTATGGTAAAACTGGGCAAAACGCAAGAGTAGAGTTAAAATATTATAGGTACCTGAAAAATAAATTACCTCCTAATTTTTTTCAAATCAGAATGTAAACAAATAGAAGTTGTAATTTGTATAATCACAGTGAAATTATTGGTAACACTCAGGCTGACTTCTGAATGCTGCAAGAATCATGGTGACCAAACATTGCAAGAGAACATGCTACTGGAATGAAGAAAATGAATAAAAGGCACCAAGCAATAATAGCAACAAAATCTCGGCTTCACTCATAATTTGAATTGTTGTTGTTGTTTAGTTTCTCAGTTATATCTGACTCTTTTATGACCCTGTGGACTGTAGCCTGCCAGGCTCATCTTCCATGGATTTTCCCAGGCAAGAGTACTGGAGTGGGTTGCCATTTCTTTCTCCAGGGGATCTTCCCAACCCAGGAATCAAACCCACGTCGCCTGCATTTGGGGGTGATTCTTTACTGCTGAGCCACTAAGGAAGCCCCCATAATCTGACTACATAACATTCAAAACTGCAGTGGTATTTGTTTAGATGTTCATATTCTGAGTGGTTGAAATTTTCCCTGCATATATTAAAGACTCTGGATCCAAATTCAGGAGACCTGGCATCAAATCCAGACTCTAATAATTATTGGCTACATGATTTCAGATGATTTGCTCAATATTTCTCCCCTATTTTCCATCAGTGAAAGAGAATGAGATCTGTGACCATCAGACAGAGTCATTTTGAATGTCAAATAAGACCATCTAATAAGATCTCTTAACTCTAAAATCATATGCTAAATTTAGTAATCATTATTTTTGCTCTTCAATCCTATGTATCTCATAATTGAATCTGTAAACATAATCCATCTGTCAGTGTCAGACTTTATTTTTTGGGGGCTCCAAAATCACTGCAGATGGTGACTGCAGCCATGAAATTAAAAGACGCTTACTCCTTGGAAGAAAAGTTATGACCAATCTAGATAGCATATTCAAAAGCAGAGACATTACTTTGCAGACTAAGGCCCATCTAGTCAAGGCTATGGTTTTTCCAGTAGTCATGTATGGATGTGAGAGTTGGACTGTGAAGAAAGCTGAGCATCATAGAATTGATGCTTTTGAACTGTGGTGTTGGAGAAGACTCTTGAGAGACCCTTGGACTGCATGGAGATCCAACCAGTCCATTCTGAAGGAGATCAGCCCTGGGATTTCTTTGGAAGGAATGATGCTAAAGCTGAAACTCCAGTACTTTGGCCACCTCATGCGAAGAGTTGACTCATTGGAAAAGAGTCTGATGCTGGGAGGGATTGGGGGCAGGAGGAGAAGGGGATGACAGAGGATGAGATGGCTGGATGGCATCACTGACTCAATAGATGTGAGTCTGAATGAACTCCCGGAGTTGGTGATGGACAGGGAGGCCTGGCGTGCTGTGATTCATGGGGTCGCAAAGAGTCAGACACAACGACTGAACTGAACTGAACTGAACTGAACTTTATATTCTTCTAATGATCTATCTATTTTCAGTGGAAAACTACAATCAGTTTTAGTTCAGTCGCTCAGTCGTGTCCAACTCTTTGTGACACCATGAACGGCAGCACACCAGGCCTCCCTGTTCACCACCAACTCCCAGAGTCCACCCAAATCCATGCCCATTGAGTCGGTGATGCCATCCAACCATCTCATCCTCTGTCATCCCCTTCTCTTCCTGCCCTCAATCTTCCCAACATCAGGGTCTTTTCAAATGAGTCAGCTCTTCCCATCAGGTGGAAAACTTCAATAAAAATATCAAAATAGAAAACAGGTTTTTTGAATGAGTTCTAAATATATGAAACACTAGTGTAACTTTTTAGTTCTTTTAAACAATTATTTTTCTTTCTTTCTTATGATGACCTCATAGCATTTCTTTTCTGTCAGATTAGTAATTCTTTTTTAACACAGTATCTAAGGTAGAATATAGCCTGCCCTGTGACATCCTATGTTTGCTTGTCTGATTTTTTTGATAATAACAGAAAGTTTTGAAGCAAAGCAAATACTTAAAATTGCCCATCAAAATGATTTTTGTTGTTTTACTTTAAATACTATTTTGTACAACTGGGAAATAAAACTTCCAATAGCATTGGCCCTGTATCATAGAAATTATTCAAATACACTAAATCACATGTAAAGTATTCTTATTAGTGGAAAAAAAATCACAATTCACCTGTTTTGACCTCATTTACCTGAATCTAAAGAAATTTACTTCTTTTACACTTAATAAACAGCAATCAACAACATGTAGTTTCACATTAAAACCCTCATTATATTAAAGGACTACTTTAATGTGTTTTCCTGAGTTATACTGCCATGGAAGAAAAAATGAATTTTTGGCTCATTTTAGAGTTAAGTTCAACAGGTAACAATATTAGATCTATTCTCTAAATTGACTTGTTTAAATTAAGCATTACCAATCATGATTGGTAATTTACAAATTAAAAGAATAGGAAGACAGGCATTTTATTGAAAACTGAGTTGATAAAATATTTGGTTTATTGATGGCAGTGGCTTATTTTTGTAATCAAGTTTTTTTCAGACTAAAAAAATTATTTCATAACTTGTCAGCAATTCTTTGATAAAGAAAAATTAAAGGAGTGTCAGCAGAAGTTCAAAATAATGCTAAACTGGAGAGGAAAGCTTGCCTGGAATTAGAATTTTGCCAAAATCATCCTTGAATGATTTGCAACTATTAGATCATTATATTTTCAATCCAGTGGAGGCCTCTAAATACAGGTATTGTTGCCCTTGTAACAGAAAGGAAAATTACAAAGAAGGGAAAAAAGAAAAAAAATCCCTCAATGCTTGTAATTTAAGGATCAATGTTAAACCTGATGTCTGATGATGGAATTTATTATATTGTTTGAATAATTTCTGTAACTCACAGATTAGTATTTTTCTTTGAATTTGTACTTAGATGATAATAGATATACAACTAGGGTGAAAGACAAGCAGAAACAAGTCAAGCACAGAGACTGGGGAATAACATTCCAGGTTCAAAAGCCCTAAGGTGAGAACTGTGTTATTATGTTAGCATTCATTCAGTAGTGTAACATTTACAGAATAAGATAAATATTCCCCCTTTGTCTACATACTGTACAGTGTTGCTAATTATGTACAAAAGTTAACACATGTATTTCTCTTCATGCATCTTGGGTTAGTTACTGGTGAAAATACATAGTCATTTAGAAAATATTACTAGATAGGAATACTCGATCTTTACCTTTATCAATAAAATTGTCAACTTGGATTCAGTTCAGTTCAGTCACTCAGTCGTGTCCAACTCTTTGTGACCCCATGAATTGCAGCACTCCAGGCCTACCTGTCCATCACCAACTCCCGGAGTTTACTCAAACTCACGTCCATAGAGTCGGTGATGCCATCCAGCCATCTCATCCTCTGTCGTCGTCCCCTTCACCTCCTGCCCCCAATCCCTCCCAGCACCACAGTCTTTTCCAATGAGTCAACTCTAGTGGGATTAAAATGTGATGTCTTCTCTTGTTCTTTATTTATTATCTTTACAGCACAGCAGTGAACCAGAAACCAGTTATTTTGAGCATAGTAGTATATATTATTTCTTCTGGCTAACTACACTTTGGTTGATACAGATGTTAAGTCTAATTTAATATAAATTCTCTGTGGATATTAGAAATTTAACACACTAACTGTTACCTGAAGTTACGTTAACTTTTTATGTTAGAAAATGTTTTTCATAAGTATAGGATTAAAATTTTGTTTTCCTCAAAATAATAAAAGACATAATCTGTGAGTAAATTTCAGGTATTTAGTTTCTAAGGGAATACAATTTAAAGCCAAGGAACTCAACTAGACTCTTCAACTATCTTAATATACAAGACTTTCTATAAAAAAATGCACTAAAAATTTCAGTGATTCCACAGTACCTGCTGCACCTACCTGCTTATATTCTTGTGACATTTCTGTGCACCTCACTGATTTTAAATTCCTGGTGTCTGTATCTCGGTGCTTTGCTCCCCAGTGGTGCTTCTGGAACCTCCTTATTCTAGTCTTCCTTAAAGCATTCAGGTTTGTATTTTCCGTCATTAGTGTAAACCACCCTGTATCTCTTCATATTGAAAGCATTTTTCAAATACCTAAGTTGGCTTCTCACTCTATGATTGTAATTCTTGGTTAGATATCTAATCTTCATAATTTTTGCTTTGATAACTCAGTGGTTTCAGTATCCATGAAGAGAAAAATTCCCAAACTCATAGCTTCTTGGTTATCTCATCAACATTCAGTATATCAAATGCCAGTTATATGGGGGATAACCACCAAATTTGTCTAAATTCTTCCTTTTTACATCTGTGAAAGTACTGGCACAATCAAGATTCTGAGCCTTGCACCTCCAAGAGTTTCCTTATTCCCTTTGAAATTTATTTCTCCCCATCCTATGCTCCTTCTCTCCCTGGACAAGGATCTATTTGCTTCCAAGTGCTATCACCTAATTAAATCTGTTCTCTGCTCATATTGGCTGCAAGTGAAAGCTAATTTATGTGGTTTTAAAATTTAGAATAGCCGGGCCAGCAACTGCGGGAGCGCGGAGAAGGCCTAGAACTCGGAGCGGGTGGGGCCCCTGGAGACGCAGACAACGCCTCCGCTCGGCTCGGCGGCTGGAGCCCAGGAGAGAGGCCGCGCCCGGGCGCCCTCGGCCGCGTGGTGCCCACCGCGCGCTGCGCCCACACCACGCCCGTGTCCGACCAGGCGTTCGTCACACTGGCCACCAACGACGTCTACTGCCAGGGGGCCCTGGTGCTGGGCCAGTCTCTCCGGGAGCACAGGGCCACCAGGAGGCTGGCGGTGCTGGTCACGCCTCAGGTGTCCACCCGGCTCAGGGTTATCCTCTCAAGGGTGTTCGATGAGGTCGTCGAGGTGAACCTCATAGACAGCGCGGACTACGCCCACCTGGCCTTTCTGAAGAGACCTGACCTCGGAATCACCCTCACCAAGCTTCACTGCTGGACGCTCACCCATTACAGCAAATGTGTCTTCCTGGATGCAGACACACTGGTGCTGTCCAACATCGATGAGCTGTTCGACAGGAGGGAGTTTTCTGCAGCCCCAGATCCCGGGTGGCCGGATTGCTTCAATAGCGGGGTGTTTGTCTTCCAACCCTCCCTGGAGATGCACAGCCTCTTGCTACAGCATGCCACTGACCACGGCAGCTTTGACGGGGCAGACCAAGGCTTGCTGAACAGTTTCTTCAGTAACTGGTCTACTGCCGACATCCAGAAGCACTTGCCTTTCATCTATAACTTGAGCAGCAACACCACGTACACCTACAGCCCTGCTTTCAAACAATTTGGCTCCAGTGCAAAGGTGGTCCACTTTCTGGGGTCCTCAAAGCCTTGGAACTACAAGTACAATCCCCAGACAGGCTCTGTTTTGGAGGACGGCTCCGGGCGGGCCGACCAGCATCAGACGTCCTTCCTTAACCAGTGGTGGGGAATTTACCACCGTAGCATCTTGCCCCTTTGTGAAAATATCCGGAACAAGGACCACCAGGCGCCCCCAGGTCACACGGCTCGCCTCGGAGGCACTGGGGTGCCGCGTTCCACTGCAGCGGCCGCGGCGGAGGGGTCGGGTGCGAATCCAGCAGAGAGGCCCAGGCAGGCTAGCTCTGCTGACAGCTCAGAGAGGACTGTGGGGGTTGAGGGAGACATCCCTACTCTGGCAGCGTGCCCTTCCGAAGAGACGGTAGGTTGGCGGGAAATAGAGACTCGAGCTGAAGTGCGATGTGACCTGTTCTCAACACCCTCCCCCCAGTTTGCAGACCTCACAGAGATCCAAAGCTATTCGCGGCGGGTGGATAACGAAGGAGGTGCCCCAGCCAAGGACGCCTTGGAACCGAGCAGGGAGCCCCCTGTGGATGTCAGCAGGGACCCCAGTCCCCAGGACGCTCTGGAGGTGGACCTGACCATTTCCGTCTCCCAGATCTCCATCGAAGAGAAGCTCAAGGTCCTGAGTCCCGAGGAGGAGCGGAGGAAGTGGGAGGAGGGACGGATGGATTACCTGGGGAAGGACGCCTTCGCCCGCATTCAGGAAAAGCTGGACCGCTTCCTGCAGTGACTGCGCTGTTCTGATGGGCAGTCCTGTTCCATCAACGTCCCGAAGCCCTTTCCAAGGACCTCTTCACCCACGTGCCTCTGTTTACGGTCGACCCACCTGAGTGCCTTCTGCCCACCCCATGCTCCATCCAAAACTCAGCTCGAAGCCCTGTGTGACCCCAGCTCCCCATGCCTCTCAGGCTTCCCCGGGGATGTCCTGTCTCCTTTATGTCTTGTTAGCAAATCACTGAGGATGGTGACTGCAGCCATGAAATTAAAAAACACTTGCTCCTTGGAAGAACAGCTATGACCAACCTAGACAGTGTATTAAAAAGCAGAGACATCACTTTGCCCACAAAGGTCTGTCTAAGTCAGAGCTATGGTTTTTCCAGTGGTCATGTATGGATGTGAGAGTTAGACCATAAAGAAAGCTGGGCGCCAAGTTGATGCTTCTGAACTGTGGTGTTGGAGAAGACTCTTGAGAGTCCCTTGGACTGCAGGGAGATCCAGGCAGTCCATCCTGGAGGAGGTCAGTCCTGAATATTCATTGGAAGGACTATGTTGGGGCTGAAACTCCAGTGCTTTGGCCACCTCATGCAAAGAACTGACTCATTTGAAGGGACTCTGATGCTGGGAAAGATTGGGGGCGAGAGGAGAGGGGGACGACAGAGGATGGGATGGTTGGATGGCATCACCGACTCAATGGATATGGGTTTGGGTAAACTCTGGGAGTTGGTGACGGACAGGGAGGCCTGGTGTGTTGCAATCCACGGGGTAGCAAAGAGTCGGACATGACTCAGCAGCTGAACAACAGCAAAAGAGAACATGAGTATAGCCTTCTGGTCAACCCTGGGTCTCTGGACTTGCTTGAAGGAGCTCAGGATTTTCTCCTAGACTGATGAAACCACATCCGTCCTATGTAGGGTTAGCTTGAAGCACTGCAGAGCTTTAAACACATAGCACTCAGAAAGGTATTGAGCTCCCTGAGAATCTTCCAGAATGATTAAGTCCTTTTCTTGAAAACGGGGTCAACGTTCAGATGTCTTGAGTGTGACTGTGGTGTGAATTTTGCCAAGACTGGCTGACCGACACCACGGCTGTGCTTTCTCTTCTGCAGAAATACAGGGGGACTTCAAAGTCTCTTGACATAGTCCCCATGGGGACACATCAGAAATATTTGGAAGGAGATTCTAGCTGGCTTGGGAGAGAGGACCTCTTCCAAACTGGTTTAACTCCTGGTGTAGAAGACATCCCAGGTGGCGTTAGTGGTAAAGAACCCGCCTGCTAACGCAGGAGATATGGGTTCGGTCCCTGGGTCGGGAAGATCCCCTGGAGAAGGAAATGACAACCCACTCCAGTTTTATTTTGTTTTGTTTTGATTTTTTCATTTTGACCCTTTTATTTTGTATTGGGATGTAGCCAGGCAACAATGTTATGATGGTTTCAGGTGGACGGCGAAGGGACTCAGCCAGACATATACGTGTATCCATTCTCCCCCAGACTCCCCTCCCATCCAGGCTGCCACGTGACAGAGTACGAAGGAATAAGCACCCAGGGTTTACGCCCAAGGGTCACGTGCTCATGGTGACTGGATCTGGGGAGGCTGTTTCTCTGGAGGTGAATCTGTGCGGGGTCGAGGACACGGGACTGCCCTTGGCTGGGTCTCACTACCTCACCTCACAGCTGCACTCGTGGTCCTCAGTGAGCCAATGCAACTCAGCTATGTGGGGACAATCCTCCGTTTTGTGACATTGGACGCTGTAATTCCACGGGAAAGCCTTACTTCCGAAGCATCCTAGTTTGGAATGAATGCAGTGTGTCAGACCCTCCCATGGGGTCAGCGTTTGCGGCCACCGCAAGGACAATTAAAGCCAGGTGTCAGCTGCTGTCGTAAGGAGGAGGAGATGCCGGCCACCACGAAGATAATTAAAGCCGGACATGGGTCGTTGTACTAAAGACAAGATGTGGGTTTTAAATGTTTGAGTGGTTTATTTATCGCTTCTCCAGGTTGCTGAATGGTAAAGAGTCTGCAGGAGGTCTCAGGTTTGATCCCTGGCTCGGGAAGATCCGTGGGAGGAGGAAATGGCCACCCACTCCAGTGTACTTGCCTGGAGAATCCCGTGGACGGAGGAGCCTGGGGGGCTACGGTCCATGAGGTCGCAGAGAGTCAGACACGACTGAGCACGTACTATTGAAAATCATGACGTGGGTTTGGAAGAAGGTTGAGGTGGATTTGTTCAAATCCACGTGGGATCCGAGTGGACTTCTGGGGTTTGTAGTAGCATTTGCTGTGAGAGGTGCCCGCTCTGGAGGGACTTTTATTTCTTATCTGTGGGTGAATGATCCGGCTTCTTGGTTGGTTTCCTACATATGATGCTTCAGAGGCTACTAGGAAAGAGCCGTGGGGACGAACTCCTTGGGTGGGTTGGGTGGGGGGTGGTGGTGGTTGCCAACCATCAGAGTAACCCCTTAGGCTTGTTTTGGGGAAACATGATGTCGGACTGTAAGATACAAAAGGCGGATTCTGTGTCCAGGAGAGGAGAACTCCGGCTGGTGAGAGGACCCTCCGTAGGAATGGTCCGACGGCTCACTGGCTTCAAGTCTAGATTCAACTCGGATCTCTCTCCCGCGTTACGCAGTCTGTCCGTCTGGATGAAGGCTAGCGCATTGCAATTAAAATCTTAGGACGGCAATGCGGTCTCCTTGGGTTTTTGGATGTGTTCTGAGTCTTCAGAACACCATTTATAGGCATGTGACTGGCTTCGTCTGTCTTACCATCAATTAAAATAACCAAATGGATTTTTCAGAATTGATAGTAACCGAAATCCAAAAAAACAGGGGATACATGTATTTGATGCTCAGTCCCGAAGTCGTGTCTGAGTCTCTGTGAGCCCATGGACTGCAGCACGCCAGGCTTCCCTGTCCTTCACCATCTCCCAGGGTTTGCTTCAACTCATGTCCATTGAGTTGGTGATGCCACTCAACCATCTCGTCCTCTGTCGTCCCCTTCTCCTCCTGCCCTCAATCTTTCCCAGCATCAGGGTCTTTTCCAAGGAGTCATCTCTTCCCATCGGGTGGCCAGGGTGTTGGAGCTTCAGCTTCAGCATCAGTCCTTCCAATGAATGTTCAGGGTTGATTTCCTTTGGGATGGACTGGCTGGATCTCCCTGCAACCCAAGGGGACTTGTATAGCTGATTCACTTTGCTGTACCGTAGAAACTAACAGAACGTTGTAGAGCAACTAAACACCAAAAATAAAAAATTTTTTAACTTAAAAAAAAAATATAAAATTTAGAATAACCCTTACTTATTCCTGGCATCTTCCACATTTTTTTTTTTTTTTTTGCCAAATTGGTTTTGGAAAGAGTATAAACCATAAAAGAGAAATAAAGTATAAGACAGTAAATGTAATGTCAAGATTAAAATAAGACAATGACTTGATTTGCTGATCCATTTTTAAACTCTGATTGGATCTCCATTCTACACTCCCAGACTTTTGTCCTACTATTAAAAAGAGTCTCTAGAGACTTCCCTGACAGTCCAGTGGTTAAGACTGTACTTCCAATGCAGGGGCAGGGGTGGGTGGGGGGGAATTGGTTCAATTCCAGGTCAGGGAACTAAGACCCCACATGCTGTGTTGCATAACCAAAAATAAAAAGCTTAAAAAAGTATCTCTAGCTTATTAAAATCTGCTCCATACTTTAAATTTGATTTTTATTTTTTTGAGATGAACAAGTGTATCTACTTTTTAGTATTTATGAACATGACCTTTAGAATTTTAATTCTGGTTGAGGTATTAGGCAAGGTATTTAATCTTCCCATGCTCTTTTCCCTTCACAGTAATACAGTGATATATATTATGCTTATTTTCTAGGGTTGTGTGAAGTTCAGGTTAGTAAATCACAATAAAGAAAACAGAAAAAAAAAAATCAGCCTTACTCATAAAACCATTTCAAAATAGTTTCAGTAACATTTAGAGACAAATGTATTCATTTTTACAATGTTTCAAATGTTTGTTTTCTAAAACTGTAAGAGTAGGTACACTAAACATATTATTTGGTTGGTCTAAAGTTCCATCTATCCTAGTGGCGTCAGGGCTTATTTTTGCAAGAGTCATCATAATTACCTGTATGAGGCAATGTTCTTCATGATGACCAGCCTCATTTCATCACCTTCAAAAGAGCATTTTTGGCCAATTTTCCTCAGTTCCTGTGACTTCAGGGAGCTGATCACAGCAAGCTTGCAAATCAGAAACAAGATTTATCCCTCTTGGTCCATTACATATAAAATTGTGATGTTAAAATGCTTTATGAAATCACTTGGATTAACCCAAATGATGATGGCTTGATGTTTTCCTGGAATTTCTTCATACATCGTCTGCTCCAAAATGAAATAATGATTCATAATGTAGTCCTCACTCAAGGCACAAACACGTTACTAATGAATATTTGCCTTAATAGAGTGGGTTCTATTACAGTGAAAGAAGACTTACTATTCCTTGGCAAATCTATCTTAGTACTTCTGTGGATTTATGAATAATAATAATGATTTAAGCAATGCAGAAACATATACAGTTAGATTTCTCTACAGAGAGAGCAATGCAACAAAAACTCAGCAGTGGATCTTAAAGTCAAATCATTTTTAACAGAGATATTGAGGAGTGGACTTCCCTTGTAGTTCAGTTGGTAAAGAATCTGCCTGCAGTGCAGGAGACCTGAGTTTAATCCCTGGGTCTGGAAGAGGAGCCTGGTGGGCTGCAGTCCATGGAGTCACAAAGAGTTGAGCACAACTGAGTGACACTTCATTCATTGAGAAGCACCACTTGAGGTTGATAATAGTGACTAATTAATTTTATATTTTATTTGTATTGGAGTATAATTGCTTTACCATGTTGTGTTAATTTCTCCTGTACAATGAAGTGAATCAGCTATAGGTGTACATATATTTCCTCCCTCTTGAGCCTCTGTCCACCCACCCCCCCATCCCACTCCTCTAGGTCATGACGAGCACTGAGCTGAGTTCTCTGTGCTATACAGCAGCATCCCACTAGCTATCTGTTTTATATATGGTACTGTATATATGCCAGTGATACTGTCTCAGTTCATCCCACTGAAGTTTTATAACTATGTTTCTAGTGCAGATCAGTTGGAAATCTTGTGATTAAAATAGTAAGAAATAAATAAGATCATCAGGAGTTAGAAATCTAATAATCTGTTGCAAATAGATTATCAACAGTTTTTATTTCTGACATAGAAAAGTTACTAAATACCTAAAACATGCAGAAAGACAGAGAGAGAAGGGGAACAGATTCTATCAAATGTTTATATTTTATGTATGTATGTGGATAGATGATAGATGAATGATAGATGATAGAAAAACAGCTGCGTGTGCATGTTTACTTGTCTTACACTCCCTGTTTGCAATAACACAGGCCTATAAAACAGTAGGCAGGATAGGACCCAGGGTCTGCCAGAAAGGCAGGCAAAATAAGTAATGTATTTGAGTGTTCAGCAAGTGTCAATCAAGTGATTTAAATCCCCACACTTAACCTTCACAACAACCCCACACAGAATGCTCAGGTCAAGATTCCACATCCAACCATCCCTAAAAACAAACAACAACCAAAAAAAAAAAAAAAAAGGTAAAAACTGAGTTTGTTTTTATTATAAACATTTATAAATGTATTTGGTAGCAAATCATGCTTTAAATTGTGATGCTGTTAATGTTATTCATAGTCTTTTTTTATCCGACCAAGGGAGACTATCCAGTTGCTTCCCTAAAGAATTATTAATAGGTTTGTTTATGAGGTGTAACATAGCTTACAATCTGTGCAATGCAATACTTACCAAAATGTTTAAAAAATAGATTCAAACATATATGTGGCCCAAAGAATTTGGGATCATAGATTTGTGGGACTCTGTCTCTCCCACGACAGAAAGACAGTGTGATTATAAGCCAGCGTATCAGTGGCTTATTCTTTCTGCTTAAACAATAGTGTAGACATAATAATTAATGTTTGCTATGACAAGTGCGTTTTCTTGGCAGAACTCTGTTAGCCTTTGACCTGTCTCATTTTGTACTCCAAGGACAAATTTGCATCTTACTCCAGGTATCGAGAAAAAGAAAGGCGAAAAGGCAAAATGGTTGTCTGAGGAGGCCTTACAAATAGCTGAGAAAAGAAGATAAGCTAATGGCAAAGGAGAAAAGGAAAGATATACCCATTTGAATGCAGAGTTCCAAAGAATAACAGGAGAGATACGAAAGCCTTCCTCAATGATCAATGCAAAGAAATAGAGGAAAACAATAGAACAGGAAAGACTAGATAGCATATTGAAAAGCAGAGACATTACTTTGCCAACAAAGGTCCATCTAGTCAAGGCTATGGTTTTTCCAGTGGTCATGTATGGATGTGAGAGTTGGACTGTAAAGAAAGCTGAGCGCCGAAGAATTGATGCTTTTGAACTGTGGTGTTGGAGAAGACTCTTGAGAGTCCCTTGGACTGCACGGAGATCCAACCAGTCCATTCTGAAGGTCAGGCCTGGAATTTCTTTGGAGGGAATGATGCTGATGCTGAGACTCCAGTACTTTGGCCATCTCATGCGAAGAGTTGACTGATTGGAAAAGACTTTGATGCTGGGAGGGATTGGGAGCAGGAGGAGAAGGGGAGGACAGAGGATGAGATGGCTGGATGGCATCACTGACTCAATGGACGTGAGTCTGAGTGAACTCTGAGAGTTGGTGATGGACAGGGAGGCCTGGCGTGCTGCGATTCATGGGGTCGCAAAGAGTTGTGAGCGACTGAACTGAACTGAACTGACAAGCAACAGCAAAGACAATTTTCACTTAATTGCAAATAAATAAATTGGGATCTTTGGGATTTTCTCTCGATGAGCCAGAGAATAATTCCTCTTTTTATTTGTCCATTTATGACAGTGATGTTTTTAAGAAAACTGGTTGAATGTTTCTCTTCTGTTTCATCTCCCTTCCTGCTGAAGAGAACTCAATTAGCTCATAAAGTGCTGAGGAGTCTGAGACAGCACAGAAAAGTCTAGCAGGTGATGTGTCAAGTTTATCTGGCTCTTACTAGAACAGCCAGCTTGCCTTCTCTTGCAGATGCTCTAAATCATATAACTGAACTTGGTTTTTATTAGGAAGAGCTGGTTTTGAGGATGCTTGCAGTAAACTATGGGTCCAGTTACAGCAAGTGTGTAAAACAACCTTTGGCAAATTTTCAGAAGTAAAGTTAAATAATGTTTCACTTTATTGTCTCTAGTAATTTTTCCTTTTCAATCATTTATGCAGTATAACATATATTTGTCATGTTGAATAATATGCAAATTTGTAAGCTACCTTAAAATTTTTGCAACAAAGTAGATAAAAAGAAAAGTAATTCAGTGTAATTCATGGTTTTTCATTCAGCATTGTAACAAAAATCTTTTTATTAGAACTTTTCATAAATATCATATTTCAATTACATGAGATTATATCCCTCCATGATTTACTTTATCACTTCCTTCTAGTTCATTGAACAAATTTCCACACAGTTATTAAAATAATTATGTGATTAACATAATTATGTGTAAAGTTTATAACTTAGTTTAGGTAGATTGATAGAAAAATATAGTAGAGGGTATTGAAAAGCATGAAAAAAGTCAGTTTAGTATTAGACCAATGTATATATTTTCAAAATTAATGTATACCTGAAAGACAAAATATTAGACTAAAATATATGAAATCTCTGGGAGCCCATGCCTGCCTAGAGGTGAGGACAGACTCAGTCAAGCCCCGACATGAAGCCAGTCCAGGAAGAGACAAAATCACATTTTTCCTTTCATAAGGGAAAATTGTTGAATTAAAACCTGTCTGTAATTAATTTTAAAGAAATTTTAAACAACTCACTTTAAATATAGTGAGTTAGACAAACTCAATCTACGTCTTTATATTATATTCAAGAAGAAGTAAACTCACTTCAAAATCTTAGGTTAATAATAATTTTATATGCTGAAATATTCATTTGATTTCTAAGAATTCCAGAAATCATGAATATTTATAGTTACATCCTTCAAATATGGTCAGAGTATAAAATAATCAAATAAATAAAATATCACTTTTTACTGTCTTCATTTTTAAGGAAATTTATGTTACTAGCTAACGAGAATAATTCAGACCCTCTTTCCTTTTTATACACTTTGAATAATTGAATCCTCTTCTTCTCCCCCAAGATTTGCCTCATAATTCACTTTAAAAATAAATATAAGCAAGACTCCTAAAATGCTTCATATTTGCAATCCTGCCTACCTGCCTCTCCACTCATAATTCCGCCTTTGAGCTTCTTACAAGGAAAAAAAAAAACAGATAATTCCTGTTCCTATCAAAGTCTCGTCCAGATCCTCCATTTTTTCTAGAATTCTCATAATCTCTAGGCCTCTTAAAAACTTCATTCCTGAAATAACCTTCATGCAGAATCATAAATTCCTCCTATGGTACTAAATAATTTTCATTAACATAAAAGTAACAGAAATATCTCTTTTTAAAAAATCAAACAAAAAAGGCAGTTATAAAACCTTAAACCTGCCTTTGCTCATGTTTATCACCCTTTTTTTTTCCCTCTCTTTCACAGTGAGCATTTTAGAAAGTATATTCTATGATATTGACTCCAGTCCTTACCACCTATTCTCTAGCCAATTCACTCCAATTGAATTTCAATTGGAAATCCAATTTTTTTCCTGGTAACTTGTAGAAATGTGCTTTATTTCATGCAAAGCTAATAATACCTCATACTTTAACAGCTAGATAAATAAACATGTTTTAAAAACTCATTACATCACAATAAATTAAAATGCCACGAAGCAATTCCAAGTCCATGACTTTGTCAAAAACAAACTGAGAGAACATTATGCATAGGTAAGGGAAAGATACTAACTTACTTAGAGATAGCAGCTTACAGGTTTTTTCAAATACATACTGAGTGAGAATAGTAGAGAATAATAGTCCCCTGGAACTGTTCTCTTTAAATCATAGTGAATTCACATTAAATATTGCTGTCTGATCTCCATATTTAGCAGTCTCCTTGAAACACAAACTTGCCTTACTCGCAGATATGAAATAATTTTCTCACTTGCTGTCAATATCCCTTTAGTGGTGCTTTCTCCTCACTTGTATTTTTAATGCAAGAATCCACAGAGGTTGATTCAAATCTGTCTCTGCTATGTTTTTACTTTTATTTATTTATTTTGAAAAATTAGTCATAATTTATTTCACCACTTCTACAATTTTTTTTCAAGTTTTCCAGTTTAACTTTTAATAGAAATGAGTTTCAGGCTTAAATTTACACACTGGCAAACACACATGCAAATCATATAGTTAAGCTTCACATTAATAAAACCAAATACATATATTTTTCTTTTTTAAAAAATATTTATTTAATTGGAGGATAATTACTTTGCAGTGTTGTGATGGTTTTTTGCCATATATTGGTTGAATCAGCCATGGGTGCATGTGTCACCCTCCATCCTGAACTCCCCGCCCCTGCTCCCTCTCTACCTCATCCCTCTGGGTTGTCCCAGAGCACTGGCTTTGAGTGCCCTGCTTCATGCATCAAACTTGCACTGGTCATCGATTTTGCATATGGTAATATATACGTTTCGAGGCTATTCTCTCAATAGCCTTCTCCCACATAGTCTGAAAGTCTGTTCTTTACATATGTGTCTCTTTTGCTGCCTTGCTTATAGGATCATCATTACTGTCTTTCTAAATTCTACAGATATGCATTAATATAGTGCATTGGTGTTTCTCTTTCTGACTTATTTCATCCACCTCACTAGAATTAACTCAAATGTGTTTCTTTTTATAGCTGAATAATATTCCATTCTGTGTATGTGCCAAAACTTTTTTATCCATTCATCTGCCAATGGATATCTAGGTTGCTTCCATGTCCTAGCTATTGTAAACAGTGTTGCAATGAACGTTGGGGTACATGTGTCTCTTTCAATTCTGGTTTCCTTGATGTGTATCTCCAGCAGTGGGATTATTGGGTCATATGGCAATTTCCAATTTTTTAAGGAATCTCCATGCTGTTCTCCATAGTGGCTGTACTAGTTTGCATTTCCACCGACTGAGTAAGAGGGTTCACTTTTTTCCACACCCTCTTCAGCATTTATTGTTTGTAGACTTTTTGATGGCACCCATTCTGACCGGCAGACATGATACTTCATTGTGGTTTTGATTTGCATTTCTCTAATAATGAGTGATGTTGAACATCTTTTCATGTGTTTATTAGCCATCTGTATGTCTTCTTTGGAGAAATGTCTGTTTAGTTCTTTTTCCTGCTATACTTTTAATATGCCACATTTTGGTGATCTCCTCTAGCCTCATAAATATTAAATATCATCTTTGTGATAAAAATTCCTAAATTTCAGGCACATGAATAGAATACAGGCATCTCAAATTGGATGTATTCTCCAGATATCTAAGCTTAATAAGGTAGCTTTGCATTCTCCATTTAACCTGCTCTGTATCTGTGTACCCCAAGTTACCTACAGTTTAGTAAATGGCACCATCTTCTACTCTGGTACTAAATCACCTAACATCAGAAGCATCCTTAATTATTCCCATTTCCTTCATCTGCACATCTATTCCATTAGTCTTATCACCTTTCTTTTTAAAATGAAACTTGATTTTACCACATTCCTTCCATATTCTTTCCATTTCCGGTGGGACCATTCTGTCATTTCTAGAGAAGGATTATCTCTTCTTTCCCAGCTGGACTCAGTGCTTCCCCATGTGACCTGACAGTGCATTTCCTTTTTAGTGCCAATATGATAATTCAAATATGGAAGTTGGATCATTAGCAGACATAAAGAACAGACTATTGGTCACAGTGGGAGAGGTGGAGTGGGGATGACTTGAGAGGGTAGTAGTGAAACATATACATTACCATATGTAAATTAGATACCAAGTAGGAATTTACTATATGACGCAGGGAACCCAAAGCAGAACCCAAAGCTGGTGTTCTGTGATAACATGGAAGGGTGGAGAGGGGAGGGAGGTGGCAGGGAGGTTTCAGTGGGAGGGGACATGTGTATACCTGTGGCTGATTCATGATGATGTATGGCAGAAATCATCACAATATACTAAAGTATCTTCCAATTAAAAATAAAATTAAAAAAAAAAAGAAATGGGATCATTTAATTCTCCTGTTTAAACATCTTCATTGAGTTTTCATTGTTCTTAAAGGAACATATGTATTCCTTTGATAGTATTCAAGATACCACCTATATGGACACACCATGTGTCCTGATTCCTTTACCCTTTTTCCCCAGATCTTCAAACATCTGTGTCTAGGTTACCATTTAGACCTCAACACAAACATTATCTGGGCACAATCAAGATTGTCACAGAAGTTTTCAGTCAATTTCCTATAATCAAGAAACAGGAACCAAAAAGGCTTTGTGCCCATAAATGTTGGATACATATAATTTGACCAGCAATAAATTATTATTATTATTTTTGGTCTTAAGGAGAATCTTTAAATAATTTGTTCTAAAACAGTAAGAAAAGCAGAAGAGTTCCATGGACATGGGGCAAAATCTTTCTCCACTTGGGATCCAGGCACAGTGACCTTCAGGTCCCTCTGTCATAGCCACATACATTCATACCATCTTTTTTCTTGCAGTTGAATTTATTTGTGTAAGTTTTTGATACTTTAATAGCTTTAATACTTTTGATACTTTAATAAGTGAAGACCAACACAACTGATTTCAAGTCATGCTTTACTCTAATTTTCAAAACATCAGTCTCTTAGATCTGGCATAGCTCAACCCATCTTACCTGGGATAAGGGACCACTTTAGTTTATTACTCTGCTTAATGGAAAACCAAAAATTCAGCCTCTATAACCCACCATCTAATTAAATCTCAGAGATAAATTGTCAATTGAAGTAGAAAAGAATAGTTTTATTGCTTTGCCAGGCAAAGAGGGCCACGCTGGGCTAATGCCCTCAAAACTATGTGTCCCGACCTGGAACAGACAGTGATAAGTTTTATAATCATGGTTCAAACAGGGCATGATCAGCTTGTGGACATTCTTCTGATTGGTGATGAGGTAAGTAGGAGCCTGCATCATCAACCTTCTGGTTCTAACCAGACCCCCAATCTGGGGTCTGTGTGCTTATGGGCAGCATACAGTTAACTTCTCCCACCTGGTAGGGGTTTTGGTCTCTGTAAAACAGCTCAAGATATTGTTGTATGTATCTCTTGATGGGAAACCAGGACCCTGCCCCAAGGCTGCACTATTTCTCTTGACTGTCAGTTTCCCGTTTGTCTCCATCCCCTCCTTACCTAATGAGCAACTGCTTGAATCTCCCCTTTGGAACTCAGGAAGGTCATGGAGGCTAAATGAAGCTTATTTCCTGAAATCAAGAAATAGGAACACAGAAAGGCTGTGTGCTCAGGAGCCCCACAGGGCCCTGCTGGATTTCACCATCTTCAGTCATTCAATTTCATTTTCTTGATGACATTTATCACTATCTGAATATAGGTCATCTGTTCATTGGCTTACTATTTACCATCTTTCTCCTTCCCACAGATGTTAAGTTCTGTTAAAACAGAGATTCTTATCTCTAGTTCTTTTTATATTCCTACTTTATAGAATACAGTTACTAGCATAAAGTAGGTGGTCAGTAAATATTTTACTAAAGTAATGTTGTTCAGTCACTTGAGTCGTGTCTGACTCTTTGTGACCTCATGAAGTGCAGCATGCCAGGCTTCCCTGTCCTTCACTGTCTCTCAGAGTTTGCTCAAACTCATGTCCATTGAGTCAGTGATGCTATCTAACCACCTTATCCTCTGTCATCCCCTTCTCCTCCTGCCCTCAAAGTTTCCTAGCATCAGATTATTTTCTAATGAGTTAGCTCTTCACATCAGGTGGCCAAAGTATTAGAGCTTCAGCTTCAGCATCAGTCTTTCCAATGAGTATTTAGGGTTGATTTCCTTTAGGTTTGACTTGTTTGATATCCTTACTGTCCAAAGGTCTCTGAAAAGGGTCTTCTCTAGCACTAGGATTCAAAAGTATCAATTCATTGGTACACAGCCTTCTTTATGATCCAATTCTCACATCCATGCATAAGTACTGTGTCAGGAAGCATTTAACAGGAGGCCTCCTGTGTGCTGTTTTGGATCTGTTAGGAATCCTCTGTTCCTTATTGAGGAGAAGCAAGCCTCTCTTGGGGCTGAGGGATCCAGGCATTTTCTTCGTTAGTTTTTCAATACTATGATAAGTACCCTCTTCCTTCTTGTGAACCATATGGTAAAAGTTATTGTTTACAACTCTATCTCTTTAATACGGGTTGCCTATGTTTTGTAAGTCTGGAATTTTAATCTTTATCTTTGCTGAGAATAACTACAGTATATATGCCCACACCATGTTAATTAAAACACCTTTGCTCCATCAGAGCTTTGGTCCCCGTGTCTTGCTTTCTCTCTTTCTCTCTCTTTCTCTCTCTCAGGCTATTTCTTTGAAGCGCAGAGGCTCCCTGAGTTCACTTTCCTGCCCGAGCTTCTAAGACCCTCTCGAGAAGGCACTCTGCGCCTTCACCCCATCGAGGCCTCCGTGAACAGAGCAAGCCCCATATCAGGGACTTTATTGGCTTTCTGCGTAAACCAAGGAATATCAGCCTCTTTCTCTCTCCTTTACTTTCTTATCAGTTGACTCAGAACCACCAGGTTCCAGTCCATTAAAGGACCTCAACAGTACTGAAAACACCATAGCTGTGACTATAGGGAACTTTGTTGGCAAACTGATGTCTTTGCTTTTTAGTACATCGTGTAGATTTGTCATAGCTTTTTCTTCCAAGGAGGAAGCATCTATAGCTAAATCATATTTCCTCCAAGAATGTTTTCCATTAATTGTTATTCTTAGTTAATATACAAAAACATGAAATAGTTAATAATGTATAATTGCTTGTGCCTCTTTCTTTCATTTTCTCTAGCATATTTACAGTTTTGCTCACCTGCATTTATTATACTGATTAATGTACTTGTAGCAAAAGAAGTCTCTATGGATGAATAAATTTAATACCACATAATTGGAGTTACAATTTGATAATAAAATTATCATTTATGCAGGGGAATATATTCCGACAACATATGCTTAAACCAAAGTAATAATAAATTGGGGAAGTAAATAAATGTGTCATTGGCATGGAACATGTATTATAATTAAGATAGCCAGAAACAAAAATAGAGCATTTCTAATTATAATTCAAGAATCAGACACATAACTGTATTTTAATCTATCAGTTAATAAAATGTAAAGACATTTGAAAAAATATTAGAGATCTTTAATCAAGTCACATAGTTTTCTGTCTGTTTGTGGCAGTTCCTTAGAGAAAGAAAGCAACAATTCTAAAGCATGCTTATCAAACACCTTGGAGTTCAATATTATTATTATTATTATTATTTTCTTTTTAGATTGAGAAGCTAAATGGTCTCACAACAACACATCTGGTAACTGACAGACTGTGACCTCAGGCTCATCCTATTACTTTCCTGCTGCTTCTCATACAAGGCCTATGGCATTACTCAGTGACCAGGAATAGTTTATCCTATATTTCAATAGACATCCAGTTATATGATAATGACTTCTGTGAGTTGCCATTTAGCTAGGACTTTTATTTTTCTAATGTGAAACCTGACCTTTCTTTTTTGAAAGAAACTTACTGGCTTTGTTCCTATTTTGCTGCTTTTTTCCCAATGATATTTAGAATTTATTTCAGAATCTTAGATGTTTCACAAGACAGTTTGCAAAGATGAAATTTGCAAAGATGAAATGTGCTGTATCAGCAGGTATGATAGCACAGAAAATATTTTTAAATTTGTAAATTATTGTATCCTGATCAGTTATTCACCAGTAGTTTTGGTGTTGTAGCAAGTTATAGTTTTATAGGAATAATAACTGAAAACTTAATATGACATTTAAAACTATATTGTGGAATAGATTAATGGCTACAGTCATTCAAGTATTCACTGGGAAACCATTTTTGTTATCTATTTGAGCTCTTCTGTATTCTTCCCAAAATATAAAAATGATTATGTCATACAAGATGCATATAGGGCTAGTCACCCAGTGGTGTTTCACATATAAAATGATGATTTGTGCTTCTTGTTCACTTACATTAAACATAGTAATTTTGAATGAATTATACATAAAATGAAAAACTGTGATCATTCTCATATTCTAGGACACAAAACAGTTTAAGAAGCTAGAAAAAAAATTGTTCTTAAAAAGTTGGGGTTGGGGCGGGTCTGCACCAGCCACTTCTCAGCCAAGCTGAAAGGGCTCAAGAAGCCAGCTGGCCTTGTTGGCCCTTAAATCTCACACTGGATAGCCTGGCCCAAGCTACCCTCACCGAGCCACGCAAAGAAGGATGCTCCTGGCTCTCGTCGCCATCCCAGGTTTGTTTTCCTTCTTTTCCCGAAGGTGGGCCTTTAGGTTCACCGTCCGAAGCCTGTGGCTGCAGGGAAAGCCAAACCCCGAGTGTCCGAGTGTCCGGAGAGTAACCGGAAGTGCCCTCCCAGGCAGAGGGGCGGCGCCCGCGGCAGCCAGAGAGGGAAGAAGAATTGAGTATTGTTAATAACTATGGACTAGAGACCTTTTGGAGCCAAAAACAGGACAGTCTTGAGTCTTTCTTGTTATGGATTGTAAATACCACATAAAGAACGAGAGCATGTGATGCTGGAAACTTGTAAAGAGGAACTGCTCATGACTGAAAAGCCTAAGACAGATGTATCTTTCAAGTTCTTATCGAGCAAACGACTATGAAGAAAATGATGGGTCAGGAAGACCAGTGGAAAACTCCCTAGGAGAGAGCCATAGAAAATGTACACTTCAGAAGAGAGATATAATCAAAGAACTCAAGGAAAATATATCATGTATGCCCTCAGAAGGGTAAAAAAAAAAAAAATTATTCATGTGCATGAGATTACTCAAATAGATAATCAGATATACCAGTGCCTTGAACGTGAGCAAAACTTTTGTGAAAACTTAGCTCTTATTATGTGTGAGAGAACCCACACTGGGGAGAAACCTTATAGATGTGATATGTGTGAGAAAGCCTTCATCCAAAGCTCAGATCTTTTTTCACATCAGAGGATGCACAGTTATGAGAAACCTTATAAATGTAGCAAATGTGAAAAGAGCTTTTGGCACCACTTAGCCCTTTCAGGACATCAGAGAACACATGCAAGTGAAAAATTCTATACATGTTATATCTGTGGCAAGAATTTTGGTCAGAGCTCTGATCTGCTTGTCCACCAGTGAAGCCATACAGGCGAGAAACCCTATCTGTGTAGTGAGTGTGATAAATGCTTCAGCCGAAGTACAAACCTCATAAGGCACCAAAGAACGCACACGGTGAGAAACTGTTTAATTGTCTGGAGTGTGAAAAAGCTTTTAGTGGGAAATCTGATCTTATTAGCCACAAGAGAACTCATACTGGTGAAAGGCCCTACAAATGTAGTAAGTGTGAGAAAAGTTCCCGACACTGGCCAGCCTTCATTGTTCATAAAAGAGTACATACTGGGGAGAAGCCCTATAAGTGTGGTGCCTGTGAGAAATGCTTTGGCCAGAAATCAGACCTTATTGTATACCAGAGAGTCCACACAGGTGAGAAGCCATATAAATGCTTGGAATGTTTGAGAAGTTTTACCCGAAGTGCCAACCTCATCAGGCACCAGGCAACTCACACTCACACTTTTAAATGCCTTGAATATGAGAAGAGCTTCAGCTGTAATTCGGACCTTATTGTGCATCAAAGAATTCACATGGAAGAGAAACCGCATCAGTGGTCTGCATGTGAGAGTGGCTTCCTCCTAGGCATGGACTTTGTTGCCCAACAGAAAATAAGAACTCAGACAGAGGAGCTGCATTATAATACAGTGTCTGTGATAAAGCTTTCATCAGAGCTCAGCCCTTCTTTAACATCAGACAATCCACACTGCTGAAAAGCCATATATCTGTAATGTGGCTGAGAAAGGTCTTGAGCTCAGCCCTCCCCATGTATCAGAAGCCTCACAGATGTCTTGACCAGACAAGAAGTTATTATACCATATATATATATATATATATATATATATACACACACACACACAATGTACGAGAACTCATTTAAGATGGAGAACTCAAAGCAAATCTCAGACTTTCCTCAGAGCTCAGACTTTATTGGGGACCAGAAAATTTGTAGTTGTAGGAACTTGAGAAACGGTTTGACCAGAGAGCTGTCTTTACAGAACCGTATCAATCACTCCAGTGAGAAACCTTACAAATGCCCTGAGTTTTTGGAAAACCTCAGTCCAAGCTCATGTCTGATCACCCACAAGAGGATTTATACAGGTGGGAAACTTACAAGTTCAGTGAATGTGAGAAAGTTCTCTAGCAATTCTCAACTCTCCTCATTCCAAGAGAATTCAGATCAGAGGATATTTTTTTTTATGCCCTGTGAAACAGTGCTTCAGACAGTATGCATGCCTCATCAGACATCAGAAAGCCCCACTGGAAAGAAACCCCAACAGTTGTGAAAAAAGCCTCTTAACAAAACTGTGACTTTATTACCTATCAGAGAAGCCATACTGGTGAAAATTTGTATTTTCCTTGAATGTGGCAAAAGCATTAAGTGGAGAGCCTTCTTGGGTTTGCAACCCACCCCCCCAAAAAAAAAAAATCTGATGACGGACCTTATGAATTCTCTGAATGAGAAAAGCTTCTGTCAATGATCAGTTCTTGTACACCAGGGAACTTGTATAAGTGAAAGACCCTAAAAATAACCCTAAGTCGGGGGGGGGGATCCTTGCAGGAAATCTCTACCTTATTGGGCCCCAAAGAAACTACTCTGAAGAGCATTTTGTAGACCTCTATAGAGGTCTAACTGTGGATTGTGTACATTTAATAGGTATGAGAAGAACTGTTCTCATAGTTTACCCCTGTAGTAGAGATGACTTTTAATGGAGTCAATATGCAAACTGTTTTGTTTAGATACCCAGAAACTTGTTCTGGGAAGAGCTAGGGCAGGTCAGACTAGGTCTGATGGGTAACTCAGGTAAAGATGCTTTTCTTTTATCTGAACCACTGAATGATTGCTTTACTTTCAGTTTTTTAAATTTGGAACTCTAATAAAAGAAAGGACTGTAATTGGAAAAAAAAAAAGTTGGGCTTTCATAAAATTATTGTTTGAAAACTTAGGACATATTCTTAAAACCATCTACAGAAACAGCATTCATAATTTTAAGATAATTGAAATTTAATTTATATACAGAAGAAGTACATGAATCATGAATTTACAGTTAAGTAAATGTTCAGACAATGAACAGAAGAACCATGTAAGTACCACCAGTTCAACAAATAGAGTATTTCCAGAAAGTTAGAAGCAATTCTCATGCTCCCTTCAACTTACGGGCTTTTCATTTATTTTATGAAAGTAAAGGTTGCTCTGACCTTTAGCCCACCATAATATATGTTCATGAAATTTACATAAATCAAATAATAAAGAAGCATTCTATTCTAGTTTTTGCTCAAATTTACATTTTTGAAGTCTTATTTTTGCTCTTATGAATGTAGTTTTTTATTAGTAATCTCATTCATTTATTCATATTAGTGTTGATGGCCATAAGAGTTGTTTGCTGCTTCAGGATAGTACACGTCAGTTAGGTTCAGTTCAGTCACTCAGTCATGTCCAATGCTTGGTGACCCCATGGACTGCAGCACACCAGGCCTCCCCGTCCATCACCAACTTCCAGAGATTACTCAAACTCATGTCCATTGAGTCCGTGATGCCATCCAACCATCACATTCTCTGTCATTCCCTTCTCCTGCCTTCAGTCTTTCCCAGCATCAGGGTCTTTTCAAATGAATAAACTATTCGAATCAGGTGGCAGAAGTATTGGAGTTTCAGCTTCACCATCAGTTCTTCCAATGAATATTCAGGACTGATTTCCTTTAGGATGGACTGGTTGGATCTCCTTGCAGTCCAAGGGACTCTCAAGAGTCTTCTCCAACACCACAGTTCAAAAGCAACAATTCTTCGGTGCCCAGTTTTCTTTATTGTCCAAATCTCACATCCATACATGACTACTGGAAAAACAATAGCCTTGACTAGATGGACCTTTGTTAGCAAAGTAATGTCTCTGCTTTTTAATATGCTGTCTAGGTTGGTCATAACTTTCCTTCCAAGGAGTAAGCGTTTTTAAATTTCATGGCTGCAATCACCATCTGCAGTGATTTTGGAGCCCCAAAAAATAAAGTCTGACACTGTTTCCATTATTTCCCCATCTATTTTCTATGAAATGCGAATAGGACTGGAAATGGGACCAGATGCCATGATCTTTGTTTTCTGAATGTTGAGCTTTAAGCCAACTTTTTCATTCTCCTCTTTTACTTTCATCAAGAGGCTCTTTAGTTCTTCTCCACTTTGTGCCATAGGGGTGCTGTCATCTGCATATCTGAGGTTATTGATATTTCTCCCAGCAGTCTTGATTCCAGCTTGTGCTTCATCAGCCCAGTGTTTCTCATGATGTACTCTGAGTATAAGTTAAATAAGCAAGGTGACAATATACAGCCTTGCCATACTCCTTTTACTATTTGGAACCAGTCTGTTGTTCCATGTCCAGTTCTAACTGTTGCTTTATGACATGCATACAAGTTTCTCAAGAGACAGGTCATGTGGTCTGGTAATCCCATCTCTTTCAGAATTTTCCAGAGTTTACTGTGATCCACACAGTCAAAGGCTTTGGTATAGTCAATAAAGCAGAAATAGATGTTTTTCTGGAACTCTCTTGCCTTTTTGATAATCCAGTGGATGTTGGCAATTTGATCTCTGGTTCCTCTGCCTTTTCTAGATCCAGCCTGAACATCTGGAATTTCATGATTCATGTATTGTTGAAGCCTGGCTTGGAGAATTTTGAGCATTACTTTACTAGCGTGTGAGATGAGTGCAGTTGTGTGGTAGTTTGAGCATTCTTTGGCATTGCCTTTCTTTGGGATTGGAATGAAAACTGACCTTTTCCAGTCCTGTGGCCACTGCTGAGTTTCCAAATTTGCTGGCATATTGAGTGCAGCACTTTCACAGCATCATCTTTTAGGATTTGAAATAGCTCCACTGGAATTCCATCCCCTCCACTAACTTTGTTCATAGTGATGCTTCCTGAGGCCCACTTGACTTCACATTCCAGAAAGTCTGGCTCTAGGTGAGTGATCATGCCATCAGGAGTATTTAGGTCATGAAGATCTTTTTGGTACAGTTCTGTGTATTCTTGCCCTCTCTTCTTAATATCATCTGCTTCTGTTAGGTCCATACCGTTTCTATCCTTTATTTTGCCCATCTTTGCATGAAATGTTCCCTTGGTATCTCTAATTTTCTTGAAGAGATCTCTAGTCTTTCCCATTCTGTTGTTTTCCTCTATTTCTTTGCGTTGATCACTGAAAGGCTTTCTTATTTCTCCTTGCTATTCTTTGGAACTCTGAATTCAGATGAGTATATCTTTCCTTTTCTCCTTTGCGTTTCACTTCTCTTCTTTTCTCAGCTATTTGTAAAATCTCCCCAGACAACCATTTTGCCTTTTTGCCTTTATTTTTCTTGCTGATGGTCTTAATCCCTGTCTCCTGTACAATGTCATGAACCTCTGTCCATAGTTCTTCAGGCACTCTATCAAATTTAATCCCTTTAATCTGTTTGTCACTTCCACTGTATAATCATAAGATGTTTGATTTTGATCATTCCTGAATGGTCTAATGGTTTTCCCTACTTTCTTCATTTTGCAATTCAAGGCCAAACTTTCCTGTTACTCCAGGTATCACTTGACTTCCTCTTTTGCATTCCAGTCTCCTATGATGAAAAGGACATTTTTTTGTCATTATTTTTAGAAAGTCTTTTAGGTCATTATAGAACCATTTGAGTTCAGCTTCTTTGGCAGTGAGTTGGGGTGTAGACTTGAATTACTGTGAAGTTGAATGATTTGCCTTGGAAACAAACAGAGATCATTCTGTCATTTTTGAGATTGCACCCAAGTACAGCATTTCAGACTCTTGTTAACTATGAGGGCTACTCCATTTTTTCTAAGGGATTCTTGCCCACAGTATTAGACATAATGGTGTTGTGAATTAAATTCGCACATTCTAGCCCATTTTAGTTTACTGATTCCTACAATGTCGGTATTCACTTTTGCCATCTCCTCTTTGACCACTTCCAATTTACCTTGATTCATGGCCCTAACATTCCAGGTTCCTATGTAATATTGCTCTTTACATCATCGGACTTTCCTTCCATCACCAGTCACATCCACAACTGGACGATGTTTTTGCTTTGGATCCATTGTGGGGGGCGCTCCGCAGAAAGAGAGAGGCAGTGGAACTTCTCTTAGCAAAGCCGAGGGGTCCTGAGGAGAGGTGAGCCTGCTGTCCGCCAACCCAGCCCCTCGGCGAGCGAGAGACAATCAGACGCGACAGGGGTTCCATCTAAGCAGTTCCGCTTTATTGTTGTAAGCTCTTGGTTTATAAAGGCAAGCAGGGAGGGGTTTGCGAGGGACTTTCCATAGTTGCACCAATCACATTAAAGGTCAAATCGTCATGTGCCATCATTATAACAGGAGTCTATGGTGATCACGCACTGTCCACGTGCACGGAAGTCAAGAGAGGCAATCAAAAGTTTTGACAGACAACTTAGGCCGTGCCCTCATCTCTTCCGCCAGGCACCATTTTAGCTCTAAACTGCAAAGCTAGCCCTTCTTTTTTAAGGTTTCCCATTTAGGGCCCCACAATCCATCTCTTCATTCTTTCTGAAGTTATTTCTCCATTCTTCTCTAGTAGCACATTGGGCACATACAGACTTTGGGAGCTCAATTTTCAGTGTCACATCTCTGCCTTTTCATCCTGTTCATCAGGTTTTCAAGGTACGGATGGCTTGCCATTCCCTTCTCCAGTGGACCACATTTTGTCAGAACTCTTCACCATGATCCATCCATCTTGGGTGGCCCTACACAGTATGGCTCATAGTTTCATTGAGTTAAACAAGGCTGTGGTCCATGTGAATAGTTTGGTTAGTTTTCTGTGATTGTGGTTTTCATTCTGTCTGCCTTCTGATGGATAAGGATAAGAGACTTATGGAAGCTTCCTGAGGGGAGAGACTGACTGGAGGGGAAACTGGTTCTTGTTCTGATGGGCAGGGTCATGTTCAGTAAATCCTTTATCCAATTTTATGTTGATGAATTGCTTGGGACAGTGCAAACTATTAATGAAGAAACTCATCTTGGTGGTCAAACTCAAAACGGCTCATGTATTCCACTGCTCTTCTTTTGCCCAGGATTTAAAAATCAAGCAAACTGCAAATCAGTTCTTTCCAAATGTCAAAGTACCATGTTGCTAGATTGTTTTTGAAGTGTTGAATAAATATTAATAATCATGAAAGAGAAGAGGTGTATGCAAAATGGGTAAATGGTGAAGTTTCTAAGTGGTTCACAAAACCTGGATGCCCAGCAAAAACATTTCTGGAGAAAGGAACAAAATTCCATTTACATAGTGACCTAGGAACTCAGAGGGGCTCTCTTGACCTCATCCACTTTGATCATTGCTTGGATCAACCACCTCCTCCTTAGCATCCATATATGCTCCATTCTCATTGTGTTTAGGACATGGACTGGATTGTCCAGCAAGAAGAACTTGAGTTAGTCACATCGTGTCCTTCAGACCATCCATTTGAGATCACATTTTGAATCTGCCTAAAGATGGAGAGTCCCTTGGACAGCAGGGAGATTAAACCAGTCAATCCTAAAGGAAGTCCACCCTGAATAATCATTGAAAGGACTGCTGAAACTGAAGCTCCAGTACTTTAGCCACCTGATGCCAAGAGCCAATTCATTGGAAAAGACCCTGATGCTGGGAAAGATTAAGGCAGGAGTATAAGTAGGCAGCAGAGGATGAGATGGTTGCATGGCCTCACCGACTCAATGGACATGAGTTTGAGCAAATTCTGGGAGGTTGTGAAGGACAGGGAAGCCTGGCATGCTGCAGTTTATGCGGTGGCAAAGAGCACAGCTTAGTGACTGAACAGCAACAACAAAGGAAGAGAGGGTTTTATGAGGAAAGTAATATGAGACTTTTCCTAGAAAATTTTGTAATCAATACAGTAGAGACATTACCGCAAAATAGTATTCTGCATATAAGTAATATTTTAGAATACTGTATTATTATAATATAGTCAAGAACATGTTCTTTGTTGTATCCCACCACTGCTGATGTGTTTATTAAGTTTATTGCTCATACCAGTTGAGTGAAAAAAAGTCAAGCTGAGTATTTCACTGCTTCTGAAACTAGCTCTGAGGATGATGTTTCTCTGTGCTTAATCTGATATCAGGTAAGTTCTACAAAGGATTGGAAACAAAGTTTTAAATACAGGTTTTTTACATTTTTATTTTTACTTTATTTTACTTCACAATACTGTATTGGTTTTGCCATACACTGACATGAATCAGCCACGGGTGTACATGCGTTCCCAAGCATGAACCCCCCTCCCACCTCCCTCCCCATAACATCTCTCTGGGTCATCCCCGTGCACCAGCCCCAAGCATCCTGTAAACTGCATCGGACATAGACTGGCGATTCGTTTCTTACATGATAGTATACATGTTTCAATGCCATTCTCCCAAATCATCCCATCCTCTCCCTTTCCCTCAGAGTCCAAAAGTCCACTCTACACATCAGTGTCTCTTTTGCTGTCTCGTATACAGGGTCATCATTACCATCTTTCTAAATTCCATATATATGTGTTAGTATACTGTATTGGTGTTTTTCTTTCTGGCTTACTTCACTCTGTATAATCGGCTCCAGTTTC